>NW_027286719.1:12602924-12910424 GCF_022747635.1 Hetaerina americana
AAAGCATCCGACCAATCAGACGTGACCTGACCTCCTGACCAAACTATATAAGGCGGCCAAATACCTGAGTAACGACATGCCCTGAAGACGATGGACGACTCGGCCATCGAAACGTCGGCAAACCTACGAACGTGGACCCGGTGGGAGACCCGAATAATCTTGGAAAACATCCTAATTTTACTTTTCACTTTGCGGTTCAAATCGTTAACAAAAATCAAAAAAAGCAACGGCTGGAATACACTTCCCTGAAGTATCCCCGACGTGACTCGAACGCTGTCGAAACTAACGCCATCAAGGACTAACCTCTGGTCCCACTCTCAAAGAAAATCTTTAACCAAATTTATGGCGCTCTTGTTTCTACCCGCGACCTTTAATTTATGAATGAGTTTACCATGGGGAACCTTATCAAATGCCTTTTGAAAATCTAAAAAGATCGCATGCACTTGCCTACCTCTTTCACCCGAGAAAAGTAGGTCATGTGTAAATAATCCTAGTTGGGTTTCGCAGGATCGGGTTTTCCTGAATCCGTGTTGAATGTCACTTAAAAAGTTAATATTGTCAAGGTGTCTCATTATTGAATTGACAATTATGTGCTCTAAGATTTTGCAACAGATAAAAGGGAGAGATATAGGTCTGTAATTACTGGGATCCTCCCTGTCACCACTTTTAAAAATAGGCGTTATTTGCGCGGTTTTCCAAATCTTAGGTACTTGGAAATTGATGGAGGGGAAAAGACTATTGAGATTGTTCACGAATTCATTAGGGTCACACTTAGTCGTATCAAATACGGAGAAGATGTCATCAACGTATCGTAAATAAACCCCGGGGAAGTAACTGTATTTTTCTTTAAAAGTGCACTCAAAGTGAGACATGAAAACATTCGCCCAGAAGGGAGAAAGAGAGTCTCCCATTGCAGTTCCAAACTCTTGTCTGTAAAATTTACCTTGGAACGTAAAATAATTTTGGTTCATCACCAAATTGGTGAGTCTGACATATTCGTCAATTTTTTTGGAAACTAAGGGAAGAGATTTAAGCCAGTTTTCCAATGCTTGGATAGCAATATCAATGGGGACACTAGGGAACAGATTAGCGACATCAAATAACACCATGATTTCACCCTCTGAGAAGTTATAGTCTTTAATTTTATTAACAAAATCTACGTTATTCTTAACGGAGTGAGCCATAACGAAGTTAAGGCTTGAGGATTGGGAAACCAACCATTTAGGTAAAAGGTAGGTGGGTGAATCAATGCTAGAAACTATAGGTTTAATGGGGCAGTTTGTCTTATGGACTTTGGGGAGACAATAAAGTCTGGGTAAAATGGGATTAGATACGTAAAGTTTGAATTTTGTTTTCTTATCAATGAGAATAGGGAACTAGGGACTTGATCACTTAGAACAGATTTAAATTGCGACACAAGTTTGTTAATTGGGTTCTTTTTAACCTCAGAATTAGAGCCGTTTGACAAAAAAATATTAGTCTTTGTCCAGAATCACACACAAGTTTCCTTTGTCAGCCTTGAGGTAAAATTAATCTTTAGATCTTAAGCTTTTGACAATTTCAAAATTACGTTTAGAATAAGAAGATGGGGTACTTTTTAAATTTTTCCTCCTAATTTTATTGTCCAAATGAAGATTCCGTTTTTTGTAAAGAGAAGGTGAATTGATGAAATTAGGAAAGATGTTGCTTTGTTCACAATTTTTAAGAAAACAGATGTCCTCACCAATCTTAGCGATCTTAGTTTTAAGTTAGTGGAATTTATTTAGCTCAGTTGACTGGAAGGCCATAATTGAGCTCTTACGGCCAGTAGTATTAAATGAATGAAAAAACTCCAATAGCCGTAAACAGTTTACCTTTCTAAACAAAGTACAAATGAAATTAGTTGGCAAACGCCACAAGTCAAGAAGATGTAAAAGTTAAAAAGGAAAGGGATAAGAAAGGTGAATACGAACACGCGTATTTCGGCCACAAAGTAGCCCTCTTCAGCGTACTGAAGGGTAATCGTCACGACAACACAAGTCGAAGTGAGAAAGGGTGAGGCTAATTTCATTTGTACTTTGTTTAGAAAGGTAAACTGTTTACGGCTATTGGAGTTTTTCATTCCTTTAATACTACTAGCCGTAAGAGCTCAATTCTGTCAATATAAACAGCATACAACTTTGTACACACGGAAAATGTTGGTATTGATATTTTCTCAACATGTCAGGGCAAACGTAAATATTGGCAAGCGGTGCATAGCTCGAGCGTAAAAATCGAATAGAGTCGCTATTTTACGATATCTACCCTTCCACATACGAAATAACACGGATGAAATTATGAATGGTGAGTTAAAACAACTTTCTCACATTGCAATTTTCCGATTGGTACTCGTGACTTCTGCTTGCACATTTAAATGGTCATTATCATAAAATATTAGCATCAAAGATGCTAAACAGTACAACGCTAAACAATACGCTGATGAAATTTGTGAGCTATTAAATATTTGCAAGCTATGGTAAATGAAGGTAATATTAGAATTTTCCTTTTTATTGCAAAGCTTGTATGAAATATTACTATCATATATTGTTATCCTACGATATTAAAAAAACAAGTTGTTCATGAGTACCATTAGTTTAGTTTCGGACTAATTAAAATTGATTAAAGGACAATATGTATTTAAAAAATAACTGAAATCGGTAAACCATTTCACTCCAAGTTATCGGTATTTAACCTCTCTAAATAATCATGTTACAACTGATATAGAGTAATTTCATCTCGCGAAATACTGGCCATGTTCTTTGGTAGCCTGTAATATTGGTCAGTGTACAAAATGATCCATCAAAATTAGCTATTCCCCCATTCAAACCTCTACATATTATTTTTTGGTAGTTTAAAAAATAAGAAGATATTTTTCATTTTAAATATGTTTATAATATAATTTTACGCTTTTTTCCTGTTTCCGTTATTATTTTTCAGATGAAATTCCCACCTGCTCTTAAAATTTATTGAATCCTTGAAGTAGAATGAATGTCATGAAATTCTTTGTCTCAGAAAATGAAAATTTTGATAAAGAGGTCATGCGTAGAATAATGCCGCAGTTTATAAACAGGAGCGAAGCTAACTAACTACTCAAGGAGAAAATTGGACTGGAGAAGTTCTTCTGGTCTCTTGATCCCTTAAATAAATTAACCAAATCCAGAATTAGCAACGCAAGTGAATGTAATTATTTTGTCTCTGTTAACCACGAATCGTCTCAAAACAGTTTTGTTAGCGTACATGAAACCGAAAAACAAAACGTAATTGACCAAATTAAAATTATAACATTAAACTGCCGTAGCATTAGAAACAAAATATCGGATATTGAACATATTTTTGTCAGTACAAACGCCGACATAGTAGTCGGAACGGAAAGTTGGCTCACGGGAGTTATAGCAAACAATGAGGTTTTTCCGAACGGTTTCACAATTTACAGAAGGGACAGACCAAATAGATTGGGTGGGGGAGTATTCATTGCAGTAAAGTCACATCTTAGTAGCCAACGACATGAATGCGACGTAGATGACATAGAATGCGTTTGGTGCAACATTAAGGACTACAACGGCGGAAGCCTATTCGTGTGTTCATTCGGGTCACGTCGGGGATACTTCAGGGAAGTGTATTCCAGCCGTTGCTTTTTTTGATTTTTGTTAACGATTTGAACCGCAAAGTGAAAAGTAAAATTAGGATGTTTTCCAAGATTATTCGGGTCTCCCACCGGGTCCACGTTCGTAGGTTTGCCGACGTTTCGATGGCCGAGTCGTCCATCGTCTTCAGGGCATGTCGTTACTCAGGTATTTGGCCGCCTTATATAGTTTGGTCAGGAGGTCAGGTCACGTCTGATTGGTCGGATGCTTTCCGCCTCTTGTTTTCCTTGATGTTCCTCAAAATGGGTTTCCACGCGTTACTGAGGGTTTCCACGAGTTACGCGGATCCACTGTCTCGGTTAATGGATTTGTTTTCGAGCCGGATCGCTATTGCTTCCTTAGTCAATCTTTCCCAAAATTTCTCTTCTCGGCACAGGATCCTCGTCTCCTCCCACCTAATGCTATGGTCGGAGATGATGCTGTGCTCTGCAATGGCCGACTTCTCAGGTTGGCACAGTCTGAAATGTCCTTGGTGTTCTTTTAACCTTGTAGCAATGGTCCTTCCGGTCTCTCCCACGTAGACTTGGCCGCACTCGCAGGGTATCCGGTATACTCCAGGGGTCATGAGGCCACAGGAGTCCTTTGCCCTTACTAATTCGTCCCTGAGTTTGTTACAGGGACGGAAGTAGGTGTCGATGTTGTTCAGTATTCTCGTGACCTTGCCCGAGACCGTGGAGACAAAGGGTAGACCCGCCCTTGCCAGTGGTTTTGGTTCGGCTTCCTTCGGTGTGGAGGCCCGAGGCTTGATGGTCCTTTTTAGCGCCAACGCGATTTCTCTCTCGCTGTAGCCATTTTGCCTGAAAGTCTTCTTATGGTGCAGCAGCTCCTTGTGAAGTCTTTCTGTGTCAGATATTGCTCTTGCTCGGGGTATAAGCGTTGATAGAACCGCCATTCTCTGGGAGGGGTGATGGTGACTTCTTCCGTTGAGTTAAAGGCCTGTGTGCGTCGGTTTGCGGTGGACGCTGTGTCCCAATGACCCGTCTGCTTTCCGGTGGACGAGTATATCGAGAAATGGAAGGCTATTGTTGACCTCCACCTCCATGGTGAACTGTATATTTGGGTGCAGGCTATTCATGTGCTCCAGGAACTGCTTGAGGGTCTCCGATCCATGCGGCCAGATGATAAATGTGTCATCCACGTACCGGAAGAAACATTTAGGTTTGAGAGGGGCTGATATTAGGGCCTTTTCTTCGAAATCTTCCATGAAGAAGTTGGCGATCACAGGAGACAGGGGAGATCCCATTGCCACCCCATCGGTCTGCTCGAAGAACTCGCCATCGTATTTGAAGTACGTGGAAGTCAGTGCGTGGTGAAAGAGATTCACCGTGTCACGATCAAACATGGCTTCCAGTAGTCTGAGAGTGTCTTTGAGAGGCACGCGAGTGAATAACGACACCACATCGAGGCTGATCATGAGGTCTCCTTCTTCGAGGCGAAATTCAGCCAAAGTTTTAACGAAGTTCACTTCTAACGAAGTTCAATTGAGTTCTTGATGTGGTGTTCACAAAGTCCGACGTGAGGTGACAGGATTCCGGTGAGGTGATTCCGGTGATTTGCCAATCTGGCCAACACACTTGTGTTCTTATCATAACAATTTTTAACGAATCTAGCGGATTTTGGAGCAAAGTTAGCGTCGGGAAAAGGAAAAAGGGTAGCATCGGGGCAAAGTTATCATAGATCATAAGGCTATTCTTGTAGAGTTAAAAACTAAGTTCGTCAAAATAAACAAAGAAAAGCGTAAAATATACCTATACAACAAGGCAAATTTTAACGGACTAAGAGAATATTTAAAGATAAAATTACCAGAATACAAGAAAAAAACACTGATAACCAATGCAGAGAACACTTGGAATTATTTCTTAAATATTTTACGCGAAGGAATGAAGACGTACATCCCGTCCAAACTCAAATGCTACAGTTAGAAACCTAGATGGTACAACGGGGAAGTCAGATCGGCATTAAGAAGGCAAAGAAACTACAGTCAAATTTTAAAAAGTGACGATATAGTTTATATGAATACATCCAAACAGCAACTAAAAGAATGTCGTAGTAAGACGAAAAGTATTACGCGCACAGCACTACACTCTTTTAAATCTAAAATGCTTAGCGAATATCTTGAGGAAAATCCAAAGTCATTCTGGTGCTATGTTACGGAAATACAGTGTAAACGTCCCACTGTTCACTCTTTGAACACGGAAAATGGAGAAATCATTACAGATAGCGTGAAAAAGGCAAATATTTTAAACCATTTTTTCCAGAGCGTCTACAACAAAAACACAAACGCACCAAACGATCCTCCACAACCACCCGGGGAACACATGAGCGATATTACACTGACCAAGAAGGGAATAGTACATCTGCTCCGCAGTATGAAAGCACACAAGGCACCTGGTCCGGAAGAAATACCTGCTAGAATATTAAAGGAATTACCCGAAGACATTGCCCCGTTTTTACATATTGTTTTTCTAAAATCGATAGAAGAAGGCTCAAGGCCTCGCGACTGGAAGCTAGCCCATATAACTCCCCTCTATAAAGGCAGCGATAGGGATAAACCAACCAATTACCGACCCATTTCTTTAACATCGATCTCTTGTAAAATATTGGAACACATTATTGTCACTAACATTATGAGATTTCTTGATACTAGGAAAATACTATTCCACAACCAGCACGGATTTAGGAAAAGCAGATCTTGCGAAACACAACTTGGTCTCTTCATTCACGATATAATTAGGTCGGGAGAAAACAACACACAAGTCGATGCAGTATTCCTGGATTTCAAAAAGCCTTCGACAAAGTCCCACGCAATAAATTGTTACAAAAACTTAAATACTATGGGATCAATGAGAAAATAATTAATTGGATGAGACACTTCTAGTCAAACCGCAAACAAATAGTAGTCATAGATGGGTTGTGCTCAACGGATGAAGATGTAACTTCGGGCGTCCCCCAGGAAGTGTAATAGGGCCTCTTCTGTTCTTAATATACATTAATGACTTAAGCACACACTTTGGTAGCAATCTGAGGTTATTTGCTGACGACACGGTGGTGTACAGGGAAATAAGGAGCCAACTAGATCGCGAGCTACTCTCTAGAGACTTAGGCAATATCTCGGAGTGGTGCAATAAATGGGGATTAACACTTAATGTAGATAAATGCGCAGTTTTGAAATTTTGGAACAAAGGAAGCGAGGAACAGGATATCAACTACAAAATCGAGGGTTCAGTATTGACTACGGCAAATCAAGTTAAATATTTAGGGGTTGTTCTAACACCACGCCTTTCATGGGGAGCACATATCAGGACAATATGCGGTCAGCTTTAAAGAAACTTGGCTTCATAAAACGGGAGGTGGGGAAATGCAATGAAAAAGTTAAAGAGAAGTGTTATTTTGCTCTAGTTAGACCTCATTTGGAATATGCCGCAAGTATTTGGGATCCGTGGGAGTAAATTTGGCAAAAAGAATTAGATAACGTCCAGAGAAAATCCGCTAGATTCGTTAAAAATTGTTATGATAAGAACACAAGTGTGACAGATCTCCTTGGGGATTTAGGCTGGGAACCACTTGAAGTGCGGAGAGAACAAGCGTGGCTTAGACTTTTGGAAAGATTCAGAACAAACGAGTTTAACTACGACACTGAAGGAATTATAATGGCCCCACACTACTTAGGTAGATCAGACCACAAAGATAAACTAAGGGAGATAGATTCCAGGACAGATAGGTACAAATACTCATTCTTTCCCCGAACAATCAGAAATCTTAATAGTAAGAAACCGAAGTAACTTTAGAAATATTGAAAACATTGAATTTACAAGTCGGAGCAAAGTTGAACACTGAAAAGCTGTAGGTATACTTTAAGGTGCATGTGTATGTAAGATGTAGATTGAGTGTTTGCATGTGTGTGGGGTATAAGTGTTCATGCATGAATGTATGCTATGTTTTTTTTGTGAATATATGATTTTGTGGTCATTGCGTGCGGGTTTTTTTCTTTTTCTTTTCTAAATTACGGGTGGTGTCCTAAAACCCCCCGCCACACGCCCTTGCGGCGGCTTGCGGGGTATTAAGTAGATGTAGATGTAGAATTCACGAACAAATGAGAACCTTTACTTGGAAAACATGCGACATAAAATATAATCTTGTCACTGTGAAAGAACAAACACAAAGCAAGTTGAAGAGGTAAATTTGGATCAATAAAGAGGTACATATTAAAGGAAGTATGCATAACTGAAGGAGGAAAGAGTTAGGGTAGAAGTGTTTCATTTTCTGCATAATTACTTATTAACAGCATTTTCAATGGTTTTTAGCGATCGTCACCGGAAATGTTCGGAAAGTAGCTGAGTGAGGATATTATGATCTGAATTCAAGAATGCATTTTTTTCATACATAAAGCCGTTCGCTTCCCTTCCTCTTTGTGCCAAGCTTCCAATGATAGAGTATTCGCAATTTACTCGTACAAATAGTAAGCAGGATAGAACGCAACTATTTTTTCGCATATCATTTTTATATTCCACAATTAAATACGTTTCCAACTTCATTGTTTTCTTCCTTAAAAATTCTCTTTTAAAAAGTCGCAAAGCTCAAAATACACTATTCGATTAAGATTCCATATTTTCACCAATGAGTTTTGCTTTTTAATATTGAAAATTCACTAATAGTTACGCGTAAATTTCTATTCTCAGAAGAAGAATAATTTCACCCGATGAAATAGCCTAACCATGAAATATTGAAAAAAATACTCAAATGGATATAGCCCATTCTGTCGCGGAGAGTATTATTTTAGTACATAAAATAACCATTTATTCAGCAAAATTCTTCGGTAATAATTCATTTTTTCTGAATATTAATAACGTAAATAACGTCCAGAATAGTAAAGGAAGAGGTTAAATTGTCTAATTTCATTGCAATATAAATTAATCAATATTAAAATGTAATCAAATTGGAATAATAACAATATTTCATCAAAATTTATGTTATGATAAGCTATCGTCTACCTAAATGGAGATATAATGTTCTGCTGGTTTATTGAATACCAACGATTGGACATGAATCGTCAATTTCGTTGAAACAATGGATCTTTGAGAAGCTTTAGATCTCGGGGACAAAACTTTCAAATTGATTTTGAGAGAAAATATGATATGGTTAATTCTATCCATTTGATGAGAAAATATGATAATCAATTATAGCCATGCCTTTTCTACTGACCTCTAGGAGTGCTTCCTATGCTTTGTGATTACATTTTTACTCTTATTTTTACACACTTTTAATCATCTAAAAAAACTTGAAGAAGTCAACAAATTATTGCAAATAGTGCAACGTGGCATACTTCTTTTATCCGTTCTTTTTGTCACATTCCACCTAAAATAAAAAACTCCGACGTGAAAATATGAACTCAGTGGTTTAAAAACATTCTTTGACAACCTGAAGACAAGTTTAGGTGTATACAAATATAAATATTACCGATAAATACATTTTGTTAGTCAAAGACTTCTCCGTAATTTATCCAAAAGAGTGTAGAATGAGCGCGTATTTCCTAACGTACAATACATATCTTCTGCACAGTGAGTAAATGTCAAATGATAATAAGTTTACTACGTTTATGTGAAGATAAATCTTCCTTTACGCTTATCCTATCAGGTTAAAACAATGTTTATCACTTATAACGCTTATTGATACATGCTATTAACGAATCGATTCTTAATGTATTATTTGCTATAGGCACCTTTTATTGAATAGTATATGTAGTATTGTGCCGCGTTCAGACCGCGGAAGGCTCGTTTGGAGCCGCATTGAGGGTTTAAATGAGAGATTGCTGGGATTTTGCCGGGGAATCGGAGCGGACTTCGTTGATCTGAGGCCCGTCCTCTCATCGTGTCGGGTACCCCTTAATCGCTCCGGGGTCCATTATACTGCCGAGGCATCGCAGTTGGTAGCGCGTAGGTTACACGAACACGTGTCGAGGGTTTAGCATAGCTGGTAGGCAAGAGCGTAGGTCATATATTGGGAAAAATAAAGTAGAATCCAGCGCTTTTTGTCAATTCAGTTCAGGTAATGCCTCTCATATCTCCAAAAAAATTGAAAAAACAAACGCTTGCGTTAAAACAACATATTACCCACGTAAATTTAATAAAAGTGGTGCCTCTGCATACATACCAGATAGCAATGCAAGTGAATGTAATTCTTTTGTCTCTGTTCACCACGAATCGTCTCAAAACAGTTTTGTTAGCGTACATAAAACCGAAAAACAAGAAGTTATTAGCCATATTAAAATTATAACATTAAATTGCCGTAGCATTAGAAACAAAATATCGGATATTGAACATATTTTTGTCAGTACAAACGCAGACATAGTAGTTGGAACAGAAAGTTGGCTCACGGGAGATATAGCAAACAATGAGGTTTTTCCAAACGGCTTCACAATTTACAGAAGGGACAGACCAAATAGGTTGGGTGGGGGAGTATTCATTGCAGTAAAGTCACATCTTAGTAGCCAACGATATGAATGCGACGTAGATGACATAGAAAGCGTTTGGTGCAACATTAAGGACTACAACGGCAGAAGCCTATACGTGTGTTCATTTTATAGACCCCCAGTTTCTAACACAGATGTCCTACACAAGCTCGACGAACAAATATCCACTATCAGCAGCAGACAAAGCAACAGTATTACTATAATCGCTGGTGACACAAATCTACCGTCAATTGACTGGGAAAACTACTGCGTGGGAAAATCTGCCAAAAACAGAGATTCATGCCAAGAACTCCTTCATATATTCACAAAACACTCCTTAGAACAAATAGTTAAATCACCAACAAGGGGCCAAAGCATACTAGACATCTTTGCGACTTCTATGCCCGAAATCATTACTAACATTGAAATAATAGACGGAATCAGTGACCATAAGGCTATTCTTGTGGAGTTAAAAACTAAGTTCGTCAAAATAAACAAAGAAAAGCGTAAAATATACCTATACAACAAGGCAAATTTCAACGGACTAAGAGAATATTTAAAGATAAAATTACCGGAATACAAGACAAAAACACTGACAACAAATACAGAGAACACTTGGAATTATTTCTTAAATATTTTACGCGAAGGAATAAAGACGTACATCCCGTCCAAACTCAAATGCGACAGTAAGGAACCTAGATGGTACAACGGGGAAGTCAGATCGGCATTAAGAAGGCAAAGAAAGCTACAGTCAAATTTCAAAAAGAGTTTAAAAAGTGACGATATAAGTTTTGTGAATACAACCAAACAGCTACTAAAAGAATGTCGTAGTAAGACGAAAAGTATTATGCGCACAGCACTACACTCTTTTAAATCTAAAATGCTAAGCGAATATCTTGAGGAAAATCCAAAATCATTCTGGTCCTATGTTAGGGAAATACAGGGTAAACGTCCCACTGTTCACTCTTTGAAGACGGAAAATGGAGAAATCATTACAGATAGCGTGAAAAAGGCAAATATTTTAAACCATTTTTTCCAGAGCGTCTACAACAAAAACACAAACGCACCAAACGATCCTCCACACCCACCCGGGGAACACATGAGCGATCTTACACTGACCAAGCAGGGAATAGTACATCTGCTCCGTAGTATCAAAGCACACAAGGCACCTGGTCCGGAAGAAATACCTGCTAGAATATTAAAGGAATTAGCTGACGACATTGCCCCATTTTTACATATTGTTTTTCTAAAATCGATAGAAGAAGGCTCAGTGCCTCGCGACTGGAAGCTAGCCCATATAACTCCCATCTATAAAGGCGGCGATAGGGATAAACCAACCAATTACCGACCCATTTCTTTAACATCGATCTCTTGTAAAATATTGGAACACGTTATTGTCACTAACATTATGAAATTTCTTGATACTAGGAAAATACTATTCCACAACCAGCACGGATTTAGGAAAAGCAGATCTTGCGAAACACAACTTGGTCTCTTCATTCACGATATACTTAGATCGGGAGAAAACAACACCCAAGTCGATGCAGTATTCCTGGATTTCAAAAAAGCCTTCGACAAAGTCCCACACAATAAATTGTTACCTAAACTTAAATACTATGGAATCAATGAGAAAATAATTAATTAGATTAGAGACTTCTTGTCAAACCGCAAACAAATAGTAGTCATAGATGGGTTGTGCTCAACGGAGAGAGATGTAACTTCGGGCGTCCCCCAGGGAAGTGTAATAGGGCCTCTTCTGTTCTTAATATACATAAATGACTTAAGCACACACGTTAGTAGCAATCTAAGGTTATTTGCTGACGACACGGTGATATACAGGGAAATAAGGAGCCAACTAGATCGCGAGCTACTCTCTAGAGACTTAGACAATATCTCGGGATGGTGCAATAAATGGGGATTAACACTTAATATAGATAAATGTGCAGTTTTGAAATTTTGGAATAAAGGAAGCGAGGAACAGGATATAAACTACAAAATAGAGGGTTCAGTATTGACTACGGCAAATCAAGTTAAATATTTGGGGGTTGTTCTAACACCACGCCTTTCATGGGGAGCACATATCAGGACAATATGCGGATCAGCTTTAAAGAAACTTGGCTTCATAAAACGGGTGGTGGGGAAATGTAATGAAAAAGTTAAAGAGAGGTGTTATTTTGCTCTAGTTAGACCTCATTTGGAATATGCCGCAAGTATTTGGGATCCGTGGGAGAAAATTTGGCAAAAAGAATTAGATAAAGTCCAGAGAAAATCCGCTAGATTTGTTAAAAATTGTTATGATAAAAACACAAGTGTGACAGGTCTCTTAGGGGATTTAGGCTGGGAACCACTTGAAGTGCGGAGAGAACAAGCGAGGCTTAGACTTTTAGAAAGGTTCAGAACAAACGAGTTTAAATATGACACTGAAGGAATTATAATGGCCCCACACTACTTAGGTAGATCAGACCACAAAGATAAACTAAGGGAGATAGATTCCAAGACAGATAGGTACAAATACTCATTCTTTCCCCGAACAATCAGTAATCATAATAGCAAGAAACCGAAGTCACTTTAGAAATATTAAAAACTTTGAATTTACAAGTCGGAACAAAATTAAACACTATAGAGATGTTAGGTATACTTTCAGGTGCATGTGTATGTTAGTTGGTAGTTTGAGTGTTTGCATGTGTGTGGGGTTTAAGTGTTCATGCATGAATGTATGCCATTTTTTTTTTTTATATATGATTTTGTTGTTATTGCATGCGATTTTTTTTTTTTTTTTTCTTTTCTAAATTATGGGTGGTGTCCTAGCACCCCCCGCCACACGCCCTTGCGGCGGCTTGCGGGGTATTGAGTAGATGTAGATGAATAAGTATAAGGTTATGGGGTTCGCGGTAGTCTAGGGGTAGAGCGTTGGACTACTGACCGGCGGGCCCGGTTTCGATTCCCAGACAAGTCTCTCTGGGTACATACAGCTCCACCCAAGCAATGCGATTTTTCGGTTACCAGATCTTCCAGGGAAATCATAACCGGCACAGGGAAAGGAACTGGCCCACCTACCCTGAAGTGTGAATTTCACACGCCGTCGGGCTTAGTACTGGGTGAACTCTACCACCACCTACCAAACCGACATTCGGGTTGATTACTGTGTTTATGGTTTTTTAGGTATATGGTTGCAACATTACAGGGTAAAATCACAATTTGAATTAAAAATGAAAGTAAGTTGACGAAACAATGGAGAGGACCTGAAAATCAAGATGCGACAAAGTATGAATAAGCAGTAGAATTAACGTATGCTCTATCGATCAATCCTGGCAGAATTAACAAAGGTACGAAATAAAAATGACTCCTATGCCATATGAATATGCCGTCGACCGCGCGGACATTCCGCGAGAGATCGAAAGGTACTTCAAGTATTCAACGAGTGCTACCAGTCATATGAGCCGCCACTGCCTGAGTGGAGGCTCATACAATGGCGGGAATCTGCATTTGACGCTTCGAAGTTTATTATGTTTAAAGTGCAATCATTTTTGAAATATGAATACGGTCAGGAGAGGTCAAGGGGATACTCGGTCCGAAAATGAAATAAAACTGGTTTAGCAATTAATACTCTCGCGCGATACAATTTAATTCATTCTATATTTTTTGCGGCAGATATGACGACTTTAAATTCTAATATGAATCGCCCTAGTTTAATTTCCATTGAGATTGAGACTTCAAGGGAAATCACGACTTCATGGCCCCGATTTTCGGTGATATTTCGTAGATTCCCTCTCTTTCTAGAAAAAGTAGATATAAATTATTCATCTAGTAAATATTCTTCAGTTATTTCAATGGCTTGAGGCTCAATTTTTGTGAAATTACTATAACATTTTTTTCTTTTAGTACTTAACCCGAATATCCTTGCTTTTATTTACGTCTGCAATACATCCTATCTGAATCACCATATTTCCATATCACGTCATAACTAGAGATCAACTTTCGCCGGAATTCATCGCAATGGCTATCGAATATATATGCAGCAACAGTGCGCAAATGTATTTGCAATATTTTTTAACGCCACTTCAATGGGATTTTGTGAATAGAAAGTCAATCAGAAGGGAAAAGATCTCTTTGAGCATGAAATGACTCGAGGCGCTCCGTGGCACCGGTTACTTTGCCTTACCCCTGATGGCTATTCTCTTCCTGGAAATCCCGTGGCTCGAGAAGTGCACGTAGCCGCGCACGCCATGCATAATGTGAAAATTATTATTCAAATGGAACGCACGTCAAAAGTATATCCTCAGAAGCGAGCTCACATTAAACCACGCGTAGTGACGATAAAGGCCGATGAAACGCAGGGAATGCAACGCATAGGAACAAACGAGAAACACAAGAGAGTGGCGTCGACTGTTGAAGTGGAAAGACTGCCAGGGAGAAGCTTACGTCCTGAATTTCAATGAAATGAGAGTTGCCGGACCTGCGTGAGATGAGGTGTGAGATCATTGCAATTGGCTCCGGAGAAAAATACCCGAGGTTCAAGTAAAATTCTCCACTCTCATCTTTGATAATCTAACAAGAGTTCATTTAATGGAAATATTGACCCCACACTGTTTACCTTTTCAAATCGTAGAAGTGCTCGCAAGAGTATTCCGAAAAACTCTTATTCATTTTTCATCAGCCTATGGCCTCCTAGATGAGACCTCAAAGCAAAAGCACCTGTCTCACATCTGAAGCCGAATCGCCCCTCATTTTTCAAAGAATAAATTTAGTAATTCTGAGAGTCCCACTACACCTTTCTCAAAATTCATTGCCATAAGTAAAGAGGAGCTTTTAAAAGGTCTCTTGGAAAAAAATCATCCTTTAATTAGCATGGTCTTGGATTAAATGATGTGAGTCACAGGAGTGTGTCTTATGACGTAACTTGTAAGGGCAAAGAGTAGATATGGAATAATAATTTGAGTATACTGATATCGTCGAGGTTTATAGTCTAATAATCTTTCCTTCGTCGTACATTCGACGCCAAATGAATCTGGATGGCATGAGACCGCGTTCTGAATTCGGGCCAAGAATACCACTTTCGATGAAAGCAGCTGGGTATCCGGTGGCAAGCAACGGCGTACACTTGGCCATTGGATGTAGGCAGACGCGTTGTATTTTTTTAAAAGCCCTAGCTCCAGGATAAGGTGGGAGCGGATTGAAAAGCACCACGGCCACCACAAGCCCTCCTCTGCCCCAACCCCTGACTAGGAGAGGGCATCTCGATAGAGCCACTCACCGAATGACGACGCTGGACACACGCCGAGGTGGCAAGCCGCCCTTATGGCGAAGTGCAGGCCGCTTTCACACTCATTTAGAAATGGTCAAAATTGAAACTTTTTCATGAGTATTAAACATTATATTATCTCCTTCATTTTGCTATGTCACATATAATTCGTAAATTCATTTCAATTTCGCTTAAATTAGAAGTAATATTATGAAATATAAAGAAGACTACAACAATATATAATGTATATGTGAATGCATAAACACACTCTTAGAGGGAACATCGATCTACGAATACTAATTGCGTTTATTCATTCGACAGAGGGGGCAGGGCCACAGAAACATAAAACATTGCCTTTAATAGATACTAGAGATGCATATAAATATATATGCATATGGGTATACATGAACTCATTCAGATGCAAATGCATACGAAGAAAAGGGATATGGATATAAAGGACGAACACAAAAGAGGTGGGGAAAGCGCACTCGAAAATACCTGTGTTCCTATCCCTTTTCTTTATCTCTATTTCCATATGAATTAGTAAATGTCCGCCATATGGCGGGTTTTTGTGTTTGAATATTCATACATATTATCATCATAAGGTAATCTAGCAGTATCGGTGGGTTTTCGGATGGACACAACTAACAAATAAATATTTTATGACTCCTAACCAAATATAATCCAGCAATCAACTATATTAGGTCCATCTTTATCTCTGAGTACCTCCTTCCTCCCTTCATCCCGTCTATGATCCCTATCCCGTTCCTAATAAAAGATGGGGCCATAAGGTCTCAAGCTCGCACAATAAAGACCTCTATCTATCTAAATCAACATCAACTCTAACCCCGCAAGCCGCCGCAAGGGCGTGTGGCGGGGGGTGTTAAGACACACCCCGTAATTTAGAACAGAAAACAAAACCGCGTGCAATAACCACAAAATCATACATCCACAAAAAAACATGGCATACATTCAGGCATAAACACTTACACATAGATTTGAAAACACTTCATACCCTGCGCGATCAAATTTACAATTTTACACGTAAATATAATAACAGCATAAGCATAATTGGTGGCGACTTTAACCTCCCTGGTTTAGATTGGGGCAGCAATATCGTTAAATCTGGGACCTGCGATCGCGAATCTTGCAATTCCAAGATAAAATTGGTTCAAAGAAACTCCCTCCATCAAGCAGTACGCATGCCCACCCGTGGAAAGGACATATTGGACCTATTTCTTACAAACACGCCTGAACGCATTTATAGTGTATCAACTGACGAGGGCTTGAGTGACCATAAAGCAGTTAATATCCACTTGGACATAGAAATAAAAAAGATTGTTCACCCAAAAAGAAAAATTTATAATTACCATAAAGCAGACTTTGAAACTTTTGCCAATCAATTAAACTCTTCACTGCCCGAGTTCAAAACCCGCTTAAGTCATGCAAACGTGGAAGAAACTTGGACTGCAAAAAGGAATCATAGATTTCATCCCTATAAAATACGTTAAAGCAAATCGCGACCCCGGGTGGTACAATAAAGACGTTAGAAAAGCCCTTCGAAAGCAGAGAATGCTACACTCTAGGGTAAAGAGGGCAGGCGTGAACACATCATCCCCTGAGAATAAACAATTATGGGACACATATAGATCCTCTAAAATTGAAACCAAAACACAATTACGCAGCGCCTTACTGGACTTGAAACGCAAAGTACTTTGCGAGCACTTGGACACTGACCCCAAAGCTTTCTGGTCACATGTTAGGGAAGTAAATGGGAGTAAACAAACCGTGGCTTACTTAAGGGATTGTAGCAATATAATTAATACAGACAGCGAGGGTAAAGCTAACATCCTAAATTCATTCTTCCAAAGCGTTTTCTCGAATGATGTTGCCACCGCATATCTCCAAGAAACAATACATACTCCACCCATGGAGAAAACAACAGTGGACCAACAAGGAATTCTAAAATTGCTTAATGAGATTAAACCCAACAAATCCCCGGGTCCCGAAAATATACCAGCTAGGGTGATAAAACATTTAGCTTCAAACATTGCCCCGTAACTTGAATTTAAATTTAACAAATCCCTTACAGAGTGCAAAGTACCTAAGATTTGGAAAACCGCGCAAATAACGCCTATTTTTAAAAGTGGTGACAGGGAGGATCCCAGTAATTACAGACCTATATCTCTCCCTTTTATCTGTTGCAAAATCTTAGAGCACATAATTGTCAATTCAATAATGAGACACCTTGACAATATTAACTTTTTAAGTGACATTCAACACGGATTCAGGAAAACCCGATCCTGCGAAACCCAATAAGGATTTTGAAATGTAATGAAATAATTGACTTTGTAATTCCACACACTTTGTAATTCCACACACACCAAAAGTGTGTGGAATTACAAAGTCAATTATTTCATTACATTTCAATATGTTATGCAAATTCCACAAAGTTACGCCTGAGACAACAAATTTCCAATAAGGATTATTTACACATGATTTAATTTTATCTGGTGAGACAGGTAGGCAAGTGGATGCCATCTTCTTAGAATTTCAAAAGGCATTTGATAAGGTCCCACATGGTAAACTCATTCATAAATTAAAGGTCGCGGGTATAAACAAGGGCGCCATTAGTTGGGTTAAAGATTTTCTTTCAGAGCGGGAACAGAGGATAGTCCTTGATGGCGCTAGTTCCGACAGCGTTCGAGTCACGTCGGGGGTACCTCAGGGAAGTGTAATCGGGCCGTTGCTTTTCTTGATTTTTGTTAACGATTTGAACCGCGAAGTGAAAAGTAAAATTAGGATGTTCGCGGATGACACAGTGATCTATTGGGAGATATCTGGGGATGAGGATCGTTTTATTCTAGCGCAGGATTTAGATTGCATTACTAAATGGTGTTCTAACTGGGGATTGACTCTAAATTATAATAAATGTTCGGTGGTAAATTTCTTTAAAAGATCAACGGGATTTGCTTACAAATTAGCTGGAGGTGACCTAGCAGTAGTTGATACGGTAAAATACCTAGGTGTCACATTCACAAAAGACTTAACTTGGGGGACTCACATACGTAAAGTCTGCGGTCAAGCATATAAAAAATTGGGATTCATCAGACGCATTGTCGGCAAAAGTGACTCGAAGGGCAAGGATCGTCGTCCAAATGCTACACGTGGTTGGGCGATTAGAGACCTACCCCGTGTCCCATCTCTCAACGAGGGAGTGTCTCACGTCCGTAGGTCGGACGATTGGAGGGTCGTCTCTCGGGGCAAGGGGAAGGTAACGCTGCGGCGAGGATTGGACTCTGCGGAGGCAGATACCATCCCCGTCTCCAACAGGTACCAGGTGCTGTCGGATGATAGCACCACCGTACCTGCAGCCGCTACCCCTACTCCGAGGGCAATGCCTAGGGTAAGGCATCAGCGGTCGGGGAGGGAGAGAACCGTTACATTAGGTAGTTCCAATGTCCGGCGTATAATGAATCCGCTGCGCCGCAGAGTCCAGCAGAATGGAGGTGTTGGATTCTTGTCGTCCTGGGGTATACCAGGCGGCGGGGTACCCCAGGCGACGCTGGCGGTGAAGGCGGCCGGAAAGTAGTACCCGTTCGTGAAATAAAGACACAAAAGTAAATATTAACAAACATAAAAAATTTTATTTGAAAGAGGATACTTTAAACTACTTCTCAACATAATCTCCAAGCAAATTAAGGCATTTGTCATAACGTGTGACAAGTTTCTGTATTCCTGCTGCATAGTCCTTCGCCGCCAGCTCATTGAGATACGCGAGGGACCCATCTTGCACAAATTTTTGCATAATGCAGATGGTGTTTAACAATTTCATGAACAATTGTTCGAGAAACATTGGGAAAATGCTCACAGATGTCATCAATTGTGACGCGCCGATCGTTCCTCACGAATTCGTCAACTGAACTCACCAGTTGGTCTGTAATGACAGACGGTCTCCCCGAACGCTCATCGTCGTGTGTGTTCCCCCTCCCCATGTTGAAGTTGCGACACCACCGCCGAACAGACGACTCGTCCATTACATTGTCTCCATACACCTCCTTTAATTGGCGATGAATATCACATGGGCGAACGTTTCTTGCATTGAGGAATTTAATCACTGCCCTCACTTCACAACTGGCGGCGTTCTCAATTTTTTTAAACATTGTAAACAATCACAGAAACAACACAGGCAATGCTAGCGTCACGCAACTTGGCTCAGAGAAGGCAGACAAGCCACTGAAGCTATCTGACCTCGTCCAGCGGCTACTCGCGTCGTCAGCACTTCATGCGGCACGAACGGGTACTACTTTCCGGATGACCCTCGTAATTCCCAGTGTTCTCTGTATTGGTTGTCGGTGTTTTTGTCTTGTATTGTGGTAATTATATTTTTAAATGTTCTCCTAGTCCATTAAAATTTTATTTGTTGTATAGGCGTATTTTACGCTTTTCTTTGTTTATTTTGACGAACTTAGTTTTTAACTCTACAAAAATAGCCTTATGGTCACTGATTCCGCCATCATTTCTAACAGATGTATGCCATAAAAAATTCTGCGAGGTCAAGACTCACATAAATGAGAATAAAAAAGAGAAGAGTGGCTCGCCGCCCGATTAAAAGCCTATCGTGGCTTCCAAGCCATTTCTGGTGTTCGCCATCAGTTCCTATCTTCATGCGGCCATCCGTCGCCTTCCTCCCCTTCTCTTCTCTGCCCCACTCCCCGCCGGTGTGCGAGACAGAGCACGTCACAAGCCATCAAACTTCATTTTCCTCTCCATTGGCCCGTCACTCTGCATCAACTCTCTGACCTCTTGACCAGCACAGCCTAACACTTAATTTCTTCTGGTTTCTGATCTCCGCTCGCGCTCCCAACGTCTTTCGTTTTCCCACGACCAGAATTTCCTTATCGATGTATTGTAAGAGACAATCACTCTTCGATATGAATCTGTCCGTTAGAGAGTTATTCATTATTTGTGGAGTGAACTGGGGTATTTTGCTTTAAAATTCGGTGTCCGTTGGGAAGAAGCGATGGCAGAACATCGTCTTTTGACTCCTTGAGACGTCTCCATCACCTCGCTTCTACATCCGCTCTCTCTCTCCTTGGAGGAACTCTTATCACCAGGAGCAGGCGTGCCACCTCTCGCGCCACGGCTTTAACTACGCTCCATGTGACTGCACCTCCCTCCACTTCTGCCTTTTTCAAGGTGCAATATCACCCCTTCTTTCATATATTTTTTCTCGTGGCATTATGATTGCATCTCGCACTGAGGATAGCACATTTTTTTCAATCCTAACGGGATTAACTTGCACAAATTACAATTCAATAACGAACTGGCCACAGTGGTCTAGTTGGAGCATATACAAAACCATATTAAATTTCAGCAAATGAATTAGTAAGAATAAAATACAACCTTATTGTGAACCAATATTTTATTTCATTCTAAACTTTCTGTTCAAAGATACAGGCTATAAAAGTCTTTTGATAATTTTTAACGCTTTTTTTGGCATTGTATCGCGACTTCACATGGCACTTTGGTGCCATTGACATCACTCATTACGCACAGCACTGACTTTTGAAAGCCATTCTTTAAAGAGATTCCCAAACGGAAAGTGTGCACGTGTTACGCATCAGGCATGCAGAGTTGCCCCTCATCCAGGATGATAATATTACATACTATAGATCGCTGGCAGCTCATTGGACGTGATCTCTAGATATTCCACGTGAGAACAGAATTTTGGAGGCTTAAGAGGTTTCATTTAAAACATTTTCCATTTCATCCAGACTCTCTCGATGCCAATTTTTCCTCGTAATTTAATACTTCTCTCTTGTGCAGGTATAATGTCGGTTAGAGAGGTCGCGTTCATTATTGAAATATCAACTTTCAAACACGTGCGTTCGAGCTCGTTCTTTTGTAAGCCCAGACAATGTGAAAAGATCGACCACTTTTATCTATGTGCTTAAAATCCCGAATGGCGAAGTGAGGGTGTCAATCACTAATGAATACCGCTGAGAAGAATGGATTTCCGCGTGCATTGAAAAGGTACCACTCATATTCAGGGATACATACAATTGCATACTCCCGTACTTCCATGATAATTGCTCGCAGTTTCACACGTTTTTATTAATTTAGTGCGTTTTGTTTAGCAAATATTTTAAATGTTTTGCCACCAGTTTTTCCTTTCAACAAGTAATGGATATGCGCAATTCGGAAAAGTATCTCATAAGCTCTTACCGTTGCTTATATTTTTCTTTTTGCCCTCAAATTCTTGAAAGAAATTGATTCCAGTTTCGAAAATCCATGAAATGAATGCGATGACTTTGATGGCGCTATTGACAATAATAAAAAATTAAAACTATAGTCTTAAGGGCTTTAGAAGTATAGGCAAACTTAATGCTCGTAATGAATTTAATAGGAAAATATGTGATGAATCTTTGAATCATCTTTATTGGAACATTTCATTATATGTTTTCTTCCTTCAGTATCCCGATTATATTGGATTACCTTATGATTTCACAATTTTTTTCATATCCTGGATTTCACAATGGTATTGATGCTCCAAATCATCTTATAATTTGACAAGTTTTTGTTCGCGTAGCATATCAATGTGACCCAGTATTTAAAATAAAATGGTGGGCCAAATGGTAACTCAGATATTTATTCAAGTGGACAAATATCTTGACTTGGCAGGTTGAAGTTCGCTCTTTATGAAATCAGAAACTCCTAATTGGTATATTGTTCATCGGATGATTATATATATATATATATATATATATATATATATATATATATATATAAACTTTTATAAAATATCAAAAGAAATCTTGATATTAATAATATAACAACTCGGACCATTAACCCTTGACTGATGATGTAATTGGAGTGATAAGGATTTAACCTGAAGCCACTGCATGAATTAGACTGTATTAGTGTGGCTAGTATTGGACGACGAATCGAATGGGCATTTTTGTGTAGGTTTGTAAAACTACGCTTTTATCATTGCAATGCCCCCTACCTTATATGCAGTAAGAACGTCAATGTATGGATAAATAATTTAAAAATCTTAGAATAAATCTTTTTGAATAATTCATTCAAAACATTAATTTTATATTGCATTGATACCTTAATTTTTTTATTTGTACGTGGATAGAAATTTCAACGGTTAGACTCCAGAGAGTATGCGTTGGGTGACATCAAGAGAAATATTTCGATGGTTGCTCGAGCGCTGTGAGTTTAGCGGAAAAAACCCAGGAAACCTTGATTACTTTAAAACAACGTGCAGTGCGTCCTTTATCCTATCTAAAGTCTGGATTTACCACTACGCCCTTTTCCCATAACTCAATTTGAAAAAACGTCCCCACGGAAAGCGTTTTTCATCATGAGAAGCATTTCCAAACGTACTGATCACGCTTCAACGTTCAATGGCTGCCGCTGAAGCATATTGCCGTCAAAATCAATGAAACTTGTACCATATTTCGCCGTAATAACGATATAGTTATAATTAAATTATTTAAACTTTCAAATTATTGCATTGATATATATTCATTGCAGTTAAGTCACATCTTAGTAGCCAACAACATGAATGCGTCCTAGATGACATAGAAAGCGTTTGGTGACACATTAAGGACTACAACGGCAGAAGCCTATTAATGTGTTCATTTTATAGACTCCCACATTCTAACACAGATGTCCTATACAACCTTGACGAACAAATATACAGCGATCGTCCGGAAAATAAGTGTACTGAGCTCAGGAAAAAAAATTTATTACAATTTTACATATCTTAAGCTAATATTCCTCAAAATAGGACCCTTGTGAGTCGATACACTTGTTCCAGCGGCGTTCCCATTCCTGGAACGCTCCCGCGAAGGCATCATCGGGAACCTCTCGAAGACACGTCGTCACGGCCTCTTTGACGGCGTCCTAAGTCCCGTATCGCGTTCCTTTCAAACTCCTCTTTATCTTCGGGAACAGAAAGAAGTCCGGTGGTGCAGAGTCCGGGCTGTAGGGCGGGTGCGGCCGCGTTGCCACACCGTGCTTGGCCAAGAAGTCCGACACGACAAGCGCGGTGTGAGACGGCGCATTGTCGTGATGCAGCCGCCAGATGTTTTTGATCGCTGGCCGGACGCGGGCGACTCGTTTTCGAAGCCTTTCGAGCACTTGGACGTAAAATGCAGCATTTACAGTTTGTCGTTCAGGTACAAATTCGTAGTGGACGAGTCCCCTTTTGTCAAAAAAGACAATGAGCATCGCCTTGATCCTAGATTTGCTCATGCGAGCTTTCTTTTGACGGGGTGATGATGGGGTGTGCCACTCCGCACTTTGTCTCTTAGACTCCGGGTCGTACTCAAAGATCCACGTCTCGTCACCCAAAACAACGTTCTCTAAAAAATGTGGATCATTTTTGCAGTGATCCGCAAGTTGCGTCGCGATTTCCAAACGATTGAGTCTTTGATCATCACTGAGCACTTTCGGCACCAACTTTGCACAAATTTTTCGCATCTGTAATTGCTCCCTAATAATCTCGTGCACTATTGTTTTTGGCACATTACACTGCTCTGCTATCATCCGAACACTAAGACGACGATCAGATTTCAGTACATCGCGAACTTTTCGCACATTTTCGTCGGTGAGTGTCGTTGATGGGCGTCCAGGCCGTGGTTCGTCGTCGACCTCTTCTCCGCCCTCCACGAACATCTTGTGCCACCGAAAGATCATGCTTCTGGACATGGCTGACTCCCCGTAAGCCTGGTTAATCATACCGACAGTTTCGGTAGACGATTTCCCAAGCTTTACCGCAAATTTGATGTAATAACGCTGCTCCAAAAACTTCGGCATCGCGTTCCGTGATGTTGGTCGAGCGTGCAGGTTCGCGTTAACAGATCTCCTCACTACACCACAGCTCAGAGCCGACTGCCTTTTTCAGCGTCGCTTGCCAACATACCCCCCTCCAATCGCAGCCCGTCAGAGCGGTGCTGGGCGCACCTGGAGCGGAGGGAAAAAATCAGTACACTTATTTTCCGGACGAACCCTTAACACTATCAGCAGCAGACATAGCAACAGTATTGCTATAATCGCTGGTGACAGAAAGATACCGTTAATTGACTGGGACAACTACTGCGTAGGAAAATCTGCCAAAAACAGAGATTCATCTACATCTACTTAATACCCCGCAAGCCACCGAGAGGGCGTTTGGCGGGGGGTGTTAGGACACCACCCGTAATTTAGAAAAGAAAAAAAACCGCATTCAATAACCACAAAATCATATATCCAAAAAAAACATGGCATACATTCATGCATGAACACTTATACCCCACACACATGCAAAAAGTCAATCTACATCTTACATACTCATGCACCTGAAGGTATACCTACAGCTTTGCCGTGTTTAACTTTCCTCCGACTTGGTTCCCAGCCTAAATCCCCTAGGAGATCTGTCACACTTGTATTCTTATCATAAAAATTTTTAACGAATCTAGCGGATTTTCTCTGGACTTCATCTAATTCTTTTTGCCAAATTTTCTCCCACGGATCCCAAATACTTGCGGCATATTCCTAATGAGGTCTAACTAGAGCAAAATAACACCTCTCTTTATTTTTTTCATTACATTTCTCCACCACCCGTTTAATGGAGCCAAGTTTCTTTAAAGCTGATCCGCATATTGTCCTGATATGTTCTCCCCATGAAAGGCGTGGTGTTAGAACAACCCCCAAATATTTAACTTGATTTGCCGTAGTCAATACTGAACCCTCTATTTTGTAGTTTATATCCTGATCGTCGCTTCCTTTATTCCAAAATTTCAAAACTGCGCATTTATCTATATTAAGTGCTAATCCCCATTTATTGCACCATTCCGAGATATTGTCTAAGTCTCTAGAGAGTAGCTCGCGATCTAGTTGGCTCCTTATTTCCCTGTATATCACCGTGTCGTCAGCAAATAACCTTATATTGCTACCAAAGTGTGTGCTTAAGTCATTAATGTATATTAAGAACAGAAGAGGCCCTATTACACTTCCCTGGGGGACGCCCGAAGTTACATCTCTATCCGTTGAGCACAACCCATCTATCACTACTATTTGTTTTCGATTTGACAAGAAGTCTCTAATCCAATTAATTATTTTCTCATTGATCCCATAGTATTTAAGTTTATGTAACAATTTATTGTGTGGGTCTTTGTCGAGGGCTTTTTTGAAATCCAGGAATACTGCATCGACTTGTGTGTTGCTTTCTCCCGATCTAAGTATATCGTGAATGAAGAGACCAAGTTGTGTTTCGCAAGATCTGCTTTTCCTAAATCCGTGCTGGTTGTGGAATAGTATTTTCCTAGTATCAAGAAATCTCATAGTGTTAGAAACAATAATGTGTTCCAATATTCTACAAGAGATCGATGTTAAAGAAATGGGTCCGTAATTGGTTGGTTTATCCCTATCGCCGCCTTTATAGATGGGAGTTATATGGGCAAGCTTCCAGTCGCGAGGCACTGAGCCTTCTTCTATCGATTTTAGAAAAACAATATGTAAAAACGGGGCAATGTCTTCAGCTAATTCCATTAATATTCTAGCAGGCATTTCTTCCGGACCAGGTGCCTTGTGTGCTTTGATACTACGGAGCAAATGTACTATTCCCTGCTTGGTCAGTGTAAGATCGCTCATGTGTTCCCCGGGTGGGTGTGGAGGATCATTTGGTGCGTTTGTGTTTTTGTTGTAGACGCTCTGGAAAAAATGCTTTAAAATATTTGCCTTTTTCACGCTATCTGTAATGATTTCTCCATTTTCCGTTTTCAAAGAGTGAACAGTGGGACGTTTACACTGTATTTCCGTAACATAGGACCAGAATGACTTTGGATTTTCCTCAAGATATTCGCTAAGCATTTTAGATTTAAAAGAGAGTAGTGCTGTGCGCATAATACTTTTCGTCTTACTACGACATTCTTTTAGTTGCTGTTTGGATGTATTCATATAAACTACGAGGGTCATCCGGAAAGTGGTACCCGTTCGTGAAATAAAGACACAAAAGTAAATATTAACAAACATAAAAAATTTTATTTGAAAGAGGATACTTTAAACTACTTCTCAACATAATCTCCAAGCAAATTAAGGCATTTGTCATAACGTGTGACAAGTTTCTGTATTCCTGCTGCATAGTCCTTCGCCGCCAGCTCATTGAGATACGCGAGGGACCCATCTTGCACAAATTTTTGCATAATGCAGATGGTGTTTAACAATTTCATGAACAATTGTTCGAGAAACATTGGGAAAATGCTCACAGATGTCATCAATTGTGACGCACCGATCGTTCCTCACGAATTCGTCAACTGAACTCACCAGTTGGTCTGTAATGACAGACGGTCTCCCCGAACGCTCATCGTCGTGTGTGTTCCCCCTCCCCATGTTGAAGTTGCGACACCACCGCCGAACAGACGACTCGTCCATTACATTGTCTCCATACACCTCCTTTAATTGGCGATGAATATCACATGGGCGAACGTTTCTTGCATTGAGGAATTTAATCACTGCCCTCACTTCACAACTGGCGGCGTTCTCAATTTTTTTAAACATTGTAAACAATCACAGAAACAACACAGGCAATGCTAGCGTCACGCAACTTGGCTCAGAGAAGGCAGACAAGCCACTGAAGCTATCTGACCTCGTCCAGCGGCTACTCGCGTCGTCAGCACTTCATGCGGCACGAACGGGTACTACTTTCCGGATGACCCTCGTATATCGTCACTTTTTAAAATTGGACTGTAGCTTTCTTAATGCCGATCTGACTTCCCCGTTGTACCATCTAGGTTTCTAACTGTAGCATTTGAGTTTGGACGGGATGTACGTCTTCATTCCTTCGCGTAAAATATTTAAGAAATAATTCCAAGTGTTCTCTGTATTTGTTGTCAGTGTTTTTGTCTTGTATTCTGGTAATTTTATCTTTAAATATTCTCTTAGTCCGTTAAAATTTGCCTTGTTGTATAGGTATATTTTACGCTTTTCTTTGTTTATTTTGACGAACTTAGTTTTTAACTCCACAAGAATAGCCTTATGGTCACTGATTCCGTCTATTATTTCAATGTTAGTAATGATTTCGGGCATAGAAGTCGCAAAGATGTCTAGTATGCTTTGGCCCCGTGTTGGTGATTCAACTATTTGTTCTAAGGAGTGTTTTGTGAATATATGAAGGAGTTCTTGGCATGAATCTCTGTTTTTGGCAGATTTTCCTACGCAGTAGTTGTCCCAGTCAATTGACGGTAGATTTGTGTCACCAGCGAGTATAGTAATACTGTTGCTTTGTCTGCTGCTGATAGTGGATATTTGTTCGTCGAGCTTGTGTAGGACATCTGTGTTAGAATCTGGGGGTCTATAAAATGAACACACGAATAGGCTTCCGCCGTTGTAGTCCTTAATGTTGCACCAAACGCATTCTATGTCATCTACGTCGCATTCATGTCGTTGGCTACTAAGATTTGACTTTACTGCAATGAATACTCCCCCACCCAATCTATTTGGTCTGTCCCTTCTGTAAATTGTGAAACCGTTCGGAAAAACCTCATTGTTTGTTATGTCTCCCGTGAGCCAACTTTCCGTTCCAACTACTATGTCTGCGTTTGTACTGAAAAAAATATGTTCAATATCCGATTTTTTGTTTCTAATGCTACGGCAGTTTAATGTTATAATTTTAATTTGGTCAATTACGTTTTGTTTTTCGGTTTCATGTACGCTAACAAAACTGTTTTGAGACGATTCGTGGTTAACAGATACAAAAGAATTACATTCACTTGCATTGCTATCTGTTATGTATGTAGAGGCACCAATTTTATTAAATTTACGTGGGTTATATGTTTTTTTTACGCAAGTGTTTGTTTGTTCAATTTTTTTGGGGATTTGAGAGGCATTACGTGAACTGAATTGACAAAAAGCGCTGGATTCTATTTTATTTTTCCCAATATACTATAATACAATAGTATGACCTACGCTCTTGCCTACCAGCTATGCTAAACCCTCGAAACGTGTTCGTGTAACCTACACGCTCCCAACTGCGATGCCTCGGCAGTATAAGGGACCCCGGAACGATTAAGGGGGACCCGACACGATGAGAGGACGGGCCTCAGGTCAACGAAGTCCGCTCCGATTCCCCGGCAAAATCTCAGCAATTTCTGATTTAAACCCTCAATGCGGCTCCAAACGAGCCTTCCGCGGTCTACACGCGGCACAATACTACATATACTTAATTTAATTGGGACCTTAAACTCTGCATCGACTCGTATCACTTCCGAGTGCATCTCCTTTAAGGAGCGCAGGATCTCTTCAGATCCACGTTCCGAGGCGTCGTTTGTCCCGACATGAGCCACAATGCGTAGCTTGGAGCAGCCCGTATTACTGACGGCCGCCTTCAAAGCCAGCGTCACCTGGGATACCCGCCGCCTGGTATACACCAGGACGACAAGAATCCAACACCTCCCTGCTTTTGGACTCTGCGGCGCAGCGGATTCATTATTCGCCGGACATTGTAACATCTACATCTACATCTACATAATACCCCGCAAGCCGCCGCAAGGGCGTGTGGCTGGGGGTGTTATGTCATCAACCGCAAACAGGAAAAACACCACATGCAAAAAAACAACACGGAAAACCACACCCACAGCAGCGCACATACTCATGCAAAAATCCCTCCATCCAATACACATACAAACACATATACTGCAAAACAACTAAAAAAAAAAAATTGCACCCCATGATGCAGCACGAAAGCCATCCTACAAAACGGAAGCCAGGACACAACAAGCAAGAAATTGAAACACCAAATGAAAATGCACCACGAAACACTCTACCCCCAAAGAGTCTGTAAAAGGCAGGGAATGCGACCCAACGTTGCAGGTAGCAGAAATTTGCCCCCGCGGAGAGGGACGAGGGATTGAAAGGGAGACTTAAAAACAGATGAAAAGAACACGAATGAGGTCATTCGGAAAGAATGGGTTATTATAGCAAAACACATAAGGTTAGTGGAAGAGCATGCATTTAAATACAACTAATTATTTTTTAGACGCTGAGGGTGGCAAGTGGAATTTTTTCTATCTATAACCCTGCAGTTGCTATCCCGTATTGTCCGTGGGAAGAAGGAGTCCTTGAGTCGGCTAGTTCTGGCATCTATTTCCCGAATTTTATATGCATGATCCAAGCGACTAATGTATGTAGGAGTACGAATAATTTGCGAGACCTCGGTGCTGAAACATGCGGATCTAAAATTATTTAATAATTTCAATCTTGCATTGAATCGTCTCTCAGCCAATTCTTCCCACCCCAAATCCATGAGCATTTCCGTGACGCTTTGCGTTTTATCGTAGGAATTTTTTACAAAACGGGCTGCCCGGCGTTGAACCTTCTCAATTTCCCGAATGAGACCTTTATCACTCGGATCCCACACGCTGCATGCGTATTCTAAATGAGGCCTTACAAGAGCGTGGTAACAACGTTCCTTGACCTTCGAGTCACTTTTGCCGACAATGCGTCTAATGAATCCCAATTTTTTATATGCTTGACCGCAGACTTTACGTATGTGAGTCCCCCAAGTTAAGTCTTTTGTGAATGTGACACCTAGGTATTTTACCGTATCAACTATTGCTAGGTCACCTCCAGCTAATTTGTAAGAAAATCCCGTTGATCTTTTAAAGAAATTTACTACTGAACATTTATTATAATTTAGAGTCAATCTCCAGTTAGAACACCATTTAGTAATGCAATCTAAATCCTGCTCTAGAATAAAACGATCCTCATCCCCAGATATCTCCCGATAGATCACCGTGTCATCCGCGAACATCCTAATTTTACTTTTCACTTCGCGGTTCAAATCGTTAACAAAAATCAAGAAAAGCAACGGCCCGATCACACTTCCCTGAGGTACCCCCGACGTGACTCGAACGCTGTTGGAACTAGCGCCATCAAGGACTACCCTCTGTTCCCGCTCTGAAAGAAAATCTTTAACCCAACTTATGGCGCCCTTGTTTATACCCGCGACCTTTAATTTATGAATGAGTTTACCATGTGGGACCTTATCAAATGCCTTTTGAAAATCTAAGAAGATGGCATCCACTTGCGTACCTCTCTCACCCGATAAAAGTAAATCACGTGTAAATAATCCTAATTGGGTCTCGCAGGAGCGGGTTTTCCTGAATCCGTGTTGATTGTCACTTAAAAAGTTAATATTGTCAAGGTGTCTCATTATTGAACTGACAATTATGTGCTCTAAGATTTTGCAACAGATAGAAGTGAGAGATATAGGTCTGTAATTACTGGGATCCTCCCTGTCACCACTTTTAAAAATATGCGTTATTTGCGCGGTTTTCCAAATCTTAGGTACTTTGCACTCTGTGAGGGATTTGTTAAATATAAATTCAAGATACGGGGCAATGTTTGGAGCTAAATGTTTTATCACCCTAGCTGGTATATTTTCGGGACCCGGGGATTTGTTGGGTTTAATCTCATTAAGCAATTTTAGAATTCCTTGTTGGTCCAGTGTTATTTTTTCCATGGGTGGAATATGTATTGTTTCTTGGAGATATGCGGTGGTAACATCATTCGAGAAAACGCTTTGGAAGAATGAATTTAGGATGTTAGCTTTACCCTCGCTGTCTGTATGAATTATATTGCTACAATCCCTTAAGCAAGCCACGGTTTGTTTACTCCCATTTACTTCCCTAACATATGACCAGAAAGCTTTGGGGTCAGTGTCCAAGTGCTCGCAAAGTACTTTGGGTTAAAATCCAGGAAGGCGCTACCTAATTGTGTTTTGGTTTCAAATATAGAGGATCTATGCTTGTCCCATAATTGTTTATTCTCAGGGGATGATGTGTCCACGCCTGCCCTCTTTACCCTAGAGTGTAGCATTCTCTGCTTTCGAAGGGCTTTTCTAACGTCTTTATTGTACCACCTGGGGTCGCGATTTGCTTTAACGTATTTTATAGGTATGGAATCTACGATTCCTTTTTGCATGATATTGACAAATTCCGTCCAAGTTTCTTCCACGTTGACATGACTTAAGCGGGTTTTGAACTCGGGTAGTGAAGAGTTTAATTGATTGGCAAAAGATTCAAAGTCTGCTTTATGGTAATTATAAATTTTTCTTTTTGGTTTAACAATCATTTTTATTTCTATGTCCAAGAGGACATTAATTGCTTTATGGTCACTCAAGCCCTCATCAGTTGATACACTAATAATACGTTCAGGCGTGCTTGTAAGAAATAGATCTAATATGTTCTTTCCACGGGTGGGCATGCGTACTGCTTGATGGAGGGAGTTTCTTTGAACCAATTTTATCATGGAATTGCAAGATTCGCGATCGCGGGTCCCAGTTTTAACGATATTGTTGTCCCAATCTATACCAGGGAGGTTAAAGTCGCCACCAATTATGTTTATGCTGTTATTATATTTACGTGTAAAATTGTAAATTTGATCGTTGAGGGTGTGAAGTGTTTTCAAATCTGAGTCTGGAGGTCTGTAGAAAGAGCATAAATTTATGTTGGGTTGATTGGTCCGTATTAAGGTGCACCAAACACTTTCTATGTTATTATTTTCAAATGAAACTTGCCTGCTTTCAAAATGACTTTTAACTGCCACGAAAACCCCTCCTCCGGGTCTTGTATCTCTATCGTGTCGGTAAACTTTGAAATCTATTGGGAAAATTTCTTGGTCGTTTATGTCATTGCACAGCCAACTCTCTGTGCCTAATACTATATCAGCGGAATGAGTTTGGATTATGTGATCTAGATCCGCTGACTTGTTCTTGAGGCTTCTGCAATTTATAACAAGTATAGTTAAATTATTTTGATGTTGAATAACGTCCTTATTTGTGCCTGACTGTATTTTAGGACGCCTTTGTGGGGAAGTGCGTGTCACATGTCTTTCTAAATCAATGCCAGTGTTGTCGGTGACTTTTACATTTTTATTAATAATATTATACGCGCTATCCCCAGATGTTACTGACCCACTAAGTGACCTGCCCTCTATCCTAAAAAAGGCCTACAGTGGTCGAGTATCCTATCCGCTACCTTACTCGCCGCTTCCGCCGTGTAATGGACCCCAGATCGGTTAAGGGGAGTCCTGCAAGATAACTACCTAATATAACGGTTCCCTCCCTCCCCGACCGCTGATGCCTTACGCTAGGCAGTTCCCTCGGAGTAGGGGTAGGGGCTGCAGGTACGGTGGTGCTGTCATCCGACAGCACCTGGTACCTGTTGGAGACGGGGATGGTATCTGCCTCCGCAGAGTCCAATCCTCGCCGCAGCGTTACCTTCCCCTTGCCCCGAGAGACGACCCTCCAATCGTCCGACCTACGGACGTGAGACACTCCCTCGTTGAGAGATGGGACACGGGGTAGGTCTCTAATCGCCCAGCTACATGTTGCATTCGGACGAATCCGTGCACCCCTATGGGCGTGGCGGGTTTTCGTATTTTCACCCTGAGCACCATTTCTCCTGAGGGGAGTCCTCCTGCCGGCGATCTCCGATCGAAGCCTCCGCACCATTATCTCCAGCATGACGATACGGGCCCTTAAAGGCGCGCATTCGCCAGTGCCTTCGAGCATGGCATCATGGGACCTGGATGAAGCTATCCTAATTTAACTACCGAGTTCCCAACAAAAGCTAACCTGTATACACTATGGTAAAATTTCTAAAAGGGGTTAGCTAAATTTAGCTCAATCAATTAGTTCTTATTCATTATTTATTCAACATCAAAATAATTTAACTATACTTGTTATAAATTGCAGAAGCCTCAAGAACAAATCAGCAGATCTAGAACACATAATCCAAACTCATTCCGCTGATATAGTATTAGGCACAGAGAGTTGGCTGTGCAATGATATTAATGACCAAGAAATTTTCCCAATAGATTTCAAAGTTTACCGACACGATAGAGATACAAGACCCGGAGGAGGGGTTTTCGTGGCAGTTAAAAGTCATTTTGAAAGCAGGCAAGTTTCATTTGAAAATAATAACATAGAAAGTGTTTGGTGCACCTTACTGCGGACCAATCAACCCAACATAAATTTATGCTCTTTCTACAGACCTCCAGACTCAGATTTGAAAACACTTCACACCCTCAACGATCAAATTCACAAGTTTACACGTAAATATAATAACAGCATAAACATAATTGGTGGCGACTTTAACCTCCCAGGTATAGATTGGGACAGCAATATCGTTAAATCTGGGACCCGCGATCGCGAATCTTGCAATTCCATGATAAAATTGGTTCAAAGAAACTCCCTCCATCAAGCAGTACGCATGCCCACCCGTGGAAAGAACATATTGGATCTATTTCTTACAAACACGCCGGAACGTATTATTAGTGTATCAACTGATGAGGGCTTGAGTGACCATAAAGCAATTAATGTCCATTTGGACATAGCAATAAAAAAGATTGTTAAACCAAAAAGAAAAATTTATAATTACCATAAAGCAGACTTTGAATCTTTTGCCAATCAATTAAACTCTTCACTACCCGAGTTCAAAACCCGCTTAAGTCATGTCAACGTGGAAGAAACTTGGACAGAATTTGTCAATATCATGCAAAAAGGAATCGTAGATTTCATACCTATAAAATACGTTAAAGCAAATCGCGACCCCAGGTGGTACAATAAAGACGTTAAAAAAGCCCTTCGAAAGCAGAGAATGCTACACTCTAGGGTAAAGAGGGCAGGCGTGAACACATCATCTCCTGAGAATACACAATTATGGGACACATATAGATCCTCTAAAATTGAAACCAAAAAACAATTACGTAGCGCCTTACTGGAATTTAAACGCAAAGTACTTTGCGAGCACTTGGACACTGACCCCAAAGCTTTCTGGTCATATGTTAGGGAAGTAAATGGGAGTAAACAAACCGTGGCTTGCTTAAGGGATTGTAGCAATGTAATTCATACAGACAGCGAGGATAAAGCTAACATCTTAAATTCATTCTTCCAAAGCGTTTTCTCGAATGATGTTGCCACCGCATATCTCCAAGAAACAATACATACTCCACCCATGGAAAAAATAACAGTGTACCAACAAGGAATTCTAAAATTACTTAATGAGATTAAACCCAACAAATCCCCGGGTTCCGAAAATATACCAGCTAGGGTGATAAAACATTTAGCTCCAAACATTGCCCCGTACCTTGAATTTATATTTAACAAATCCCTCACAGAGTGCAAAGTACCTAAGATTTGGAAAACCGCGCAAATAACGCCTATTTTTAAAAGTGGTGACAGGGAGGATCCCAGTAATTACAGACCTATATCTCTCACTTCTATCTGTTGTAAAATCTTAGAGCACATAATTGTCAGTTCAATAATGAGACACCTTGACAATATTAACTTTTTAAGTGACAATCAACACGGATTCAGGAAAACCCGCTCCTGCGAAACCCAATTAGGATTATTTACACATGATTTACTTGTATCTGGTGAGAGAGGTAGGCAAGTGGATGCCATCTTCTTAGATTTTCAAAAGGCATTTGATAAAGTCCCACATGGTAAACTCATTCATAAATTAAAGGTCGCGGGTATAAACAAGGGCGCCATAAGTTGGGTTAAAGATTTTCTTTCAGAGCGGGAACAGAGGGTAGTCCTTGATGGCGCTAGTTCCGACAGCGTTCGAGTCACGTCGGGGGTACCTCAGGGAAGTGTGATCGGGCCGTTACTTTTCTTGATTTTTGTTAACGATTTGAACCGCGAAGTGAAAAGTAAAATTAGGATGTTCGCGGATGACACGGTGATCTATCGGGAGATATCTGGGGATGAGGATCGTTTTATTCTAGCGCAGGATTTAGATTGCATTACTAAATGGTGTTCTAACTGGGGATTGACTCTAAATTATAATAAATGTTCAGTGGTAAATTTCTTTAAAAGATCAACGGGATTTGCTTACAAATTAGCTGGAGGTGACCTAGCAGTAGTTGATACGGTAAAATACCTAGGTGTCACATTCACTAAAGACTTAACTTGGGGGACTCACATACGTAAAGTCTGCGGTCAAGCAAATAAAAAATTGGGATTCATTAGACGCATTGTCGGCAAAAGTGACTCAAAGGTCAAGGAACGTTGTTACCACGCTCTTGTAAGGCCTCATTTAGAATACGCATGCAGCGTGTGGGACCCGAGTGAAAAAGGTCTCATTCGGGAAATTGAGAAGGTTCAACGCCGGGCAGCCCGTTTTGTAAAAAATTCCTACGATAAAACGCAAAGCGTTACCGAAATGCTCATGGATTTGGGGTGGGAATCATTAGAAGAGAGACGATTCAATGCAAGACTGAAATTATTAAATAAATTCAGATCCGCATGTTTCAGCACCGAGGTCTCGCAGATTATTCGTACTCCTACATACATTGGTCGCTTGGATCATGCATATAAAATTCGGGAAATAGATGCCAGGACTAGCCGACTCAAGGACTCCTTCTTCCCACGGACAATACGGGATAGCAACTGTAGGATTATAGATAGTAAAAATTCCACTTGCCACCCTTCAGTGTCTAAAAAATAATTAGTTCTACTTAAATGCATGCTCCTCCACTAACCTTATGTGTTTTGTTATAATAACCCATTCTTTCCGAATGACCTCATTCGTGTTCTGTTCATCTGTTTTTAAGTTTCCCTTTCAATCCCTCGTCCCTCTCCGTGGGGGGAAATTCCTGCTACCTGCAACGTTGGGTCGAATTCCCTTCCTTTTACTGTCTCTTTGGGGGGTTGAGTGTTTTGTGGTGCATTTTCATGTGGTAGTGATGTTTCACATTCTTGCTTGTTGTGTCCTGGCTTGCGTGTTTTAGGATGGCTTTCGTGCTGTATCCTGGGGTGCAGTTTTTTGTTGTTTGGCGGTGTATGTGTTTGCATGAGTATTGGATGGAGGGAGTTTTGCATGAGTGTGTGCGCTGCTGGGGTGTAATTTTCCGTGTTGTTTTTTGCATGTGGTATTTTTCGTTTTTACGGTTGGTGACCTAACACCCCCCGCCACACGCCCTTGCGGCGGCTTGCGGGGTATTATGTAGATGTAGATGTAGATGTAGATGTAGTTACGATTTGGAATTGAATATGATGCCTAAGTGGAAAAAACGATGCTTGAGTAAGGTCTGGTTTTCAGAGGACCAAAAAAAGATAGTAGGAAAAAGGAAAGCACTCACCGGTCACCAATCAGAGTCGAAGGACAAAAACCACCACAATCCACTAAATAAATTACTACTACCACACACTTCGGTTAACAAACCACACACCAAACGAAAACTAAATAAACGAAGCAACGTATACGTTGACACTACACTACACTTCACTAAAACCAAAAGCACCAAGAATCAAGCAGGCAGGCAGGTAGTCTCTGGTGGGTCAAACCGGTTACCAGGAGCGCTCAGTAGGCAGGTCCGCTCAGGTTGAGGGCCAGAGAGAGAATGAATGCTCATGTGGTAGTGATGTTTCAATGTCTTGCTTGTTGTGTCCTAACTTGCCTGTTGTAGGATGGCTTTTGTGTTGCATCCTGAGGAGCAGTTTTTTGTTGTTTTGCGGTATATGTGTTTGCATGAGTGTTGTATGAAGGGATTTTTGCATGAGTGTGTGCGCTGCTGTGGGTGTAATTTTCCACTTTGTTGGTTTGCATGTGGTATTTTTCCTTTTTACGGGTGGTGACCTAACACCCCCGCCACACGCCCTTGCGGGGTATTATGTAGATGTAGATGTATTTGACGACATGTTTTACGGCGAGTCCAATTCCAGCAAACTGAACTATAGTTTTACCGCATTCGTAGTAAGTTGGTAGCAGAGTTTTCTGGTTACTCCCGCATGTTTTCATCTGGCTCGACTATGGTTTGCTGACGTTAAATTTGATTTCTTTGTCATTATAGAAAAGAATAATTTATTTGGAATTGAATTAGTCACTGTGGGGATAAATTGGACAGAATTTTCTTTGTCAGATATGCTTTTTCCGTTTTGTTTTTTTTAGAAATAAGAAGGATAGTTTTCAAATTGAAATACCCCACATTAGTTTTTCTTAGGAATCATCAATCAATTTGGAATAAGATGACTACGTTCCTATGCCCTTCTATCAATATTTTCTCCACACTTCTATCAATCTTCCCTGCACAGTAAGCTCTAGTTTAGGTTCATGCCAAAGGTTTTATACAACATTTTCGTTCCTTTCCAATAATATATGGAGTAAAACACTGATGAGAAGTTAAATCAAGATATTTTTTCTGCTTAAGGTATGTTTTTCACTGACCTTTAGGGATTATTATCTTCTGCGTCTCATCAAAATGGCTACTTTTGCCCAATGTTTTTCTTTCCATTTCTTCATCCTGACTTCAAGCTGTCTATCCTCCTAGTAGTCTAAAAAGTCTATTCTTTTTTTCCGCTAGCCGTTCACCTTCTACTTTCTCTTCTATCTCGGCCCTCAGCATTTCACTACCCTTCAATATTTCATTCACCCATTTTTTGGATTTTCCGGATTTCCCCGAGTATTCCCAATAATTTGATGGAATAATGCCAGTTTTCACTAGCTCATCATAATTTCGTTACAAATTTCCGCATGAATTACGAAATGAAAACCTTTGCCCCTAAAAACAGATATATTTACGCCTTGTTGTGAAAGTTTTAAGAAGTTTATCCTAACTTTACTCTATAGCATAGCATCAACAGTAACTACATGAATAATAGACTACCAACTTTTCACAAAATATCCTAAATACTTCTTATAAGGTCTGCAGCTTGAACTCTTCCTCATCATTCCTCTATATTTTCGGCAATTGAAATTTCAATGTCGCATTTGTATTTAATATCTGAACTCTTTTTCAATTTGCTCTAAGTGCCACGTTTATTTCTCCTCCTCCAATGCGGCTCTCAATATTATTTCTTCCATTCCACCTTACTTGAAGTGATTGAATATCAAGATGTACCAAATGAATCCGTTACTTCTTCGTAGGATTACTCATCCATAATTGGTAATGCAATTGGTGTAATATTGATTTTCTATTGCTAATTTCCTCAAAAATGACAGCCATCTCACCAAAAATACGAGAAAAGTCTGCTTTTCCTACTGGCTTAATTTATCCATAAGAGAGATACAGGAAATTCCTGTATCTCTGTATCTGTATTCCGTAATTTCCTGTATGCAGGAAATTACGGAATGTCCGACAGTTGCGGTTGCTACGCATATACCTTCCAGTGTCAGTATAACTCAAAGTTGAATTAAATTATATTTTTTTGCATCCAAAATAATAGATACATCCGTAGGAACAAGATATGAAGCAACAAGCGCCAATCTAAACCTTGAACTGAAAAAAGTTGACAGGTATTTCTGATTTGTCATCATTACGTTTCATCGTATAACAACAGGGTTTTTCAAAATCAGTAAAATGCCCAGTGGTAAAAAATAGACGAATTCACCACGGTAATTCGTAATATAAATTTTTAATTAGATTTTCTTCCTACTGCTTAGAGGAAAATCCTAAGAGCATTTGCATGAATGGAATATGTCAATAACAGAGAGATTCTTAACGTATGCGCGGGCAATAACCACCATCCACTCCTGCAGATAAACTTTGTGATAATATTTAAAATTCAAATTTCCCAATGCACTTGGTATATTATATTTCAGTTGATATTTAATTTCGAATAAGAAAGGAAGAAATCTCTTTCTCTCAATGCCTGCGAAGAACATTTAGTTACTAAAAAATATAACTCGCTCATTTATAACTTTGTGCTAATGTATTCAGTTTATATATTCCAGTGCTCTAGACTGTTGAAACTACGTCGCTTGCTTGCCCAGTATAAAGTTATCCGTATATATTCACTGGTATATAGACAATTTATAATATGATTCACAATTTCTCCTTGAGCACATAACCATTCTCCAAAGAACTATAATTTTCTTGAGTCCTTACGTTAAAATTTTGGGAAGATTTTTCTGCGTTTACTCTCTCACAATTACCACCATTCAATGCATAAACTTAATTTCTGTTCTATGGATCAGGGCGTAATTGCACTTTAACAAAACAGCCTCCTTAAATAAAATAGAAATTTAAAAGAAACATAATATTTCTATCGAGATTCTTCTTTAAATAGTAAAATCGCTGTTGTTGCCTAATAACTGGAGTGATCACTATGTTTTTACATTAGCGATATCATCGCTTGAAAAGAATTATGGACCCTTCTCTCTTTTGTTTCCCTCCTCTCTTTCCCCCTCCTTCTTTTGATCTTTCCATCGTTTATAGTGATCAAACATAGTTAGTGAGTGTTTAAGTTGCTACTAGGCCTCACCTAAGGAGGCCTAGCTAATTCGCTAGCTAGAGCTAATTCATCAAAACCCGGCTCGTGTGTGACTTTTTAACGATGTTTCGTAAAATTTTCTCAGCAACACTTTATGTTGTTACTCGCCTGCCACAAACGCATTCAGTATTCTTGGGCACATTCACTATTCCTGTATTTATGGAAGTATTATACCTATGTGTATAACAAACCAAAGGTCTTACTTATTCATGGGATGCAATGCACACACCTTTGATATAATCTCCGGTAATCAAACCTGGGCCTCCCTACGGGCGACAACCTTGACGTGGTGGAAGTGCTTGTGCGTTTTGATGACCCCTGGAGACGTGCTGGCGGGAGCAATAATATTACCTCCTGGTTGGGCCCCCGTGCCAGATAGATTGAAGGGCAGAAAGCAGACGAATACTAGTCTGCGCAGCGTGTTTTTCATTCGCTATTGAGGCGGTTGCATAGGCGTAGACCCCAGCGTGGTTTTCCTGTTTTGTTTGTAGGAGCAGTTGAATGTGTTGTGTTAACTGATATAACCTGTGCCCATATAAAATCTACCTTAACCGGTAGATTACTATTAACAAACCTAAATCTCCTTCCGGCTTCAGATAGAAAGATCTTTTCGTGGCAGTTTTCCAAAAAAACTACGAAGCATTTTACATGTAGTTGTAATAATCAAAATTAGATTTCAGAATAAAGATCTTGAATATATTTATGCTGAAAACGACCTTTGAGTGTAAGCAAATTGCAATACCTAAGATTAGAGAACGTAATCGCATGGCTTTATGATTGGGCATATTTCATCAAATTCCATTGTTTGCGTGAATAATCACTCGTAACGTCCTACAAAAATTCAGGTGTACCTAATCAAATGGAAAATATGAAAGCATTTTAATGTCTCGCTGACTAATGGTTTTGGGAATATATTTCTAGATGTCACGGGCACGTTAAGGAAACAACTGAGATGCCTGCACTGCAGCAAGCACGTGCATGTGCTGCGTTAAAATATTCTGCCATTTTCTGTGTTTATCAACATTTATAATGAAGTTGTTTTGCCAGCATCATGCTGATTTCGATTATTTTATTACATCTGAGATTATACGGAAAATTTCGATACATTTTAGCTGATGTGTACATTCCCTCATTAACTCCCTCATTCTTTGTTATAATAACCCATTCTTTCCGAAGGACCTCATTCGTGTTCTGTTGATCTGTTTTTAAGTTTCCCTTTCAATCCCTCGTCCCTCTCCGCGGGGGGAAATTCCTGCTACCTGCAACGTTGGGTCGCATTCCCTGCCAATTAGAGACTCTTTGGGGGTAGAGTGTTTCGTGGTGCATTTTCATGTGGTAGTGATGTTTCAATTTCTTGCTTGTTGTGTCCTTGCTTCCGTGTTGTAGGATTGCTTTCGTGCTGCATCATGGGGTGCAGTTTTTTAGTTGTTTTGCGGTATATGTGTTTGCATGAGTATTGGATGAAGGGATTTTTGCATGAGTGTGTGCGCTGCTGTGGGTGTAATTTTCCGTGTTTTTTTTTGCATGTGGTATTTTTCTTTTTTACGGTTGGTGACCTAACACCCCCCGCCACACGCCCTTGCGGCGGCTTACGGGGTATTATGTAGATGTAGATGTAGATGAATAACTAAATACATCTCTCTTTACTCTTGCTTAACAACGACCTTTGGCAGTGTGGAATCTTAGACATCCTTACTCCTATTTGCGGAAGAACAGGAATATTTCTTGCGCAGCCGATATATATTCCGCTAGATAGGACGTTATATTTGAACAACTGGAGCCTTTTTATTAAACCGCGTACACTTGGTTACTCTTCATCTTAATGTTTCCCTTCACATTGCATTACCCAATTAACTCCGGAAATGGTGTTCATGTGAAATCAGTAGCCTTCTTAAGCTTCTAAGTAACCTTCTAACAAAAATAATCATATCACAGCTACTAGGGTCGTACCTAAAATTAATCCGCCATTTCAATGTCGTATAATGATTCCATATAATGCCTTCTCAGAAAAGTCGAGGTCCCAGGGTCCTATTGAAATGAGCGAATAACTGGCATTGCTGGAATGGTTCACACAATTGATAAAAATATTTCGAGATCTTGGAGATAACTCAAAAGTTTTCGGTTTACTTGGAAAAGTTCTCAAAGGTGTGCGAATGAATTTAATTACTTCATATAAATTAAAATGGGCAAAGAATAAACGAAACGTCCAAAAAAGTTAGAGAGGAAGAGAATGGAAGGTTGGACTACCTAAAAAAAACGGGAAGAGCTAAAGAGCTCGGCTTATTGAAATGCTTAGGCAATATGTGAAAAAGGTAGTTCCCGAAAGACAACCGGTTAAATATTGGACAAATCGGTGGGCATTATCCATAAAAATACAGAGAACGACGCAATTATGCCTCAGATAAGGCAAGGATGTGATTTTTTCGAGGCCAAAATGTCACAGAAGAAATTTAGAAAAAACCTAGTGCCATCTGAAATGATAACCGTCATTAAGCTTTGAAAATCGAATCTAGATTGACGATCGGATAAGATAGAGCACGAGGAGTGGAATGCGCAATCGATTGATATGCGAAAGGAGACGGAATGCAGGGAAGAGGTGATGGGAGGAAGGGGAGGCTGTGCGGAGGTGGGGGCCAATGGAAGCGTTGGGAGGGGCGAGGGAGGCGTGGGGCGAGGGTATCGGCAGCGGGAGGTGCGGGAGAGTGTGGGCGGAGGAGGTAGAGTGGACTGATCGCCGGCAGGGGAGGGAGCATCGGAGAGAAGAGATCCGAGCAGCAAACAAATTTAATTGTGATGAGATTGCATGAGGGGATTGTTTGAAACTAATCGAAAGTCTTTTTGCGGTTTGGCTATTAGAGATTTATGATATCGCGGAGAACGCTTTAAATGAAAGCATTCAAATCAATATTTGGGACATTTAGGTGTGAGGAATGGTTTGAATTTCATTAGAACGGAAAATGCGCAAAACCATAATAGCACGATATTACCGCGCGTTGAAAGAATTGAGGTAGTTTATTTGCTTTATATGACCTTCGTGCAAATAGCAGCTATATTTGTTGACACTGTCTTTGCTGGCATTTCAATAATACGAAGTTTTCAATGTATTCCAAGCAATGAACGATATCGCATTTCCTTCACGCATTTGGCATTTAGTCGTACATTTTATCAAAAGCTGTAGAATATAATTTAATTTAGAAGAAATCGCATGCACGCCATTATTAAAAATATATTGTTGTAAGATAAGATACTCATGAAAACAATATTCAAATACTCACTAACAAATTTGTATTTGAAACTTTTCAACACAAATATCAACTTAATTAAGGTTAACTTTTTGCTCAAAATAGGCCTCGTTATGTCAAAATCATTCGCATAGGGGCAAAGAATATATCAAATACTAACTAAGACGAAGCATTATAGAATGGAAATTACTGCCCCTCATTTAATATTTACGCTTCAGTTTTGGCAGTTTTAAGAAGAATATTTTTAAAAAGATCAGTTTAGATTTACTCCACAATCTGGCAATGTATGTGTCTTATAATCAATATCTGAACTCCTTTTCAATTTGCTCTTAGTGCCACGTTCATTTCTCCTCCTCCAATGCGGCTCTCAATATTATTTCTTCCATTCCACCTTACTTGAGGTGATTGAATATCAAGATGTACCAAATGAATCCGTTACTTCTTCGTAGGATTACTCATCCATAATTGGTAGTGCAATTGGTGTAATATTGATATTGAATAATTTTCTATTGCTAATTTCCTCAAAAATGACAGCCATCTCACTAAAAATACGAGAAAAGTCTGCTTTTCCTACTGGCTTAATTTATCCATAAGAGAGATATGCTGGAAATTCCTGTATCTCTGTATCTGTATTCCGTAATTTCCTGTATGCAGGAAATTACGGAATGTCCGACAGTTGCGGTTGCTAAGCATATACTTTCCAATGTCAGTATAACTTAAAGTTGAATTAACTTATATTTTTCTTGCATCCAAAATACTTGATATATCCGTGGGAACAAGAGACGAAGCAACAAGCGCCAATCTAAACTTTAAACTGAAAGGAGCTAACTGGAACTTTAATTCATCGTCATTACTTTTCATTGCAGCAGCAGAATGTTTTGTGACGCACTGTATGGCTTCATGGAATGAATGCTGTTCGATAACATTATCACATCGTCATTTTTGTTTGCATGAGCTCGACAAAATTATATTTTCAGGCACGCCGAAGAATTAGTTCCGTACATTTACATCAATCATATATTGTAGTCTTCTCGGTAATAATGTTATTACAGAGAATACATGACTATTTATCGGCAGGAATCATTGTAATCTAACGGTGTCCATTCGATACTTAATAACTTTATATAGTGGTTTATAGAAACCTATAAATATTTTTTGCTAATCGTTTTGTTTCAATGCTTTCATCCAAATTATTCAGCAGAATTGCCTCTTTTCTCCCCGCTTATGTTATGTATAATTTGGCTTCCAGATTGTACTGACTTAATTTTGCTTATCCATTTTACTGAGGGTAAGAAACTAATATCCAAATACTAGATATGGCAAGAATTTCTATCATGTTAACCCTTCGATGATCAATATAGGAAATTTAAGCTGCTTTACATTCAAACACTAAGTAAATAATATTGAAAATACATGTTCAATAATCGTTTTCATTGACCAAGGTGCAATGAAGAAATAACGTACATGCCTTTAAACAGCATGACGTTTTTCGATAAAAACAATTTTCCTGTCACTTTAAAGGTATTGTTCTTATGATTCGTCATTCATGTAATGTCAAAAAGAGGTTTTACACTATTTTTTATGAGACAGAAACTAAAATTTCTGTTTTAACTTTCAGGTTTAAAAAATAAAAATATGAACGAAACTGGAAACCAATTTCTTTCATGGAATACCTGAAGTAGTTTTCGCATGTAATTAAACGTGTGTATAAATTTTGTTGTAATGGAGAAGGGAGCATGAGTTCTTACCATGGACTAAACCGTTTTGAAAATACTCAACATGAAGATTTACCTTTCTATTGGATTATATTTATCGCTTGGTTGAGGACAAATATTTAAAACAAAAATGACAGAACCAGTAACACAACATATTTATTATATGTGCTCCCTTCCTTTCTTAGGTCTCGAGTACGCTATTTAAGGATTTACATTGTTACATTGATATCTAAGAGCAATGAGGAAGTCAAGGAGCCAATCGGCCGATTTTGTCGGCCTCCAGTCGGCCGCTACGCCTGCGGTCGTATTCCTCATTGCCTCTCTGATTGAATAAAAAATACATACAGGGAATTTTGGTACAAAAATATCTTACAATAATTGGCCTTGCCAATACTATTCATACAAGAGTCATCAAAAGTATTAATATGCCGTTTTTTTAATGGCTCAAGATTACGAACTGATATGATATTACTGATTTTCAATATTTCGTTTGTGTTTTTGTTTTAATTTTTAGTGCCACCAAACAGTCTCCATAATATTAATGAGAGCATCAATTTCCATAATTTTTCCGTTTATTCTGAAGTATCGGCGGCACTACTCCTTGCATATGTTGCTTTTCGGTGTTCCTAGCCTCTTTTTACTGCGATTTCCCGATTTTCTGTCCATGAGTGAAATCTGTGTGAATCGTCTTCGTATAAATATTTAAGATTGAATTCATCCGTTAGAACATTGAAATATATTATACATGCGACATAGCACTAATGAAGTGCGAGAATTTGGAAACAATAAAAAACATGGTGGGCACTTCTAGTAGAGCTACTAAAAAGTAATTAAAATGAGGCTTAGAAAGTCTTATTATATGTTAGATCAAAAAACTCTCGGCCCATTATTTTGAAATAAGTTATCTATTGAATCGGTAAAATCAGCAACCGCATAACGTAAGTACTTTATGCTCCAGAAATAATATACTGGAAGTAAAAAAGGGCATGATATTAATTTATATACTATTGAATAATTTGATAGAATGAAATTCTGTGCTCTCTGTTAAGAAGTAACGTTTTACAAGCAAAATTTTATGCAAATTAAAAAAATGAAATAAGCTTGATCCAAATATGCACGTACTAGTATATCGTTCAAAATTGTTCAAATACATCTATGTCATAGAGTACATAATAGACTCTTGAACGACTCATATAAATTGCGACGGCTGCCATCATGTATGCTGAATCCGTAGGTACCCGTCAATGAACGATGATCACAGGCTGTAAGAACAAATCAAATATTTCACGAAGGCACGAAAAGTTCTATTTTCAAATTCGTCCAAATAGCTACATTTTCTTGAAATACAAGTCTTCCCATCCGAGCTCTAGGTCCAACCGCTTTCCTCTCAATGCACAAATACTGAGCCTCTCAAAATTAATCGATCCTCATGCAACTGACATTAATTCATTGTCTATCGTTGTGGAGTTGTTCAGTGAGCTTTTAGAGCAAGGCAACAAACGTCCAGCTTTTATTATCTCACAGAATTGGCAAAAACATGCAGCCTCGGCTTTATGGATGCAATCCAAAGGGTAATTTTCCATTATTATTTCCTATTGTGAGTCAAACATTATTTTACCCTATAAAAAACCATGAAGAAACCATTGAAGACAGGTAATTATGAATACAAAACAAATAATTTGAACCATGAGATTACAGTCAGCAAAACACGCATATCCTGTGGTGAATTACATCCGCCCAGTAGAGTTTATAGCTGGAAAACACCACGAGCCACCAGAAAGGCCGGCCAAGAGTGGTCCTAATATATCAACTTATTCACGCACAATTCTGATGGTCCGCCTCCAGCATGCCAATCACTGTGCTACCTAAAACAAAAGTAAAGAATTAGCAATGAGTTTCCACATACTAAGCGAGGGTATCGGCTTAACCCAGCACGAGTGCTTTGTCACTATGTACTAAGTTTTCTAGGGCTTATCCCAGTCTTATTAACATTATGGGCCTACTGATCGTGATTGAATCTCTGGATATACGCAGGAAAACAATATTTTTATAGGGGATTTTAACGGGTCTTCTCTTTGTGCATCAAGCCCAACTAAATAATGCTTCCAGAGAAAGCTGAAAGAAAATTTCCTGCGGCTCAAAAAAATCGCTTGAGTTTTTAAAATAAAATGCATCATCTCCGTCGGCTATGGTCCATCGAGAAGGGTCGCCATAAAACTAGGAATTTCTAATCGAAAGAAACGTCGGTATGGTAAATTTTTGACCCCACCCTCAGAGCACAGTTTAAGGGAAACAGCCACGTTATTAGCCACTCCGATATTCATGCCAAATTTTTCGTAAAAATAAAATCAATCAAATTTTACTCTATATTTTCTCTTTCACATGCATAAATTCATCATTTCAAATGTTTTTACACAGAATTTGTCCTGTATTTTATTTATTCGCTTCCTAAAGTTATTCGCAATGCATTATTGTAAAGATGAGAAATTCTATCGCACACGAAGGACGCTATGTTAACTGTGTATTTTTTTCTAATATTCTTTTACCGTGAACTTGAAAAGATTTTTTAGAACCAGTGGACCACGTTAAAACATTTGAAATATAGGCAAAAACTAGAGCAGGTAGTACAGCTTACGTATCTCGGTAGTGTGTTGGACCAACACGGTCAAAGTAGTAGGGACGTGGGGAGAAGAATTGCGCTAGGCAAAGAGGCTTTCACAAGGAGGAGGGAGTTGATGACGGTGACGTTGAGTAAGGATGTTAAGAAAAGACTCGTAAAAACTTTGGTATGGAGCGTAGCTATGTACGGCGCGGAGACGTGGTCATTGAAGCAGGGGGATAGACATAGACTGGAGGCTTTTGAAATGTGGGTGAGGAGAAGAATGGAGAAGGTGAAATGGACAGAGAAGAAAACAAATGAGGAAGTACTTGGTATGGTGGGCGAAGAGAGGGGTTAGTTGGGAGCAATCCTATGGAGGCAGGAAAAGTGGATGAAGCGGGTATTGACCGGCAGCGGGATGTTGAAGACTGTAATAGAGGGGAGAATGTTAGGCAAACGAGGAAAGGGAAGGAACATGATAGGGATGTTGGACGGGATGAAGGGAGGAAGAAAGTACTTTGAGCTGAAGAGGGACCTAATGTAGAGTAGGATGCTGGATGTTGTATCTTGCTAGGGGTCACAAATTATTTAATTAGTAATTATGTCCATCCAAAAACCTACCTTAACCGGTAGATTACATAATAAATAAATAATACTAGCTTTGATCAAACTTAATTTTTATCGAACAAACTTTACACAAGCTCAGATTTTGTATTTTCCTAAAAATGATCGTTTTAACTACTGCAGAATCCCATCGGTTTACTAATTGTAAAAATCAAATCTTTCTGAATTTCATATCATTACATTCTAATTCATTCTGTAATTACTATAATCGTGTATATACTCTCTGAAAAAAAAACCAGAAAAGTATTTTCCACACCATGTGACGATATTTGATTAAGTAATCAATGGTAAGAGGCAATTAGTGGAAAAAGTGTAATTAATAATCGAAACTAAGCTCCCTTAATGAAAGCGTCTTCATTGTATTCTGATGGAAGCAAACGTAGGCCTACAGGTTGTGCCGGAGCAATTCCACAGCCTCTACGGAATGGGGTCATATTACATTAACAGTTTTTAAAATTATAAATTGGAATGTAAAATTAGCAATAAAGAGTGAGAGCAAAATAGCCAGTTTTGTACTATGTATTTGAGCTCTTGACGTATATCTTTGACTAGAATTTTCATCCAAGTTATGAGAATTTTATGTATATTTTCCTGTTCAGCTGCGTCCATCTATGAATTGAAGATGAATTACTCTCTGAGAATCTGCAAAAGTTTTTTCACACTGTGATTCACTTTCTTTTTAAACTCGCCTGTCGTGCTCAAGAGTTGTGGCAGGTCCCTCGACAGTAAGATATTTCCATATTATTTTTTTAATTCACTTGGACTCTTTCAATTTGTTTTTTCTGCCAGAGTTGGCTTTTCAAATTTTCCTTTTGAACATAAAATTACAATCAACTTGGCCATGCAGCTTTAAATGCTACAAATAACAATTAGAGGTAACATTGAACAGGGCTAATAGTCAGTTTTAAATCAAATCTGTGTATTATAATAAACCAGCTTCCGTTAATTAGTTAGTTAAATAGATCTCCCGGTAATTAAATAAATGAAATTGAAGTGCTCTCAGACACATTTTCATTTCACCTCCATTCCTTATCATCCACTGTTACTCACAAAAATTGAAAATGAAATTCGTTTTTTTTCGAATTACAATAAGATTTAAAAATAAATTGTATAAATAATATAATGTGATATAAGATAAACATAAGATTTAAATTTGAATTGTAATGTCCAATAAAGTTACGATAAGAATCATTGGTTTACCGTGGATTGATTTGTCTGGGAAGTTAAAAATTTGAATGAAAAAAATTTCAAAAAAATAAACAAAAATGGATTCTCATCACTTTCATTCATCAAAACATTTTTTAAGCTTGAGGAAGGTTAGTATTAATAATATCGAAATTTGAGAAGAAAAAAGTCCTTAATCGATAAATCTCAGCTGATATTAAGAAAATTATCGGAAAAATCCACGTTTCTTCCAATGCGCATCACTATCGCGTTTGATGCTGCAATCAAGGATGCTCATCGGAATGTATTTGAACGGAATTTTTCCGATAGCCATCACAACCCCTCCCGCTCGATAGCTGGCTCTCGCCGGCATCCACGGGAGGGATTTTCGACGAAGATGTACCGATTGAGGATGGCCCAAGTGCTATGACAGCTCGTCCCCGGATGTATTCTTCCAACGCATGACATCCACCACTTAAAGAACCACCACCAAGGGATCCCAAAGGAAAAACACGTCGCGATATGTGACGCCCTGTATCCACTCCGATTAAAAGCCTTGTGACTCGTTCGCAAAGCATTTTGACGTGTTTACAAACGGAACGACGGGTGGCCATCGTCATATGTCCCGATTGCTTGCTATTTGCATGAAATTTTGTCACTGCAAGCCACGAAGCTTAATTAACTCGTTCATATTGAAAGTTTCCCTCCGGGAGATGTAGGTATGAGAACAATGAATGTCACAACGCTCACTTGATACATACCTGTTTCATATACCGTCTAATAATAGAAACAGTAATGGTTATAAAGAATTTTTTATGACTGCATTGAATTTATTAGTAAAATTAATTCATTATTGAGTATTTTACTCTCTGTAAATGAAGGAGAATTAGTACTTTTCCATATTCCTATGTTTTTCCTCAACCTTTTATTGAATTGTTATTGTTGTATAGGTGATCACTACCGTTTTCCGGAGAAAATGAAATCATAGTTAATGATAAAGATGACAAAATTTATAATGATTCTCCGCGGAATAATCGAAATCATAAGATGAGATAAGATTATTATGACACATTATTCCCTTTGAAACACTTGATTTCTCGCGGATAACATAGGAGTAGTAGTAGTTTTGAGGGGAGGCGACCGACAGCTAAGGTCATTTGCGCCATAGGGGAAGGACAGGAAAGGATGAAGGGTGGAGAGAAACCCGGCGTCGGCATTAGCCTACTCTTTACGAAAGGCGCCAAGGGGTCCGCGGCTTAACGTCCCATCCGACGGACGGCGTACTCACTCAAAGTGCCCTCCACAAAGCACCTCAAGTAGGGATCGAGATACCTCTGAAAAATATTCAACACCGCCGGGATTTGAACCCGCGCCCTCAGGGTGGGAAGCCAGTACGTTAGCCCCCGCACCATCTCGATCCCCGCGGATAACATAGAAGTAGTAGTATTGAGGGTTTCAAGGGTGCATCGATAGCTATAGTCACTTTGCACCACCGCCAAGATGATTAGAACCTCAATCAAATTTTAATAAATATAACAATGAATTAATGCATAAATATTTCAAACAAAAAGCATAAAAAATTAAGAGATCACAACTTAAGAGCCTCATTAAGCCATTTTCCCTTAAAAATGTCAGAACTCTATTTAATGATAAAAAGAGACGTTTCAGGTGGATTTGGTGGAATGTCATAATTAATTAAAAATTGGCAATTTTCCATTTTCAATTGGCTACTTTGTAGAAATTTTCGAATTTTTAATTTTTAATCTATTTGAAGAGTTGGGGTCATCCCTTAAATATTACATTAAAACTTTATCTGGCCCTTTGATATTTGTTGTGCTGTGTTAGGATGTGTTTCATCGTCAGGGTCAGGTCACAATCATTGCAGCGAGGTTGTACGTTTCCCTCCGTGAAGAGGTACGAGTGCGTGATTGCAGAGTGCCCTATCCTCAAGCGCGTGATCGAGACTTCTTCCCTCCGAATTTTCTGGATTGAAGAGGGCCGTGCCGAAACGACCGATTTTATAGCCCTAAACTTATTTTCATGTAATGACCGCCAAGCTTCCTTCTACAGGTTTAAAACAAAATTCCGCTGATCCTCCACAGTTACCAACGTGAAATCAGTCTCGAGTTTGCCGAGGGCTTCCTTCGCTTCTGTGTCGGCTTTTTGATTGCCTGGTATTCCTACGTTACCGAAAGTCCATATATAGGAAATTGAAAAGATTGGTGAAAAGACCGATATGGATTTTAAGGCGCTCAACGAGTCCGACAGATGAGTAAAGAGCTGCTATTTTCTTTTATTTCTTTTAGGGCCGTCTTGATAGCTGTCAGTTCGGCTGTGAGTATACTGCAAAACGTGTTCCCTTTTTCCCTCAGACTCCATGGCAGCGGGAGACGACGGCACTGCCACATTGGGATTTTGACTGCGACCCGTCGGCAAAAGTAGACAGGGAGGAAGTCGGAGTGCGATCCGAGGAGGGCACTGAAGAGTCGCCGGTACTGCGATTAGGTCGTGAGCGCTTTAGGGTGCTCGTCTAACATGGTATTAATATTAGACTTTGGAGTTAACCAAGGTGAATATTTAGCGTAAAAGACCGGACATACTTTGGGACAGGTAAAATTAAATTCATGGATAAAATCATTAAAAACGAACGGCAAGTGGCCTAGTGGCCCTTCTTCGCCTGTGAAATAAGTCTAAGCAGCGTGGGTTAAAAAAAATGTTAATACATAGGTGGTTCGTCACAGATAAAACTTAACCGGCATAACTGCGCATCAAAAAGCTCCGGTGGGTTGCAAACAAAGGCGCATTGATGCATTCCATCACGTCATTGATGGCAATGGCAAATAACGCCACGCTCAGCACTGATCCCTGAGGTACCCAGTTCTCCTGTATGAAGGATTTGAATAAATACTTGCCAGTCCTTACTTTAAAAACGTGGTTTTTTAAAAGATTCCTGATAAAGAGGATCTTATTGCCTCTAAATCCACGATTGTTCAACGTATTTAAAAATTTTCAACGCCATACCCTATCATAGGCCTTCTCAAGGCCAAAGCAGGCGTTAACGACGTGTTGATGCAGTAGAAATGCTTCCTGAATGAAATTGTCAGTGCACACCAAATGGCCTGTCGTGGACCTCTCACGCCGAAAACCACACTGAGTGTAGGAAAGAAGGTGTCGTCTCTGTAAGCACCAAACAAAACGTAGGTTAACCATTCTTTCCATTACTTTGCCCTGGTAACTGGTGAGAGAGATTGGACGATAGCTATTCGGGTCGTTTTTGCTCTTGCCCTGTTTCGGAATGTGTATCACAATGGCCTCTTGCCAGGAATTTGTGAAACTACCCTCACTGGATAACTGGTTGAAGGTATTGGGGACCTCCACAACGTTGATTCCGAAATATTCCGGAGAGAAGCGTTTTAGATTCGGTCCACTCCTGGCGAGATGTTATGGGAGTCTTGGATGGCTGATTTAAGTTCCCAGGGCGAGAAGGACACATTGTATTCTGCCGGTGTTGGACCTACACCGAAATTAAGAGGGACTCTCTTGCATCGCCTCTTTAGGTTTACAAAGTCGGCGTAATAGCCCTCATCACTGCTGTTGGCCGCGAACTGCTTGGCGAATGTGTCGCTTCAGGGGGCTAAGTCAACACCCGGCCAGCTATACGCAACGGTGAGATGACGAATGAGCACTTGAACTCGGAGATTTTCTTCACTTTGACCCATGCCTGAGCAAGTTCAATGGTTGATCGAACAGACATATTCTATCCAAGAAGCCCTCTTGGCCTGCTTCATGGCCTTTCGAGCTCGCGCTCTCAGGCGGCGAAAAGATGGCAGATTAGTTGCCGTGGGATACTTTTAAAAACATTTAACGTTCTTTTCCTAATCCGGATCGCCCTCTCGCATTCCTTCTTCCACCAAGGGACAGGTGTTCGATTAAGGTTACCGTCAAAGCAAGGGAAACTTTCGGTGGCTGCTTCTACGAGCCCTGAACTTAGTGTCTCGGCGTGGCGCAGTGCGTCAAAACCAGCCTTATGTTTAAAAGTAAAATGGCGCCTGAATAGTGACCAGTCGGCAAGCCTGATGAGCCAGTTTTCCGGAGGCTTAAAAATATTTAGCGAAATGTCTTCTTTAGCGAGTAAAAGAGGAAAGTGGTCCCTCCCGAAAAGATCATCATGAGCGGGCATCTTCAGCTTTGGGGCCAGACTTCTCGAGAGAGATCTATAGCTATGTCTTCCCCATCAAAACTACCAAAGCTAGTTTTTTCGCCACAATTTAATAAAAACATGTTAAATCCCTCAATAAATTAGATGAAATCCGTCCTCTCATATTACTTGGGTTAATTGGCCCTCCCCATAAAAGATCGTGGGCGTTCAAACCGCCCATCAGTATAAATGGCTGCGGTAGGTGACGGACAAGGGCTTCAGGAATAAAACGCGACACCGATTCACCCTCCGGCAGATAGACGTTACCCTCTCAGGGATGTAATCAGCGGAAGTCACCGCTTGGAATGGGAAGTTCTGTTGGACTCGGGAGGTGTGAAGGGCATCAAGAGCCGCAACTGCTACTCAACCTTGGGCCCGTTGACCACTCGTGTCATCCTGTCTAAAAACAGTGTACCCCTTTAGAATACTCTTGTCTGCCGCCTTAAAATGTGTACATTGCAGGCGGATGCAAGAGGGATTAAAATCATTAAGTATAACAGCCAGATCCTCCTTGTGCCGATGAAAACCATTGCAGTTCCATTGCAAAATAAAATATATTTTAAATGTTAAAAAAATAAATAAATACATGTACACATACACACACACAAACACACACTTATATATATAAATAAATAAATATATACATGTATATATATTATAATTATTAGGTAATCTACCGGTTAAGGTAGGTTTTTGGATGGACACAGCTACTAAATAATACATTTTGTGACTTCTAACTAAACACAAAATCCAGCATCCTACTCAATATCAGGTCCCTACTCATCACTGAGTACTTTCTTCCTCCCTTCATCCCGTCCGACATCCCTATCCTCTTCCTTTCCTTTCCTCGTTTGCCTAACATTCTCACCTCTATTACAGTCTCCAACATTCTACTGCCGGTAAATACCCCCTTCATCAACTTTTCCTGCCACGATTGGATTTCTCCCAACAAACCCCTCTCTTTGCCCACAATACAACCTTCCTCATTTGTTTTCCTCTCAGTCCATTTCACCCTCTCCATTCTTCTCCACACCCACATTTCAAAAGCCTCCAGCCTACGTCTATCCTCATACTTCAATGATCACGTTTCCGCGCCGTACATAGCTACCCTCCATATCAAAGTTTTTACAAGTCTTTTCTTAATACCCTTGCCCAGCGTCCCTCTCATCAACTCCCTCCTCCTTGTGAAAGCATCCTTGCCTAGCGATATTCTTCTCCTTACGCCCCTACTATTTTGACCGTGTTGGTCCAAAACACTTCCGAGATACGTAAACTGTTCTACATGCTCTAGTTTTTGCCCTCCTATTTTAATGTTTAGCTTAGCCTTTTTCTTTCTAAAAAATCGCATAACCTTTGTCTTATTCATATTGATTCTCATCTCACATCTGTCGCACTGAATTTCCAATTCACTCAGCAATGCTGGCTACCCCTTGGCTGACTGAAAAACTAAAGCTGGGTGATCAGCGAACCTAACTGATTTTACGAATTCCCCTCTTACCTTCATTCCTACCTCCAGTTCTTCACATGCCTCTTTTATCATTTCCTCCACGTAAACGTTAAACAGCACTGGTGATAATGGGGATCCCTGCCTGACAACTCTTCCTAACACTGCCCATCCTGACTCTCTATTCCCCACCCGCACCTGAGCAGTCTGAGGCATGTACAGGTTGCGGATTGGCCCCTGTCCCTCCAATCTATTCCAATTTTCTGCAATAAACGCGTTAGTGTTTCCTTATCAACTCTATCAAACGCTTTTTCGAAATCTACGAAACAAGCAAATAGTTTCTGGTTGTATTCCATATTCCTGTCGATTAATAATCTCATTACTGCAATGACATCACGCGTACCGCTCCCCTTCCTAAAACCGATTATCTGATTATCCCCTGAGTAATCATTTGGCCCACGCTCTATCCTTTTATTGATGATCCTGAGAACAACTTTACCTGCGTGGGATATCAAACTTATTGTCCTATAGTCCTCACATAATTTAGCCCTTACCTTTCCGGAATAGGAAATAAAACTGATCTCACAAAGTCTTCCGGCCAGATTCCTTCCTCTTAGATACTACGAATTAGCCCATATAGCCTCTTCCTCCCACATTTGCCCAAATATTTCAGTAGTTCCGCAGGAATGTTATCCGCCCCCACGACCTTATTTAGTTTCATATCCCTTAATGCCCCTTCTATCTCATCGTCGAGTATGCCTGGACCTAAGCTATCTTTTTCTACGTGATGTTCCTTTTCTGTGTCTAACTTGGTTGGTCTAGGTTCTTTACTACACAGTTCTTCTATATATTCCTTCCATCTCTCCTGGACCTTTCCTGTGTGAACTATTATTTATCCGACTTATCTTTAACTGTTAGCATAGATCTCCCTTTCTTACTTCCCGATAAAAATTTAACTTTGCTGTACAGCGCACCAATTTCACCCTTCCTGTGCAAACCTCCCATATCCTCGCACTGCGTCTTCCACCATGCCCCTTTTGCTTTATTTGTTGCCCGCCTCAATTTATTGTTTAATTCTTTGTACTTCATTTTGCCTCATTCTGTATTTACATTCTTCCGTTTTCTCCGCTCATCCATCTTTGTAATCATCTCATCCGTGATTCATAGTTTCCTAGTCCTTTTAGCGTTAACGGTTCCAATAGTGTCTTTTGCGGCTTTCGATAACCCTTTCTTGATCCCTTCCCATTTTTCTTCTTACTCTTACTACTCAGCTCTATACAGGGTACTTAGCTCTTTACCATCCTCCATGATTTCCTCTACCGCCTGTTTGTACTCCTTCCTTTTCAAACCATTTAATGCTTCTACATTCCATTTTCTAACCCACCACCCCTGCCTTATCTTTTTGAAAAAGACGCTACATTTCATAACAACTAAATTGTGGTCAGAGTCCGCATCCTCTCCCGGGAAGTATGCAAATTTATCACACTGTGGCTATCACACTATGCCTAACTAGAATTTAATCTAACTGGTACCTTTCTGCGTAACCTGGCATTATCCATGCATACCTGCGCCTTTTGTGGTGCCTAAACCAAGTGTTGATGAGGACTAAACCCTGTCTCCTACGGAACTCAACTGCTTTCTCCCCGCGGTCATTCCTCGTGCCTAAACCGTAGTCCCCCACCTCATCACCATCTCTTCCTTCGCCTACCGTCGCATTCCGATACCCCATCACTATTAAATGTTTCCCTGCGGGAACACTCGCGATGATATCCTCTAATTGATCGTATATTCTATCGACCTCTTCCTCTGTATTATTGCTCGGTGGCATGTATACCTGAAAAATATCCAAGTTCGTCGGTTCTGCTTTTATCTCTACTAGTAATATTCTATCCGTTACCTGTTCTATGTTGGCTACGCTTCTTCTTACCGCTTTATTTAATACGATGGCAACCCCTCGTTGGCTATCGTCCCCGCCTCTATAATTTATTCTATAATTTTCACTACAGTAATTCCCGCCATCGTTCCATTTCAATTCACATAGACCTAAAATATCTATATTTCCCCTTTCCATCTATCGCTTCATATTCTCCAATATCCCTGTCCTCATCATTGTCCTAACATTCTACGTTCCTATTCTAACTAATTTGGTCTTCTTCTCTTTAGTGTTTTTTCCTGCTGCTGCCGGTTTTCCCTTGCAACAGTTTCGTGGGATGACGACCCCGGAGGGATTGCTTCCCCCGCTGCCGGGCACGACATACGGCCTATTGGGCCGAGCCCCGTAGTTGCCAGGACTCAAAATCTCTGTATAGTCCATCATGTTAATCTTGGGAATGATAATTGAGGCGGTTTCCCGTTGCCTTCCTCAATAGTGTTTTTAACGTGACACCATCACTCTTTGGCCGCCCCTCTGGGGTCGGACGCTGTTGCAGCCTGCTCACTGAGGAACAGACGCTGCGTGGGCTACCTTTCGTCTGGCTCGTAACCTTCGACCTATCTGGCATGTGTGACCCTACCAGGAGCAATTATTAATACTCCGGCAGCACAACTCTAGGGGTCATCGGCCTTCCACCACGTCAAGGTTCTCGGCCATGGGGAGGCCAAGGTTTGATTACCGGAGAATGGAGAATGGTAGAGTTCACCCAGTACTAAGCCCGACGGCATGGGAAATTCACACATCAGGGTAGGGTGGCCAGTTCCTTGTCCTGTGGCGGGTATGGTTTCCCTGGAATATCTGGTACCCGAAAAACCACATAGCTTGGGTGGAGCTGCAGATGCCCAGAGTGCCTTGCCCGGGAATCGAACCCGGGACCCTCCGGTCAGTAGTCCAACGCTCTACCCACTGGACTGCTGCGCCCTACATATATATATATATATACAGGGTCGCACCCAAATGTGGTAGGACAGATTTTTTACAAGAATTTTACTGACGATATACTTACATCGACTTAGTAATCTTCAAAGTATGCTCCTTGAGCTGCTATACACTTAATATAACGTTGCTCTTATTCCCCGTACGCCCGTTGGATATTTTCTTTGGGGATGCCGTTGATGACCCTCGTCGAAGCCTCTTGAACGGCCTTTATCGAGTAAAAATGTCGTCCCTTGAGCTGTCTTTTCATCAGGGGGACGAAGAAGAAGTCCGGTGGTGCCAGATCGGGAGAATAGGGCGGGTGCGGCAACGTGGCAACGCCGTATTTGGCCAGGAGCTGTCTGACGACGAGCGAATTTTCGGCACCATCTTGGCGCACAACTTGCGCATGGCCAAATCCTGTGAAATAATGCGTTGGACGTTGGATGCAGACAGACCCAACTGGTCTGCAATTTCTTCACTGGTTAAGCGTCGGTCTGTGTTCAGCAGTGTCCTCACTCTGTCCACATTCGTGTCGGTTCTTGCCGTCGACGACCGTCCGGAGCGATGGTCGTCTTCAACGAGCTCCCTACCCTCTTTAAACAACTTGTGCCACTCAAATACTGTGGAACGGCTTAAGGCAGTGTCCCCATAAGCCTGCTTGATCATATCGAGGGTCTCAGTGTCCGTCTTCCCGAGTTTCGCACAAAACTTCACGGAATAACGTTGCTCTAAATTCAGATTCATTTTGTTTTTCGACGCGGACAGAAAACTTGCTTCACTAAAAACGGTGTCCTCACTCAACGACAGCCCGCAGGCGACTGAGTTTGGTGTCGGTCTTTTGCTAAGAGCCCCTTCCACCTTACCCTGCCACGCAGACCCCCCTCCACCCCTCCGTTCGCGCCAGAGAAAATCCATCCTACCACTTTTGAGTGCATTCCTGTATATATATATATATATATAAATAAATATATATATATATATATATATATATATATATATGTATATATATATATATATATATATGTATCAAAGATTCTAATTGTATGGTCCTCTTCCATATCCTCCTCCGGGTATTTTGGCTTTGCTAGAGGTTTAGGGAAAGGTGTCTTTTCACGCCATTTTAGCGTGTCCGCTTTAATGGTTTCTGGTGGGTTCTTCTTTGAACGGCCCGCCGGAGTAGGTGGCTTGTTGTCCACCTTGCTCTTGGTTTCTTGGGTTCTTTTCATTGATCGCCCTCGCTTGTCCGCAGCGGTGTCGTTTGGGGCGTATGTGCGCGGCGATGGTACACTTTAGCAATGGGATGGACGCAACAGAAGTAAAGGACCGGAAGGATGTTGAGGCAATTAGCGCCCTGTATTTTCTCATCGCTTCCATGAATGTAAATTTTTCCTGCCTTTTTATCTCCATGGCCTTCCTTTCCTCTTTCATCTTCGCACAATCACGGGAGAAAACTGGGTGTGCACCCTCGCAATTGACACAAAGAGGTTCCGAGGGGCACTCTTTACCCTCGTGGGTGTCCTTGCCACAGCGCGGTCCTTGCCCTCGCCACGCGACGCGACGTGGCCAAAGCGTCGGCACAGAAAACAACGCGTTTGTTGTGGTATGAACGTCCGAACGGGAACTGATTCATGCCCAACGAACACCATGTCGGGGAGCCTATCTCGCGCAAACGTCAATATCACGGAGGTGCTGTTTATACTTTCTCCGTTGTGCCTCGTGTTAAGTCGACGTGGAGAAGTATTTAGAGTGCGGTGCACCTCAACCTTTATCGGAATGGCATGGAGCATTCCCATTGCCAAAATTTTCGCTCTGTCTATCATTCAAGGTCTCAATGAGCAGTGTACCATCTCTAACTTTCTTCACGCTTTTAGGGTCACCATGTACGATCTGCCACAGTACCCTCCGTATATGGAAAGGTGACAACTTTTTCAAGGTCTCAACTTCCTTGGCACAGGGCATTACCGAGTAATAGTATTTAGGGGAGGTTACTAACAGCTGAGGTCATTTGCGCCATAAGGGATGGATAGGAAAGGATGAAGGGTAGAGAGAAACCCGGTGTCGGCATTAGCCTATTCTTTACGAAAGGCGCCAAGGGTTCCGCAGCTTAACGTCCCATCCGACAGGCGTACTCAATCAAAGGGCCCTCCACAAAGCACCTCAAGTAAGGATCGAGATACCGCTAAAAACATTCAACTCCACCGGGATTGGAACCCGGGTCCTCTAGGCGGGAATCCAGTACGTTAGCCCCCGCACCATCTCGATACCCAGGCATTACCAAGTACCGCTTACATGCGGCATAAAAATTATCTCCCCATCCCGCGTCCGGACGGGATCTCTTAAGTGGTGGAAAGGTATTTCCCTCCATACAAATAAATACTTCATCCCCCGGCCTCCCCACCCACCACGGAGCCACACATTCGGGACGCCGCTCCGCTGAACCGGAGCGGTCGCCAGGGCTATCTCGAGGGAGCACTTCGGGAGTGGTAGTTTGTTTCGGGGTGGATCTTCGATGCAAGGGCCAACCAAAACCCTTACATCCCCGACCTCCCTACGGAGACCCCCACAACCTTGGCACTCGCCACCGGAGCGAAAACGCGACGGTGGCTGATTGACTGGGAGTGGCTAGCTCCCGGCCTCCCGTTTACACGAAATTTCGATATCGCTCCCCGGTCCCTCTACACACAGGCATTGGATCCACAGCATTGTCTGGACGCACGATTGATGGTTGGGGGTTTGCTTTCGGGGTTTTCTCCCCGCCCTTCAAGTCGCTACTTACGACAAGAAGAGTTACTGGCAGATAACATACGAAAGAATAATACATATAGTTTTTTCATATTATAACGTCGTGTTTTATATCATAATGCTGCCAATGGCAAGATGTATGTATGCAACAGATACTCTCTAATATGAACTCTTGCTGGAACGATCTATCTCGTTCAAATTTCGTCCAGAATTTAAATTACTTGAAACAATAATAAGTCAATTACTCGGACTGCAACAGCATAGCCAGAGAAAAATATCTAAGCTCTCTCATGAATGCCGGGCTCCGTAATGCATGAAGATATACGCTGGTTAAAAGTAACTGTAACTTTCAATTTTTATCGAAAAATAATCTTTAAATAATTCCTATCGTCAGTACGACACATTAAAAAATTCCGAATGAAAATATATGAGAAAATAATGCATCAAAAGTAAATGAAAGTAATTCAATAAAAAGCATATTTTCAAATTTGATTCATATCCATGTTAAACTTCTGATAAACGAATATTTTCTTATCATTACCTATTCGACCGAATAAAGCCGATTAAGATTTTATTCAAACCTAAAAAATAGATTCCAAACCCCGATACGTGGGAATACCGATTCCAAAATGATCTTATCATGATTTTCATCTGAATTCGTTTCAAGTTTACGCCGTCAGGTGGTAGTGATGACGCCACTGAAGCACATGCGGGACCCTCCCTGGTGATAAAGAGGGCCCCCCACCTCCACTCTTCACACGCGCCCCCCCTCCCCCACCATCCCCTCCCACTTTCCCCGAACACTCATTAACGACCAGGAGAGGAACGCTCTGCTATGAGCCATGCAGTCTTAACCAGTTGGAAAACGATTTCAACCCTAAAGTGCTCATGGCGAGGCAAGACGTTGGCAACGATTTTATGTTCACGTTCTGATTACTGGCGTCTTTGAAAGGAACGTTTAAATCAAAAGGCTAGTAAGGTTGGGACGATAACTTAATCCGAGGTTGAAAAACATTTTGTGCCGCTTGGATTCATTGAGCTCGTATCAATGTCTCTGTAATCAAAATCACGAATATTCTCGAACAGAAAATGTAGAGTTTTCAGCAGTTAAATTAACCAATAACATTTTCGACGGTTCTTGGCTATAAAAGGAAAAGAGCACATGCCACGCCAAAATCAGCATCTATGACACTACGCCGCTGGTTATACTTGCAATTCCATGCTAGTAACTCATTAATGAACATTAAATTCTTCCTGCAAAGATTAATGGAATACTTCTCCTTTAGTGTTTTCAAGTGGGTGAGTCTACATCAGTCTAGCACCATTCACTCTGTACTACGTGAAGGACTAAAGTTTGGTTATTGAAACCATGTGATGGAAACCCTTATCATTGAGAACAGTTTTTTATCTGCTTCTGTTAACTTTTTCCCTAAATTCTTTGTAGGAGTTTTTAAAAAAATTCCTAAGAATCTTTAAAAAATCATAAAAAAACTAAGCTACATTTTCTCTCGAAATATCACCTTTGCGGTTCTGATGGCAATTATTTTTATCTTCTATGACACGCCAAAATACATGATAAACGAGGCTCCGTTGAGTATTGTTTTTCAAGAGCTGTCTACCGTAATTTTTATATTCTGGCACTTTATTTGACCTTAATTAACATTTTTAGAACAATTAGGGAAGAGATTAGACCAGTACATTTATAGTTATAATTACACCATTCAGGATCATAGATTCACATCGGGGTTTTTCATTGCACCCTTTTGCTTTCAAACATGCGAAATCTCCATTTTAGATATTATGAATATTATTAAAATTTACATGTGTAGATACACAGTGTCAGGTGGAACACAAGTCCCAAGTATTCACAAAAGATAATTGATAAAATCAGTTGGTAAAACAAGAGCACACTTAAAGGAAGTGTGTCAAGTCTCCCTTTCAATCCCTCGTCCCTCGCCGCGGGGGGAAATTCCTGCTACCTGCAACGTTGAGTCGCACTCCCTGCCTTTTAGTCTCCGCGGGGGTAGAGTGTTTGTGTTTGTGTTGCATTTTCATGTGGTAGTGGTGTTTCACATTCTTGCTTGTTGTTTTCTGGCTTGCGTGCTGTAGGATGGCTTTCGTGCTGCATCCTGGGGTGCAGTTTTTTGTTGTTTTGCGGTATATGTGTTTGCATGAGTGTTGGATGAAGGGATTTTTGCATGAGTGTGTGCGCTGCTGTAGGTGTAATTTTTTATGTTGTTATTTTTTATGTGGTATTGTTATCTTTTACGGTTGGTGACCTAACATCCCCCGCCACACGCCCTTGCGGCGGCTTGCGGGGTATTATGTAGATGTAGATGTAAAGACCTGAAATCGATTTCGGAAAAAAGGAAACTTCCCAACTCAAATTTCTTTCACGAAACAAGAAAATCCCCATCTCATTAACATCAATCAATCAGCAAGAAAAAAACATAAATTTGAAAAAAATATGTGCCCGGCATTTTACCTTGAATTTGTGCTCATTTCTCCCTATAAAATTTGGGCTGCCCGCCTCTTTCCTGAGACCTGCCCAAGCTTTCTCTCCATTCAGAATGCGGAACATTCCATTAATTCTGCTTATTTTTCTTCCACTTTGTAGAGGTTCTCAGCCCTGCGTTTTTAACATTTCAGACACACTGTCCATCCTCCTATGCTTCCCCAGTACATATCGGGCAGCCTTTCTTTGTACCTTTTCCAGTTTTTTGATATGTTCTTCTGCGTGAAGGTCCCATACAAGAAATGAGTACTCTAAAATTGGTCTTACCAGGGTCTTATACGCCTTTTCCTTAGTTGCTCTATTGCTCCCTTTGAGGTTTCTCATCAATCAATGAAGAGTTTTGAACGCTTTCTTAAAAATGCACTCCACGTTTAGCCCCCACCCTACATCTCCCTTATTAACGTCCCTGTACAGTATATCGCGACCGCTGTCATTTTCAACTTTCCTGTAGATAATTCAGTCGTCTTCAAAAAGTCTTATCTAAGAATTAATATTTACTGGGAGAACATTTATATCGATCAGAAACAAGAGCTGGCCAAGTGCGCTTCCTTGTGGGACTACCGATGTTACCCTCGTTTTTTCAAAATACACTTCTAATTTGACCTTTTGTGTTCCACCTTCCATGAAATTTTTGACCCAAGAGATTACTCTTCCATCTTTGTGTAGCGGTAATTGGCCCATCTTAAGCATTAAGCGATCGTGATCAACTTAGTCAAACGCTTTTGACAGGTCGACTATCATAGCATCCACTTGTATTCCCGCATCCAAAGAGTCGAACATTTCTTGGCAGAACCCTAATAGCTGAGTTTCGCAAGAGTGTCCTTTTGTAAAACCATCTTGGTGACTGAACAACCAATTCTCACTCTTCCACAAATCCCAGAGATAATTGGCAATTATCTTTTCTAATAGCTTGCATACAACTGACGTCAAGCTTACAGGTTTATAATTATCAACTAGTGCCTTATCCTTTGAAAAGTCCTTTGAAAATTGGTGTAACATATGCCTCCTTCCAAGCATTTGATAGGGCATTATTGTAAAAGGTAACATTGAATACATGATTTATATAATTTGAAACTACACTACCACCCAATTCAAGCAAGTCAATTGGGATACCATCTGGCCCTTTTCATTTATTTCCCCTCATTTTCATTATATTTTATAAATTTCTGCGCTCGTCGTTTTAATACTTTGGTACCTAATATTTTTTCGCCGTCTTGTTGACTCAGAGATGTATCTACAGAATCCATTTTGTTTACCATCACCTTAAATGCACATGCATACCAATTATTAAACGCATTAGCCGATTCCTTATCGTCTACGATTAACGAACCATCCTATTTTTAAGGTTGTTATGGTTTCCCCGTTGGCTTTCCTCCTTCGGAGGTACTCATCAAATTTATTTTCATTACCTTTCCCGATTATTTTCTGTAGGAAACTTTCTTTGGCTGCTTGCTTTTTTCTATTTAGCTCACCAGCTATTTTTTTGTAAATTATGAGCCATTTTGAGCTCTCATTCCGTTTTTAATGAACCACTTTTAGTTTTTTCAACAAGGATCTGATTTTGCGGTTGGAGAACTCTGGGTCAGTATTTTCTTTAAGAATTTTTTTCGGGAAAAAGTTATTTAATCCCTCCTCCGTTATCCCCATAAATGTTTTCCAAATTTATTCTACATTCTGCCCACTACTCAACCATTCCGAATACTTTTCCCGTAAAAAGGTCTGGAACCCTTCCTTATCACCACGTTTAAATTGCCATACTGTATTTTTGTTTACTCGCCCCTTATACTGAGCCCTCTCCCAGTTTAGATACATACGCACAGCTAAATGGTCACTTAATAAAATTTGTTGTCTCCGGCGTAAGTTTATGGAATTGGCATAACATATTGAAATGAAATATGAAAATGAAAATTAAATGTGCCTTTTACAGTGGTTCATGCCTAAAGAACCTGATCTCGCAAACTTAAGACAAAGTCCCATAAAACGAGAGGAGTGGAGTGTATGAGTTAAAGTGTTCAGAATGTAACACAAAGTATATTGGGCAAACAGGACGGAAATTTAAAGAAAGAATTAAAGAACACCAAACATGTGTAAAAAATAAAAACATAACATCCCTCTTTGCAAAGCACCTCATCAAAAGTGACCACAAAAGTGACTTTGTGACAATAATTAATCATTTTGAAAATAAAGGCCAAAGGCTCGATGCTTTGGAGCAGTTAGAAATTTTGAAATGTTCCGTTGGAAAGATGAACTTGCCAACGAAATTTTGCCTCCTTTCCAATCCCCACTCCTAGCCTAACACTCTTCTTAGTCCAAAGATGTAATTTTCCTATCTTTCCAACTGCATTGCAACCTTTTTACCCCTCCAACCTCCCTCTCTGACCAGCCCCCCTCCCTCGATCAGAAGGTATATATAGCCAGCGTGCTTCTATGAGGACCACCTGATGGTGACGTTTATCGTCGAAACCTGTGCCGTGCTTTTAAAATAAAGTGTGTAGAATTACAAAGTCAATTATTTCATTTCATTTCAATAAATAGTCACTTATTCCCGGAAGGACCTCTAATTCCCCCACCCACTTTTTCGGGCTCACAGATATGACGTCGAAGATGTTTCCCCCGCACGTGGGTTTTTCCACCACCTGTACAAAACCCTCCTCGTTTATAAGAGGACTAACGATTATCTTGGAACTTCCCACCCCCCACCGTGACCTCGCCCGCCGACCATTGAATACCTGGAAGGTTCAAGTCCTTCGCTATGAGGGTATGATCCTCGGGGTTAGCCGGGCATATATCTGCTAATAAATTGACTGCGTATATCCCTTAGTTGGGGCTTCGGTACATAGCAACTATTTTTCAAGTTTCCCTCCATTTCTACCTTTGACATTTACATCTACTAAATATCCCGCCGCCGCAAGGGTGTGTGGTGGGGGATGTTAGGCCACCACCCGTAATTAAGGAAGGAAAGAAACCACATGCAAAAGCCACGAATTTATACCACCCGCAAACAAAACAAGGCATACATTCATTCAAGAACACATACCCCCACGCAATTGCAAACACACAAACCAACAACTAACATTCACATGCACCTACGACGCACCTCGTACAAATACACCTAATAGCCTTGCATTGTCTACATGAACACAAATACCTCACAATCATTTCTTACCCATTCCATATTTATTTATTAAGTTTTTATCTACATCTACATATACGAGGGTCATCCGGAAAGTAGTACCCGTTCGTGCCGCATGAAGTGCTGACGACGCGAGTAGCCGCTGGACGAGGTCAGATAGCTTCAGTGGCTTGTCTGCCTTCTCTGAGCCAAGTTGCGTGACGCTAGCATTGCCTGTGTTGTTTCTGTGATTGTTTACAATGTTTAAAAAAATTGAGAACGCCGCCAGTTGTGAAGTGAGGGCAGTGATTAAATTCCTCAATGCAAGAAACGTTCGCCCATGTGATATTCATCGCCAATTAAAGGAGGTGTATGGAGACAATGTAATGGACGAGTCGTCTGTTCGGCGGTGGTGTCGCAACTTCAACATGGGGAGGGGGAACACACACGACGATGAGCGTTCGGGGAGACCGTCTGTCATTACAGACCAACTGGTGAGCTCAGTTGACGAATTCGTGAGGAACGATCGGCGCGTCACAATTGATGACATCTGTGAGCATTTTCCCAATGTTTCTCGAACAATTGTTCATGAAATTGTTAAACACCATCTGCATTATGCAAAAATTTGTGCAAGATGGGTCCCTCGCGTATCTCAATGAGCTGGCGGCGAAGGACTATGCAGCAGGAATACAGAAACTTGTCACACGTTATGACAAATGCCTTAATTTGCTTGGAGATTATGTTGAGAAGTAGTTTAAAGTATCCTCTTTCAAATAAAATTTTTTATGTTTGTTAATATTTACTTTTGTGTCTTTATTTCACGAACGGGTACTACTTTCCGGATGACCCTCGTACTTAACACATCGTAAGTCGCCGCAAGGGCGTATTGCGGAGGGTGTTAGAACACCACCGGTAATTTAGAAAAGAAAAAAAACCTCATACCAAAACCACTAATTCATGCATCCACAAAAATACATGGCATATATTCATGCAAGGATAATTAAACCCCACGCACATGCAAACACTCAAACTACATCTTACCTACACTTGCACCTGAAAGTATACCTAACAGCTTTGCAGTGTTTAACTTTGCTCCTACTTGTAGTGCGGAGAGAACAAGCGAGGCTTACACTTTTGGAAAGGTTCAGAACAAACGAGTTTAATTATGACACTGAAGGAATTATAATAGCCCCACACTACTTAGGTATATCAGACCAAAAAGATAAACTAAGGGAGATAGATTCCAGGACAGATAGGTACAAATACTCATTCTTTCCCCGAACAATCAGAAATCGTAATAGTAAGAAACCGAAGTCACTTTAGAAATATTGAAAACATTAAATTTACAAGTCGGAGCAAAGTTAAACACTGCAAAGCTGTTAGGTATACTTTCAGGTGCAAGTGTATGTAAGATGTAGTTTGAGTGATTGCATGTGTGTGGGGTATAAGTGTTCATGCATGAATGTATGCCATGTGTTTTTTGTGGTTATTGCATGCGGTTTTTTTTTCTTTTTCTTTTCTAAATTACGGGTGGTGTCCTAACACCCCCCGCCACACGCCCTTGCGGCGGCTTGCGGGGTATTAAGTAGATGTAGACGTAAATGTAGATTTTCTCTGGACTTAATCTAATTTGTTAACGATTTGAACCGCGAAGTAAAAAGTAAAATTAGAATGTTCGCGGATGACACGGTGATCTATCGGGAGATATCTGGGGATGAGGATCGTTTTATTCTAGCGCAGGATTTAGATTGCATAAATGAATGGTGTTTTAAATGGGGATTGACTCTAAATTATAATAAATGTTCGGTGGTAAATATCTTTAAAAGATCAACGGGATTTGCTTACAAATTAGCATTATAGGGGTAGTCATAGTATATAATTATAGGGGTATTAAGTAGATGTAGATGTAGAACAACTTCCAAATATTTACCTTAATTGGCCGTAGTCACTAGTGAACCCTCTATTTCGTAGTTTATATCCTTCTCGCCGCTTCCTTTGTTTCAAAATTCCAAAACTGCGCATTTATATATATTAAGTGTTAATACCCATTTATTGCACCATTCAGAGATATTGTCGAAGTCTCTAGACAGTAGCTCGTGATCTAGTTAGCTCCTTATTTCCCTATATACCACCGTGACGTCAGCAAATAACCTCCGATTGCTACCAACGTGTGTGCTTAAGTCATTAATGTACAGGGTCGCACCCAAAAGTGGTAGGACTGATTTTCTCTGGCGCGAACAAGGCTCTGAGGTCTGCGTGACAGGGTAAGGTGGAAGGGGCTCTTAGCAAAAGACCGACACCAAACTCAATCGCCTGCGGGCTGTCGTTGAGTGAGGACACCGTTTTTAGTGAAGCAAGTTTTCTGTCCGCGTCGAAAAACAAAATGAATCTGAATTTAGAGCAACGTTATTCCGTGAAGTTTTGTGCGAAACTCGGGAAGACGGCAACTCAGACCCTCGATATGATCAAGCAGGCTTATGGGGACACTGCCTTAAGCCGTTCCACAGTATTTGAGTGGCACAAGTTGTTTAAAGAGGGTAGGGAGCTCGTTGAAGACGACCATCGCTCCGGACGGTCGTCGACGGCAAGAACAGACACGAATGTGGACAGAGTGAGGACACTGCTGAACACAGACCGACGCTTAACCAGTGAAGAAATTGCAGACCAGTTGGGTCTGTCTGCATCCAACGTCCAACGCATTATTTCACAGGATTTGGCCATGCGCAAGTTGTGCGCCAAGATGGTGCCGAAAATTCGCTCGTCGTCAGACAGCTCCTGGCCAAATACGGCGTTGCCACGTTGCCGCACCCGCCCTATTCTCCCGATCTGGCACCACCGGACTTCTTCTTCGTCCCCCTGATGAAAAGAAAGCTCAAGGGACGACGTTTTGACTCGATAAAGGCCGTTCAAGAGGCTTCGACGAGGGTCATCAACGGCATCCCCAAAGAAAATTTCCAGCGGGCGTACAGGGAATGGGAGCAACGTTATACTAAGTGTGTAGCAGCTCAAGGAGCATACTTTGAAGGTTATTAAGTCGATGTAAGTATATCGTCAATAAAATAATTTTTTTAAAATCAGTCCTACCACTTCTGGGTGCGACCCTGTATATTAAGAACAGAAGAGGCCCTATTACACTTCCCTCGGGGACGCCCGAAGTTACATCTCTATCCGTTGAGCACAACCCATCTATCACTACTATTTGTTTTCGATTTGACAAGAAGTCTCTAATCCAATTAATTATTTTCTCATTGATTCTATAGTATTTAAGTTTATGTAACAGTTTACTGTGTGGGACTTTGTCGAGGGCTTTTTTGAAATCCAGGAATACTGCATCGACTTGTGTGTTGTTTTTCCCGATCTAAGTCTATCGTGAATGAAGAGACTAAGTTGTGTTTCGCAAGATCTGCTTTTCCTAAATCCGTGTTGGTTGTGGAATAGTATTTTCCTACTATCAAGAAATCTCATAGTGTTAGTGACAATAATGTGTTCCAATATTTTACAAGAGATCAATGTTAAAAGAATGGGTCGGTAATTGGTTGGTTTACCCCTATCGCCGCCTTTATAGATGGGAGTTATATGGGCTAGATTCCAGTCGCGAGGCACTGAGTCTTCTTTTATCGATTTTAGAAAAACAATATGTAAAAACGGGGCAATGTCTTCAGCTAATTCCTTTAGTATTCTAGCAGGTATTTCTTCCGGACCAAGTGCCTTGTGTACTATGATACTACTGAGCAGATGTACTATTCAAGAAGTTCTCTCGGGTTTCCCGCCAGGTCAGGTTGCAGTACACCGACGTTTCGAAGGTTGACTCTGCTATCGTCTTCAGGGTGAAGTTGCTTCACCCTGAAGCAGCACCGATGGCAGAGTCAGCCTTCGAAACGTCGGTGTACTGGAACCTGACCTGGCGGGAAACCCGAGAGAACTTCTTGAATACCATACGCCGGGAAAACCTGAGATCCTTCAGATGTACTATTCCCTGCTTGGTCAGTGTATGATCGCTCATGTGTTCCCCGGGTGGGTGTGGAGGATCGTTTGGTGCGTTTGTGTTTTTATTGTAGACCATCTGGAAAAAATGGTTTAAAATATTTGCCTTTTTCACGCTATCTGTAATGATTTCTCCATTTTCCGTCTTCAAAGAATGGGGAGTTGGACGTTTACCCTTTATTTCCCAAACATAGGACCAGAAGGACTTCGGATTTTCCTCAAGATATTCGCTTAGCATTTTAGATTTAAAAGAGTGTAGTGCTGTGCGTATAATACTTTTCGTGTTTCTACGGCAAATAATACACTTTACATTCACCTCCATGCCCTTTCCCATTTCACCCACGGGAGTGTGTTATCATGGGCACCTCCGACTTTGCTTTTGCCTTTTGATTTTCAGAGTACAAAGACTTGGCTGGTAAACCTTAGCCAGCATATGGAAAGGACCTGTTGTCCTTATTTTAACGCGTGAATTTCACGTCCCGAAGAGCTTAGTTTGAGTAAAACCAACCCCTTAGACCAGACTTTGGGCTAACCATTATTCTTATACCATTAGCCATTATCACAATATTCAATTATCACAAAATATGAATGCATTAATAATTATGCACAAAATATTAGTTACAATTAATAAAAAGTTTATAAATTAGTAATGGTAACCATAAAAGATCATCATGTCAGCTTTCGGATTCATAGTATCAAGTAGCGAGTTCCACCATTTATATAGTGCTCGTGCGAATAAACTGATACCGTGGTATCCAATTGAATTGACTATTTTCTATATTAGTCAAAGAGTTCTTTGTCCAAACCTGGGATAACCGTCAGAAAATCTAGATTTCCCCAACCACACCGTATTTTTAGAATGGATTAATCAGGCACACCACATAGTTATCCGTACAAGGAAAAGGATCCGCTATCATCTTGACAAATGACCGTCCATTCTATTAGTGATGCTCCACAAAGATTAGGTAGCGCTATTACCAACTCAGGGTCACATTCTTGATGGGAATTTTAAGGGAATCTTGTTAGGTAATCATCTTTGTTTTCAGGGAATCGATTGAAATGGATCATTGAACCCACCTTTTCCTTAAATTGCGCAATTCTAGCATTGACTAATTCCTGTACGCCACAAATTTTATGAGTAGTTTAAATAGACTGAGATTAAAAACGTTCAATACAAACACATTCTTTGAAATAAATCTGAGAAGGAATGTAGGCTGCTCACTCAAAAAGGTACTCAATTTGGGTGAGTGAGTGAGTATCGATCGGGTTTTGGAGTGCCATTGGCAAATATATTTATCATTGCTGGAAACCTGTTTAACTAGCCAACTCTGGTTTTCTAATGTTCAAATGACTAGCCTGGCCCTTCAACGGTCACCTAAACTTAACTGGACATGCCTTAAATACGAAAAAGTACAAAGGTATACTGCCGGCAAAAAAATCATTCATCTTCAATCTTAATTAGGTTGAGTGGTTTATAACGTATCATCACTTTAAAATCATACTGTTTTTATTTTTTAATTTAATTATATTTTCATTTAGAAGTTTTAATTTTATTAATTTTTATAAAATTTATAATGTCTGTAGAAATGAATTTTTTCGGCGTCAGTTACATTAAATTTTATATTTGGAGTTGCTAGTTCCAAACCTAAGGCGTCCCAGAAAGAAACGTCTGATTTAGCAGAATTAAAAAAATATTAGTTTTCTTTATTTCAGCATGGGAACTAAGAGGAAAAGTTATAAAAGAATGTCTTGATGAATTTTCGTTACTTTGAAAATGATACATTTTCGACACGTTGGTAAACCGCCTATTTATTTCTTTAAATATTCATTTTTTCCTCACAGACGGGTGTGTTCTTCATTTTAGTGCACTTTATTTCCCCTCACTCACTAGGATTAATACAACGTTCCAATTTTTTTAAATTTTAATAAAAAACTTTGATGCCGGGAGCATTATTAGTATCAATTCCAATTGTGGTTAATAAATTTACCTTATTAGAATTGTCATGGTCAATGCTACTTTAACCCCAAAATCCAATTCAAACCAAATGGTACTCGGGCAAAAGCCTAATTTTGACGACGTTCAGTGGTGAACGGCAGAACAGAAATTCTATCATTGACAATGGTTTTCTTTGGCCGAGGAAGAAGTCTTATTGCAAATGATAGTTCAATTATTACAATGGCGTAGAGATAAATAAAAACTCAAAAATGTCAATAAAGAAATCGCTATGGTCAGCGACGGCAAATAAATTAATAAATATTACTTTTCGGAATACATAATAACGAAAGGACATGTTCATCCATTAAAAAAAAATAAATCCCTTATGCGAGTGGAAAAGAGAGATGAATGCAGAGGACTGAAAGACTCAAAAAGAGTAATATATAAGGGGCAGTTAAATAAAAACCGACCACCCATCATAATACGCAGCCCATGCAAAAGGTGGCCGCAATGTTGTTGCGTGCCGATGCTCCCATCGCTGTGGGAGGAGAACTGCGTGGTAACGGCTACTCACAGGTGCTGGCCCTCAGTTGTTGGGCAATGCCCTTGTTGGAGCGCGGACTGGCCTAGTGTTTCGTCAGTTAGGTTTTCATTTGACTGCCGCTCATAAATATGTAACACAGATCTCAAAATTAGCGAGCAGAACATCAACAATCAGGTTTCAATAAGTTGCATTTCCATCAGAAATTCTAAAATGTGATAGAAGCCTTCATAAAGGTTTTTAATTCGTATTCCAATTTACTCTCATCTTATAGTAATTAATTGTGTTTTCTTTGTCACCCATCTGATTTACCTAGTTAATACTTTTTAAGAAAATTAATTAATTGTGTGCATGTGCTATTATTGCATTGTTTTGCACTTTTCATCACATTTCATTATAAGGAAAATTACGTGGAATATAGCAGAACATTTGAGCATCAATTCACCACTAAAAAACGACCTATAGCCTTCCTGGTTCTCAATAATTAATGTCCATGCCTTAGATATTACCAAGGACGTAATATTCCCAGCGAAAGAGGTTTGTACAACATTAAAGGATGACCGTATATGGGAAAGTCGGTAATTCTATTTGTTCTAATAGTTTCGCAATAATATTTTTATTTCTATACCTCTTTCCGGTACTCCGCAAAGGGTAACTTCATCGTGTCACCCTTCGCTTCCCAAAATCCTGTCAATATTACATAGTCCTTCTCTTTATACTTTCCAAATTTCGTCGTAAAATACCCCGAGGACAATTCAATAGCTACAGACTATCATTCCATCAACCCCTGCCTCATAACTAAGTCCTAAACCCGAGAAGGAATCTCTTACCGAGGCTTATCCCAGAATCGATAACTTAATCGCCGGGATCCAGCAGAAAAATCTTGGGAATATACCGAGATTTAAAATTATATTCCTCTAAAAGCGATAAAATAATAAAGCACCTCCTTGCCATTTTACAATTTAATAGCGTGTAGGGCAAGGCACTGGGGAATGCGCGGCTTAAAGGGCACGTATCGTCATGTTGGAAAGAATGGTGCATAGGCTTCAATCGGAGATCGCCGGCAGGAGGACTCCCCTCAGGAGAAATGGTGCTCAGGGTGAAAATACGAAAACCCGCCACGCCCATAGGGATTGACGGATTCGTCCGAATGCTACTCGTGGCTGGGCGATTAGAGACCTACCCCGTGTCCCATCTCTCAACGAAGGAGTGTCTCACGTCCGTAGGTCGGACGATTGGAGGGTCATCTCTCGGGGCAAGGGGAAAGTAACGCTGCAGTAAGGATTGGACTCTGCGGAGGCAGATACCATCCCCGTCTCCAACAGGTACCAGATGCTGTCGGATGACAGCACCGCCGTACCTGCAGCCCCTACCCCAATCTAGAGGGACTGCCTATGGTAAGACGTCAGCGAACGAGAAGGGAGGGAATGTTAGTAATTGGTACTTACACTGTCCGCCGCATAATAATCCCATTGGGGGAAATAGTGCGCCGCGTAGGCGTCGATCAAGGGTCAAAATCAAAAGGATCAAGCGTAAAAATAATAAGAGCGGCAACATAATTGGTGGCGACTTTGACCTCCCTGGTATCGATTGGGACAGCGATATCGTTAAATCTGGGACCCGTGATCGCGAATCTTGCAATTCCTTGATAAAATTGGTTCAAAGAAACTCCCTCCATCAAGCAGTATGCTTGCCCACCCGCGGAAAGAACATATTGGTCCTATTTCTTACAAACACGCCTGAACGTATTATTAGTGTATCAACGGACGAGGGTTTGAGTGACCATAAAGCAAGTAACATCCACTTAGACATTGAAAAAAAAGATTGTTAAACTAAAAAGAAAAATTTATAATTACCATAAAGCAGACTTTGAAACTTTTGCCATTCAATTAAACTCTTCACTGCCCGAGTTCAAAACCCGCTTAAGTCATGCCAACGGGGAAGAAACTTGGACAGAATTTGTCAGCATTATGCAAAAAGGCATCATAGATTTCATCCCTATAAAATACGTTAAAGCAAATCGCGACCCCAGGTGGTACAATAAAGACGTTAGAAAAGCCCTTCGAAAGCAGACAATGCTACACTCTAGAGTAAAGAGGGCAGGCGTGATCACATCATCCCCTGAGAATAAACAATTATGGGACAAGCATAGATCCTCCAAATTTGAAACCAAAACACAATTACGTAGCGCCTTCCTGGATTTTAACCCAAAGTACTTTGCGAGCACTTGGACACTGACCCCAAAGCTTTCTGGTCACATGTTAGGGAAGTAAATGGGAGTAAACAAACCGTGGCTTACTTAAGGGATTGTAGCAATATAATTAATACAGACAGCGAGGGTAAAGCTAACATCCTAAATTCATTCTTCCAAAGCGTTTTCTCGAATGATGTTGCCACCGCATATCTCCAAGAAACAATACATACTCCACCCATGGAGAAAACAACAGTGGACCAACAAGGAATTCTAAAATTGCTTAATGAGATTAAACCCAACAAATCCCCGGGTCCCGAAAATATACCAGCTAGGGTGATAAAACATTTAGCTTCAAACATTGCCCCGTAACTTGAATTTAAATTTAACAAATCCCTTACAGAGTGCAAAGTACCTAAGATTTGGAAACCGCGCAAATAACGCCTATTTTTAAAAGTGGTGACAGGGAGGATCCCAGTAATTACAGACCTATATCTCTCCCTTTTATCTGTTGCAAAATCTTAGAGCACATAATTGTCAATTCAATAATGAGACACCTTGACAATATTAACTTTTTAAGTGACATTCAACACGGATTCAGGAAAACCCGATCCTGCGAAACCCAACTAGGATTATTTACACATGACCTACTTTTCTCGGGTGAAAGAGGTAGGCAAGTGCATGCGATCTTTTTAGATTTTCAAAAGGCATTTGATAAGGCTCCCCATGGTAAACTCATTCATAAATTAAAGGTCGCGGGTGTAAACAAGGGCGCCATAAGTTGGGTTAAAGATTTTCTTTCAGAGCGGGAACAGAGGGTAGTCCTTGATGGCGCTAGTTGCGCCAGGGTTCGAATCACATCGGGGGTACCTCGGGGAAGTGTATTCGAGTCGTTGCTTTTCTTGATTTTGGTTAACGATTTGAACCGCAAAGTGAAAAGTAAGATTAGGATGTTCGTTGAACACACGGTGGTCTATCGGGAGATATCTGGGGAAGAGGATGGCTTTCTACATCTACATCAATACCCTGCAAGCCACCAAAAAGGTGTGTAGCATGGGGTGCAGCACCAGGAGGAAAGGGTAAGGGATGAGGGGGTTAGGGTTTTTCAAATGGATGGGGAAAGGTAAGGGGAACCTGCAAAAAAATATATAAATATAACCGTATAACCGTGCGCAGTCACTACCTTGTAGGTTAATACTTATTATGTCGAGCCGGCTCCTGGGGGATTTCGATTACAAGCATCCTGGTCTCTTATTGTTCTTGGAAAAAATGACCATTTAAACCTGTCTGTCTTGCAGTCAATCTCTCTAATCTTATATTCGTGATCCCTCCGCCCGTAATACATTGGGGTTCGTATTATGTTCTTGATGTCATCGGAAAAGGACCCAACTTTAAATGTTTTTAATAAGTTTAATCTATATTGTAAACGCCGCTGTGTAAGGGAATCCTAGCCTAAATTTTCTAGCAAAGTGGTTACGCTATTGCGTTGGTCATAACAATTTTTGACAAATTTAGCCCCCCCCCCCCCGCTGAACTCGATCTCTTGAGGATCCCATATCCTGGCAGCATACTCTAGGTGGGGAATGACTAGGGAAAGAAAACATCGTTCCTTCACTTTTTCGTCACATTACCAGCACTATTTTTACAAATCCCAATTTTTTATTAGCACGACCGCATATTTCCAGTATGTGCTTTCCCCAGGACAGATCGTGAGTAATTGTTACACCCTAAGTTTTTAAAAGAATCTACCCTCGCGATTTCTGTTTGTTTCACTTTGTAACTAAATGGGGGGTGTTACTCTTTCCCAAAAATGTGTTACTACGCATTTTTTCAAATTTAATTCCAATTGCACCAAGTATTGCACCAAGTTTGGAATGCGTTTTATTCTAGCGCAGGATTTATATTGCATTACTAAATGGTGTTGTAACTGGGGATTGACATTGAATTATAATAAATGTTCGATGGTAAATTTCTTTAAAAAATAAACGGAATTTGCTTACAAATTACCTGGAGTTGACCTAGAAGTAGTTGATAGGGTAAAATACCTATGTGCTACATTTACTAAAGACTTAACTTGGAGCACTCACTTGCGTAAAATCTGCGGTCAAGTATTTAAAAAATTAGAATTTACTTGACGTATTGACAGCAAAAGTGACTCGAAGGTCAAGGAACGTTGTTACCACTCTCGTGTAAGGCCTCATTTAGAATACACATGTAGCGTATGGGACCCGAGTGAAAAAGGCCTCATTCGGGAAATTGAGGAGGTTCAACGCCGGGCAGCCCGTTTTATTAAAAATTCTTGCGATAAAACGCAAAGCGTCAACTGAATACTTATTGAGTTGGGGTGGGATTCATTAGAAGAGAAACGATTCAATGCAAGATTGAAATTATTAAATAAATCCAGATCCGCATGTTTCAGCACCGAGGTATCGCAAATTATTCGTACTGCTACATACATTGGTCGCTTGGATCATGCATATAAAATTCGGGAAATAGATGCCAGAACTAGCCGACTCAAGGACTCCTTCTTCCCACGGACAATACGGGATAAAAACTTTAGGGTTAAGGATGGAATAAATTCCACTTGCCACCCTCAGCGCCTAGGGAATAATCAGTTCTACTTAAATGCATGCTGTTTTACTAACATCGTGTGTTTTGTTACCATAACCCATTCTTTCCGAATGACCTCATTGTGTTCTGTTCATCTGCTTCCAAGTGCAAGGGAGATATATTCCAGTACAGATAGGAACAAATACTCAATCTTTCCCCGAACAATCAGAAGTCATAAAAGTAAGAAACCGAAGTCACTTGGAAATATTAAAAACATTAAATGCACAAGTGGTAGGAAAATTAAACATTGCAAAGCTTTTAGGTATACTTTCAGGTGCATGTGTATGTTAGTTGGTAGTTTCAGTTTTTGCATGTGTGTGGGGTGTAAGTGTTCTTGGATGAATCTATGCCATGTTTTTTGTGGATGTATGAATTTGTGGTTTTTGCATGCGGTTTTTTTTTCTTTTCTAAATTACGGGTGGTGTCTTAACACCCCCCGCCACACGCCCTTGCGGCGGCTTGCGGGGTATTAGGTAGATTTAGATGAAAAAGTTTTTAGATCGAGGAGGTAACATTAGTCACCCTAAAGAACGTTTAATTTCGAGAGTTACTAGGAGAAGTGTTACGTCCAGCACAATTTTCATAACCCTAAAATGAATCCTGGGATCCCAGAAACTTAGGACCCGAATTTCCATGAATACTTTCCCCTGAATCGGGGCTGAATCTTGAGATGGGAAAATCATCGAATTCTTCTTGATTCCGTGATTGCGATTTCAGGCTTATCTTAAAATCAGCTTTCACGCGTTTATAATTACGCATGTTGTCTTAAAATAAGTAGTATCTAAGTTACGCAATATCACTTTTCTATCGGAAGATGTTAGTTGGTATTTGACAGTCCAAAGTGATGTTTGACGCATTATGCTGATTATAGTGCAGCTTTATATTCACTGCTTTAACAGGTATTTCACAAATAATTCAATGATTTAGCATTACCTCATGTAGAAAACATTTTTTATTTCTCTTAGTCTCTATATTGCTTTCGAGGAGATTTTTTTCTCTAGAAAGATATACGATTGAAGTCTTTATTGTATTCAACGACAATAAATTTGACATCAGCATAATCGGGCATATTAACACTACGCGCATTGTATCTCTCTAATCTATGCAGTCTAGCATTCACTTAGTCATATTTGTTGACCCCTCGCACAGCATGTGCCATTCCTTGCGTTTACCACCTCGGTTATCAATTAAACCATAAATATACAGGATTGATATTGAATCATAAAATAGGCTTATAAATAGAATGATTTTCGAGAAAATAATGGTAATAAAAAGCAGAAGATAACATCTCCTCAACGTTTACTTACGTATAGCGTTTTTTTTAATTCTAGAGCAAACGTAATATTTCACGACTATCGGGAATATTTTAACTTCATCTTCCAAAAAAAAGTGCAGCTATGACCTTTAGAAAGCTGCTTTCGAGTAATCGCTGGGCTATTTCAAAAATGATCCTGCTTTCGTTCAATCGATACACTTCGAGAACTATAAGGAAGAATATGAGCAGCATATAATAACACCCATAGCAAAAGAGTACAGCTATGTGGTGAATTGGAGATAACTCTTTATCATAAACAAAACTTGTATTTTATGTTAAAAATATTGGGTAATTTTGGATAATCACAACAGACGTTTTATAGTATTTTAAAGACCTATTGGACATCAGTAGATGTGAGTTATTCATAATTCTCAGCAAGCAAAACAAACAGAAAATACACACAGGCATAACAAAATTTAGGAAATACTGTGTCTTTTAACTTAGTTTGGTTCCATCAGATTTGAGGGCATAAAGAATGAAAATCAACCCCACCTACAGATTAAACTCATTGCTTCTTTTGCGATGTAAATGAGTTCATCAGAATACGTGGGAACGGCAACGGAGAGGACGGTATCGAGTTCCAACCCATCTGTAATTAGATTTTTCAATTACAGTACCTTTCATAAAGGCTGATCAGTGTGTGATAGGGTGCGATAGAGCTAGGGGAGGCGTATTTTCGTTCTAGGTTTCGAAATATTCGGTTAAAAATCAATGCCTCAGTGAATTCCTCTGGTATAGAAAATGCATAATTTACATGGATCTTGACATGTCCTTGGGTCGAGGACAAATACATAAGAATAAGGGGACTAGATTACCAACCATTATCATATTTTCGAACATTTATTTTCTCTTTCAATATCACCACTTTTAATTGATTTTCATTGTTCGTGAGAATTCAGGTGATATGGGTTTCCTAAAACATGAAAGGTGGCAATAGTTTACCGCCTTTATTGCACGTGATTCTCTTACAGTTAGCTAACAGCTACATTTTAGTAGTAAAAATGAGTTTTTCTTCTGTTTCTTTACATAATCTCATACCTATAAATGTGACGGCTTCGATGCAAAACAAAGGTTCCTCCAGGTTTCTTCGTGGTAGAAGTTTTTTCTCTCATCAAATAAAGTTGGTACTCCAAGACGCCCTCGATAAACATACGATCTGGGATTTTGGATATACCAGACGTTTTTTTAGGTTTTGGGTTACCGTAGCCAGCACATGGCAAGAAATTGCCAACAGAATATGCCTTAATGAATAGCTGATCGAAGCACTTTTTCACTTGATACTTTATCAAGTAGAAAAGTGCTTCGATCAGCGTTTCACTATGTTCGACTTCCACCACGTCACGCCTGAAGCTACTCAATTAGAATATGCCTTAAACCTGGAGATCAACTGAAAATAAGTTTAGAATTAAATGCTGTTATTTTCAATATGATGAACAATGACAGCTGACCCTTGCTTTCATTAAATAGTGAAAATACTATGAATATGCATATTTACTTATTTCACGCTACTTTAAAAATACAAAATTTTTATGAATTTCAAGAAAGAAATTGGGCGAATTAACCAAGAAACTGTTCAAATTTTCAAATGTAACAAAGCCCACCCAACTTTAACATTGTTTACACAAATATTGATTTGTGAACTTCAATACGATTCATTTCCTATCCAGTACCCATTCAACATTTCTGATTCTACAATATTATTTACTGGATTACTGTAAACAGATAATGAGTGATTCTAAAAGGATATTCGCATAGAATAGATCAATCCTTTGGATCACCTATGAATAATGCCATTTCAACGGTATGAACTTAGCAAATGGTTCGAAGTAAAGAAATTGGGAACATAAGATACAAAAAAACAAGGTTTAGAGAAACTCTAGTCGAAATAGCACCCTGGTGTAGTAATAGATGGAAAAGGATAAAGTTCGAGGGTCACAGAGAATTGTTAATGGCACAATCTGGAAAGTAGATGAACGCTGTGGAGGGGAATTTCTCCGAGCGACTGTGACCTACGAGAGTTATAAATTTGGCTATTCTCTCATGGGACCGGCACATGACTCAGCTATTTTCTTCGGGATATATCATTCTTTAAAAAAATACCTCGTGTAACGTTTGTATTCTTGTCTAACAGCCGTGATATTTTCGGATCTTAATCGGTAGCGACAGAGAAAGAAAGGAGAAAATGCATGCATTCTCTCGGGGCTTTCGAAATCTTGGCCAATGTACGAAAGAAAGTGTATGGCGGCGAGGTAGGTTCTGCCTTTCTTACTTGGGAGGGAAGCTAGTAGGCTCCAGATTCATCTCTGAGCAATGCTTTCATCACTCATCACGGCGGCCGCCTTCTTTTGAGCCGTTTCAGTTAAAGAGTGTAGAGTTTTAGCTGCTAAACCAAGCTAACATGTCCTGGACTCTCTAAGGTTTCACACGGCTGGACCAAAACATCGGAGCAATATAACACTGTGCCGGCTCAACGGCATCATGACGCTTGCAAGGAGGTGGAAAACAATTACTTACCCATGAGTAAATAATGAATCTGTGAACGAAGTAATTACGTCGTTCGTCAGATCCTTCGGAGCATACATCGAAGAAAGGTAGTAACTTTGTAAGAAATAACCACGCCGGCAAAAGTATAAAAAGGAGAATATTAGGTCATTCATTTCCGAATTAATTTTTGCAGCTGAAAATTTTGCATTAAAAAATATTAAGTTGTTTTCAAAATTGGTAAACGCTTTAAGGCCAGGAGCGGACGCAAGATGAATGCAAAAAAGAATAAAAATGGTGACATTGCTTGAGGTAAAAGGTAATTTAGTGGCTGTTGAAGGAACTAACCTGAAGAAATATTTCACTATGGTGTAAGATATAAACTTGCAATCTCAAGTGCAACTAACATCCGTCATATTGGTATTCTCATGCCTTTTGATGTTTTAGTATAAAGCCACTATTTACTCCCCGGCTTACAAGATTACCACCCTCACTCTTTGACTAAATACTTTTGCCATGCTCAAAATACTAGTTCCTCTATCGGTATTACATTCCACAGTATTCACGCCGTCTTCATACTGAGGTTCATCTTATGCGATCTTCCAGTCTTTCTCGAGTTTTCTTTAAAAAAAATTACGATTAGAAGTCTGCTGATGAATAACGCCCCAACATTTCAGCATTTAGTATGCATCTTGTTCATACATACATGAGCGTTAAATATGTGTCGACGGCTAACTTTATGAGTTCGACAATATTTAAGAATAGCCTCAACAGCATATCTCACGTAAATTTATCAGGCGAACTCATATTCATTCCACCAATTCCATCTCCCGCAGTTTCTTCGGAAAGTTATCCTTGTATTTGTTCCACAGGTCACGTGGATTGGATGGGAAGCATGTCGAAAGGATGATAGCAAATAATGTGCGTATCTGACTTGGTGATACTGAAATAGTTGCTTCAGCCATTGTCGTGTCCCAGTAACTATCGTTTTCCAGCAAATTGAGCTCTTGACATGCAGCACGAAATGATGGGTCCACGATGCGATTAACAGTTGGTAGTGATGCGAACGATGTTGGCCCTCGAACATTCACCAGGAACATCATTCATCATCTTCGGACGAACTGTATAAATACGGCCAAAAGCATCTGTAAACCCAAATCCGGATGACCACGAAACGCCTCGCCTTGCTTTTAACGTTGAAAAATCTTCGATGAAGCGAGACAATATTATGATACGATGCTTTTACGATATTTTAAAGGCTATTCTGATTTTCTGGCTTGAAAAGAATCCGAAAAAACCATATGAATGAAAGTCGACGATACGATAGAATATGTTCCGATACGATACCAAAACACGATACTTTTACGATATTTAATTGGTTATTCTGCTAATCTGGGCTGAGATGAATCCATTTAACTAAATACCATCAAAATCGACGATACGATACGATACTTTTATGATATTTTAATGGTTATTCTGCTTTTCTGGAATGAGTCATATAGAAAAAACCAAACATCATTCAAACCGGTTCAGCGGTTCTCGAAATATAAATGGGGTAACTAACACGAATTACACACATAAAGGAAGAGCATAGGAGAGGTGGAAAAGGCGGAATCGAACGGATCACAAGAGTAAAAAAAATATTTCCTTGACCAGGACTCGAACACCGGATCTTTCCACTTGCCGGGCTAATGCTCTAACCTTTTGAGCTATCGATTGATATCCGTGGCTCTAATATGAGGCCAAGGGCCCCGAATCTTTGGCCAAGAGTTTCCGTCAGGGGGCTGTTTCACCTACCAAAGGAGAAATAGACAACACGCAAGAGGAAAGACTAGTGGGGTGGCTATCATACGTCATTTACAGGAAAGGAACAGTGCGTTTCCTGGCAGGCAAGGGCAGAAGAAATAGATGAGTATATATATATATATATATATATATATATATATATATATATATATATATATATATATATATATATATATATATATATATATATATATATATATATATATTTTTTTTTTTTTTTTTTTAAGGTAATCTACCGGTTAAGGTAGGTTTTTGGATGGACACAACTACCAAACAAATATTTTCTTACTCCTAACAAAACACAAAGTCCATCATCCTACTGTATATCAGGTCCCTCTTCATCTCTGAATACTTTCTTCCTCCCTTCATCCCGTCCAACATCCCTATCCTGTTCCTTCCCTTTCCTCGTTTGCCCAACATTCTACCCTATATCACAGTCTTCAACATCCCACTGCCTGTCAATACCCCCTTCATCCACTTTTCCTGCCTCCATAGGATTTCTCCCAACAAACCCCTCTCTTCGCCCACCATACCAAGTACTTCCTCATTTGTTTTCTTCTCTGTCCATTTCACCTTCTCCATTCTTCTCCACACCCTAATTCCAAAAGCCTCCAATCTACGTCTATCCTCCTTCTTCAATGACCACGTTTCCGCACCGTACATAGCTACGCTCCATATCAAAGTTTTTACGAGTCTTTTCTTAACATCCTTACTCAAAGTCCCCGTCATCAACTCCCTCCTCCTTGTGAAAGCCTCTTTGCCTAGCGCAATTCTTCTCCTTACGTCCCTACTACTTTGACCGTGTTGGTCCAAAACACTACCGAGATACGTAAACTGCTCTACCTGCTCTAGTTTTTGCCCTCCTATTTTAATGTTAAGCTTGGCCTTTTTCTTTCTAGAAAATCGCATAACCTTTGTTTTCTTAATATTGATTCTCATCCCATACCTGTCGCACTAAATTTCCAATTCACTCAGCAATGCTTGCAGCCCCTTGGCTGACTGACAAACTAAGGCTTGGTCATCAGCAAACCTAACTGATTTTACGAATTCCCCGCCCACTTTCATTCCTACCTCGAGTTCTTCCCATGCCCCTTTGATCATTACCTCTGCATACAGGTTGAACAGCAACGGTAATAATGGGCAACCCTGCCTTACACCCTTTCCTAACACTGCCCATCCTGACTCCCCGTTTCCCACCCGCACCTGAGCAGTCTGAGACATGTACAGGTTGCGGATTAACCTCCTTTCCCTCCAATCTATTCCTATTTTCTGCAATATACTCATTAGTTTTTCCCAATTCACTCTATCAAACGCTTTTTCGAAATCTACGAAACAGGCAAATACCTCCTGGTTGTGTTCTATATTCCTCTCGATTAATAATCTCATTACTGCAATGGCATCACGCGTACCTCTCCCCTTCCTAAACCCAAACTGATCATCCCCTAAGTAATCATTTGCCCTACTCTCTATCCTTTTGTTTATGATCCTGAGAACAACTTTAGCAGCGTGGGATATCAAACTAATTGTCCAATAGTGCTCACATGACGTGACCTTTACCTTTTTCGGAATAGGAACTAAAACTGATCTCACAAAGTCTTCCGGCCAGATTCCCTCCTCATAAATACTACGGAACAGCCCATATAGCCTCTTCCTCCCATATTTTCCTAAGCATTTTAAAAGTTCCACGGGAATGTTATCTACCCCCACGGCCTTATTTAGTTTCATCTCCCTTAATGCCCTTTCTATCTCATTGTCTGGTATGCCTGGACCAAAGCTATCTTCCTCTACGTCATTTTCTTTTTCAATGTCTAACTTTGTTGGTCTGAGTTCTTTACTATACAGTTCATCTATATACTCCTTCCATCTCTCTTGGATCTTTCCTGCGTCAACTATTACCTTACCCGCCTTATCTCTAACTGTTAGCATAGCTCTTCCCTTCTTACTTCCCGATAACGATTTAACTTTGCTGTACAGCGCACCGATTTCACCCTTCCTCTGCAGACTTTCCATATCCTCGCACTGCGTCTTCCACCATTCTTCTTTTGCTTTATTTGTTGCCCGCCTCAATTTATTGTTCAATTCTTTGTACTTCATTTTGCCTAATTCTGTATTTATATTATTCCATTTTCGCCGCTCATCCATTTTTGTAATCATCTCATCCGTGATCCATGGTTTCCTAGTCCTTTTAGTCTTAACAGTTCCAATAATGTCTTTTGCGGCTTTAGACAACCCTTTTTTGATACATTCCCATTTTTCTTCGATAGTACTTAGCCCTTTACCATCCTCCATGATTTTCTCTACCGCCTGTTTGTATTCCTTCCTTTTCAACCCATTTAATGCTTCTACATTCCATTTTCTAACGCGCCGCCCCTGCCTTATCTTTTTGAAACGGACGCTACATTTCATAGCAACTAAATTGTGGTCATAGTCCGCATCTGCATCCCGGGGAGCTGGGCGAATTTATCACACTGTTCCTAAACCTGTGTCTAACCAGGATGTAATCTAGCTGATACCTTTCTGAGTCACCTGGCACATTCCATGTATACCTGTGTCTTTTGTGGTGTCTAAACCAAGTGTTGGTGATGACTAACCCCTGTCTTCTGCAGAACTCAAACTGCTTTCTCCCCGCGGTCATTCCTCGTGCCTAAACCGTAGTCCCCCACTCATCACCATTTCTTCCTTCGCCTACCGTCGCATTCCAATCCCCCATCACTATCAAATGTTTCCCTGCAGGAACACACGCGATTATGACCTCTAACTGATCGTATATACTATCGACCTCTTCTTCCTTAAGGTTGCTCGGTGGCATGTATACCTGAATAACAACTAAGTTCGTCGGTTCTGCTTTTATCTCCGCTAGTAGTATTCTACATCTACATAATACCCCGCAAGCCGCCGCAAGGGCGTGTGGCGGGGGGGATTCTATCCGTTACCTGCTCTATGTTGACTACGCTTCTTCCTACCTCTTCATTTAATACTATGGCAACCACTCGTTGGCTCTCGTCCCCACTGCTGTATATTATTCTATACCTATCACTCCAGTAATCCCCGCTATGTTTTCATCTCACCTAGCATAGACCTAAAATATCTATATTTCCCCTTTCCATCTCTCTGTTAACATTCTCCAATTTCCCTGTCCTCATCATTGTCCTAACATTCCACGTTCTTATTCTAACTAATTATGTCCTTCTCCTGCGTCTTCTGTCCTGCTGGTTTTCCCTTGCAAGGGTTTCGTGGGATGACGACCGCGGAAGCCTTGCCTCCCCCGCTGCCGGGCACGACACACGGCCGATTGGGCCGAGCCCCGTGGTTGCCAGGACTCAAAATATCTCTATTGTCCATCATATTTTTCTTGGGAATAATAATTGAGGTGGTTTCCCGTTGCCTTTCTCAATAGTGTTTTTAACGTGACACCATCACTTACTGGCCGCCCCACTGGGATCAGACGCCATTGCAGCCGCCTCACTGAGGAACAGACGCTGCGTGGACTACCTTTCGTCTGGCTCGTAACCTTCGACCTATCTGGCAAGGGTGACCCTACCAGGAGCAATTTTTATTACTCCCGCCAGCACAGCTCTAGGGGTCATCGGAACGCACAAGCCCTTCCACCACGTCAAGGTTGTAGTCCGGGGAGGGTATATATATATATATATATATATATATATACATACACAGACGAGTATTTTCGTATTATATATATATATATATATATACATGTATATGTATATATACACAGACGAATATTTTCGTATTATATATATATATAATTTTCATCTATTTTAGCATACGATAGATCCACTGATCCGTTGTTTTATATAAAAACAACAATGAAAACGAATTCTCATGTTATTTGCTTCACAAATATCTAATTGTACTTATTCCTAACCGAGTCTAACAACTTGTAAATGATGCTTTCTTATCGCCGATTGGCTCTTAATTGGAAAAACTGTAGAATAGTATGTCTTATTAAATTTTTAGTTTCCCTATGGAAATAAATGAAAGTTTTTTCGATAACGTTAAACACAGAATTTCTTGCTATGAATATTAATAGTTAGAATTAAAATGTCCTTATCCTATATTTCTTCTTAAATTGAGCTAAAAAAGCACATGTATCATATAATTGAAACTAATAAGATGGTAAGGGAGCCAAAAAATAACAAAGGTAAAATAAGCAGATAAGGTGATAGAATAATGATGATTTCAAGAAGAATTACGTTTTCCTATTTAGATTCTTAGATTATAGATATCATGCGCCAATTTTTATCAATCCAATATAAGTGCTATTAATATTTTTTCTGGATATACAATGCTTAACCAGCATTTACCAAAATTATATTTAATCAAAAAAAAAGAAATAATACAAAACTATTATTATTCCAATTGAAAAAATTATGCGTCGGATTCAGAGAAATATTTTTAGAGAAAATATTTAGTAAATAAAGAAACAGGATAATGTTCACTACACGAGGGCTGTTTTATGCAGTGGCCATTGAAATTTTTCTCTCGTTAGTTACAGTACAAATATTTAATTCTTTATTATTATGTTAGTTTAATTTGTTTTGCATTTGTCGTACAAGTTTGTATGAATATACGGTAGCTGAATAAAATTGAAATATACACTGCTCCTCTATGGTAACAACGGAGGAAACACGCGACGCTGCATTTAAGGAACAGTCCAGAAGTGAGCATTCATTCTGCTGTGCCATTAACGATAATTAATTAATTGACGTTAATTGCCTGTGAAGACAGTCGATTAACGTTGTGCACTATCAGAAACATTAAAAAGTTCAGGATTCGACGAAATTGCGATCGTTTTGGGTGAAGTACTATTATGTGAATGGTATAGACCTCGAATATTAAGGGAAATATATTTGTATTCTCATTCGACAGGATATGCAAAAAACCTTTCAACCTAAAAATCATTGGTTTTAACTAAATATTTTTAAATTTTCTTTCACTATCATTATACAGAGGAAGATTTCAGATAAAGATACGAGAATGAGTTATTACATTCGATGGAAAATTTTGCCCCGGTATCACTGCTTCATTGAGCCGTGCAAAATGAAATCTAATGAGTTAGGAATCAGTCAAGTAATCGTAATGATGCCCGGTTTCTTTCAAGTCTGTAGCTTGTTTGTGTTGGGCATTTATTTGGCAAATTAATACCGCAATCGTTAAACGAAGAATGTATGATATTGGCGATTTTATATTTAAATACGGATTGTCATTACTAGCCATTGCGAACGTTCGTCATAATCAAGCACAAGAAATGTAAAATAACGGCTTCATTTGAATTTTTAATCCTTAATCTCGGGGTAATGAGATCAGGAAATGAATAAATTTATTTATCCTGGGGTATCTTTTTGCGAACACAAAATGTGGCATAATTCATTCAGACTTGTGACGCGGAAGGAAAAAATGAATTACCATAATTGGAGTAGAAAAAGAGAGTGAATTAATATAAAAGAAAATGCTCCATTTTATGATTCAATGTTTATATTAGTGTTTCCAAAGTATATATTTTAACTAATTATACTGTGACATTTATCAGTTATGGTTTCACATTTTGCATCCTCTTGTTTAAGTATTTAAAAAATGAAGATACTCATACGCATTACAGCACGCGTCAGAAATATATCAATACATAATACAGAATTATCTCGGGGACATCTATATTCCCTTAGTGTTTCAATAAGCAAGAAGTTAGCTTAAAATACCATGATGATCCTCGGTTGATAAGGGCTATTAAGTTATGTTGCTCTTAATTCTATCACTTCTGGTTTTAGTAAAAAAAAATCATTGTGTGCGTGCTGTTGAAAGAGAGGGATCATACCGTTACTTATATCGGTTTTGATTCATTAATCGTGGAAGATAATTACGAGATTCATTTCTATGATACTCTTATCCGCTGGCAGTCTTAGGATTGCCGACATCAAGGGTTCAAATCCAGTTAGTGACCGATATTCAGCGGTGTCCCTTCCCCATCCATGTTCCCCAAGGAAAGTACTTCAAGTCTAATAATACGTCTGCCGAGTTGGACGCTGAACTGTATAGCTCTTGGAGCCTTTCGTTAAGTTGGAGCTATTGAGTTGTGGAAATGCCTGTCCTAATTTCTCTACGCTCTTTTAAACCTTACCTTCTAAACCTATTTCCCAAGGTGTGATGATGTAGAAAGTGGGCCAAATTTTCTAAAAAAGTGTAGTAGAATAATTTTAAATGACCGGTACACCTTTGTTTATGGTGGAAAGCCGCTTTCTGGATAAATGGTGATTAATGGTGAAATTAACCTGAGCCACCGATCCTGACGTAAGCGCTAAAAAAGAGCTCCATGAGGTCAAAGAATATTCCTTTTTGCAAAGATGAAAATTATCTTAGTAAGTTACCAAATGAGTACATCAGTTTGCTTCGAGATCATTTTAACTTTCAAAAGTGTGAGTGGAGGTATAGTTAGACTGAACTGCGCTGAAAATAGGACGAGGGAAATCAATAGGAGACACTTTTACTCTCGAAAGTAATAATACAGTATGAAACAGCTTAATGGAGACTCTACGAGATGAGCATAGAGTTTTTATTCATGATTCTCAGGGTGTAAGTGACGGCACGTGCTCTCCAAACCGGAAATCGACCGACCACCCTTCCAGGCGACTCGCCCTCCCTTTATGCCATCCCCACCGGGTCACGACGAATGGCTTTCGACCCGGCTGGCCGAGAGGGCATATCCTGGCAGGACGGTCGCAGAAGGAAGGTTGGCCGGGTTGTGGTCGAAGGGTCGCGTCACTCTTTGTGGCTTATCCTTTATTAAATCCGCCGCCACACGCCCTTGCGGCGGCTTGCGGGGTATTATGTACGAGGGTCATCCGGAAAGTAGTACCCGTTCGTGAAATAAAGACACAAAAGTAAATATTAACAAACATAAAAAATTTTATTTGAAAGAGGATACTTTAAACTACTTCTCAACATAATCTCCAAGCAAATTAAGGCATTTGTCATAACGTGTGACAAGTTTCTGTATTCCTGCTGCATAGTCCTTCGCCGCCAGCTCATTGAGATACGCGAGGGACCCATCTTGCACAAATTTTTGCATAATGCAGATGGTGTTTAACAATTTCATGAACAATTGTTCGAGAAACATTGGGAAAATGCTCACAGATGTCATCAATTGTGACGCGCCGATCGTTCCTCACGAATTCGTCAACTGAGCTCACCAGTTGGTCTGTAATGACAGACGGTCTCCCCGAACGCTCATCGTCGTGTGTGTTCCCCCTCCCCATGTTGAAGTTGCGACACCACCGCCGAACAGACGACTCGTCCATTACATTGTCTCCATACACCTCCTTTAATTGGCGATGAATATCACATGGGCGAACGTTTCTTGCATTGAGGAATTTAATCACTGCCCTCACTTCACAACTGGCGGCGTTCTCAATTTTTTTAAAACATTGTAAACAATCACAGAAACAACACAGGCAATGCTAGCGTCACGCAACTTGGCTCAGAGAAGGCAGACAAGCCACTGAAGCTCTCTGACCTCGTCCAGCGGCTACTCGCGTCGTCAGCACTTCATGCGGCACGAACGGGTACTACTTTCCGGATGACCCTCGTAGATGAAATTGACATCAAGATTTACAAGTACGAAATCGGAGAATTCTTCCCCGTCCCATTTTTCAATGCATGCAAAACAGAGGTATTTCTGGCTAGCCATTCAATGTGGGTGTGCTCTGGGGCCTCCACCGTGTCAGGCGTGATCACCATAAATACGGCGTATGCCTCCGCAAACTATATCTCATTTTCCTCATTCAATGCCCATATATCTAAAATATCAAGGTCATTGTAGATTCACGCCAATAGCCACGGTGTGGCGTTAGTGTACACATCCTCCGATGCACTAAAAATTAAAGAATGTCCTTACTTTTTGCCTAATGCATTAATTATAGAAGAACGATAACCGTTTCACATTTCTTTGCATACCACTGTTGTCAAGAATCTGGGCAAATTAAAGAAATGACTCACCAAGGAGATGACACCTCCTACCCGTGGGAGGTCAGCTGTCTTCAGTCTTGGTAACAGCTTGATTATATTATAAATTTTCACTAAAAAGTGCATTACGCGCACCTACCGGGGCAGTGATATTGGCGCCGTAAATAAACAAATGTGATACTTTATGGAAGGAATAAGGGTACACTGCCGCTGTTGGAATAGGTTCGCTTCCACTTTGACGACCGCCTCCGGTTGCATCTGGGCCTGTTCCAGTGCCTCCAGGACCAGAATCGCGTCGCAGGGCAGCCTGGCGATTGAATACCAGTCTTGTCGGTCTCGTATCGATTCAGCACAGGAAGTTGATGCTCTGTCCAACGACACAGCGTTGGTTTGCTGGTCGTCTTCTTCAGAGACGGTGAAATGTAGACCCGTTTCAGGGTCCGCCGTTTCGCGCCCTTCCTGCCCCTGAACATTACCCAAAAATATTAGATGGTATAGCTTGAATAAGTCTTGAGAGCCGTCATGAACAATTATTATTATTTCAACAGCCTATCGTTAAAGCAAGTTAATTAAAAATTAAATTAAATTGACGACGAGCAGAAAGTAATCATGTTAATATAATGTATGATACCCGTAAAAGCACCTATTTACGATTGCGATCCAAGCCTCATACGCCAATGTTCACCTCCTTATTAGAACTATTACGGTCACAACAAATATAATTTAACTAATTTCTTCAAAATTTACCCTGCAATTTCTTTTTTTAACTTGCTTAACGTTTAATATTGTCGTAATTTTCACATCGTGGGGAGTTAGTACCAAAACCACGATACGCTGCTGCATCTTGCAGAATTATATGGTATCAGATAGTGATTGCTTAATGGTTGGTGCAATCGTAAAATCCTGAGATAAGATTCGATTTCCAATTAAAAACTAATGCATAAGCAACTAAAGATGAATTATTTGTTTAACCACTGAACGGGATTTATCGGCGCCTTTAAAAAAAATGTGACCTCATTTTAGCAGTAGCATGGGTAAGTAAAGTATCGTAAAACGGAGTGTAGTTCTGGGTATAGTAAGTATGGTAGTTATTTTTGATGACTATATCTTCGGTCAATAAATAAATACTCTTTCATTAGCACATATAGCACGGCATTTGTCAATAATGTGGTCACTCTGATTTATAACCATGGAAACCTAGGCTTTAAAAATCTTACCGAATTTCCTGAACTTACTAAAACAATGGATTACTATATTGGTGTTAGTGATTGGACGCTCGGTTTGTGTGAAGGGGAGTAGAGCTCGAGACTAAGACGTGGAAGCGGGGTGCTGGCTAAGAAGCGCTTACGCCGGCGTGGATCGCCTGCGGCAAACGACCGGATTTCTCTCCGTCCACACCTGTCAGGGGTGCTTCGTTCAGTGGAGAATACTTTTTCTTAATTTCCTAAACCAGCCGTAAAAATTAGGTTACATCAGAGAAATTAGGTTAACTACCCGCTTCAAAGGGAGTGGCTCACCATGTGATTTCAGCCTGTCATGATTGCACGTGCCTCAGGGTACACAAGAGGAACAGAGTTGAGACGGAAAGTGACCATCTTCTTTTAACACTTCAAAAAGAGATATCTGTATTACAGGGGATACATGAGGAAAGAACTAATTATGAAATATCCAGTTAAAATACCAATTAGACCTAATTCCCATTGCCTCAACGCATTGCTGTTGTCATAAATTAGGGCTAACGAAATACCTAAAAATGGCAAGGCAATTATCTTTTTTGGTTGAATTATTCATACTTTGGATCGTTCTATAACTTGTTCGGCACATTATTAACATCCAAATAGCAAAAACACTTTGTCTTATCATGTCTTTTGTTAATGATTTTGCGTAGGAAACCTAATATTAAAAAATCAATTATTCCTGCTTCACAGTGTTTTGGGGTTCGATATTCAATTAAAATCAACGAAACTTGAGGCAAAATTGAATAAAAATGCGGAGGAAAGAAATAATCCTGTGACCATAGATAGAATCCTCAAACATGTACTTATGAAAGGTAGAAACCTCATTCATAACAACAGGACTTGAAGTCGTGAGAGCGATGGAAGATAATTCAAATTTGATGAAAACTTAGAAGCAGTAATACAATACGAAATGCGTGCCTCTGATCTTAGATTATGGGTACTAAAATATTTTTATTGTGAAATAGGTTATTTTAATCATTTCATTTTAATTAAAATAGTTTCGTCTTAATTTATATTAATTGATCAATGAAAGCATCTTAAGTCTAATTACAATGCATACAGGGTTCACCTCCAAGCTGAATAATTATTATCAATGGGCAATCACGTTAAAGTGATTCTTTAACTTACTGAATCAATAGTAGATTAACTAGAATAAGGTCACTGCTCAAAATTAAACAAATTTCTGCAATTTTCGGCACAGAATGCGTATAAGTCTCCAACGCAACCCGTTACATCATTGTAAAAATGGTCAACACGCTACAGGGGTTTAACCAAATCTGGTAAGCGTCACAGCAATGTATTCTAGTCAATAGAAATGAGTATTGAAGCTTTCAGAGGCTAACAGTTAACTTTGCTCTCCGAGAGAGGTATCACAGGCACTTTGCCCAGTTTCCCTACTATGTCACTTAGATCTAAAAGGACTTTAATTGTAACTGTGCACCTTGCTTGCTGATAGGGCAATACATTAATCACTGTTGAACTCGTACAAGTGTTTATGTTTCATTTGCGTACAAGTAACAGATGTTTCAAGCATACTTAATAAAAAAGAAATAATGTCCCATAGACTACCTGCAATTCCTTGCCGTGCAATATGAAACCCATTTAATTAGTCAAACATTTTAAGTGTAAAGATAACCTGATTTCAATGTAAGCCCACCTTATGGCCATTGGGGTGAAGGCGCGAGTATAGGGGTGAAATTGCAATGAGGTGAATTAAAGTCCTCCCCGCACCCTGAAACTTTGTAAGAAAAAATGTATACATTCAAAAAAGATAAACTTAACTAGAATCTCTATCAATGGTTTTGAATTATGACACTCATGATCCATTCAGTGTACATTTTGCAGCTTAGAAAAAACGTGCGGATGCATAAAAATATATCAGTATTAATTTTTTTATTATGTATTTGGTCGCATGTTTCTACGGCACTAACTGTAATGTAACTGTAAACTACCGCATTTTGCTCATGGCATGATAAAGCCAATATTAAATATAAAGACTGCAAAAATTTGACTGGTTTCGCAACTGAGGACTATTTTCTTCGACTTAAAGAAATAAAAAGAACTTCCCGCCTTCCATTTTCTTTTGAATATTTCAGTTCATGTCCAAGTTTGCGTCTTACCCAAATATTTTGTACCGTCCTCGACTCGCAGATTATTAGATCAATGTGGCATTTCGAAAATTTATATTTTTTAATTCCCGCAGTAGGCTTTTTACATTTTTACTTTGATTTCTAATAAATAAGTGTAATATACCAGTCAATTATGGCTATAATTCATTATTTTAGTCTCCGTTGACATTGGATCATTCCGGTGAAGGAAATTACCTGGCAATTCATTGCTCGAACGGAGTGAAAATTAAGGCTACATGCATGATTATGTAATTTAGTATAATAGAAGTAGAAAACGTTATTAGAATTATTCATTTTAACATGATTAAACAAAAATGAAATGTGTTATGCTTATTCATCAACAAATTTTCCCACATATTTTATTTTGGGATTTTGAAGGGAAATAATTTATAATATGTAGAATTATCCTACTAAATATTTTGCAAAATAGTATTGTACAGGTCACGACATGCAACAAGCCTCGCGTGGTCTCTATATAAGTAGCCTCGTGTGCCCTAAAATGTCACGATCTGAAATCATCGGCAGGAAATTTTTCGATAGTCTTAGTTCGAGCATTCTTATAATACTAAAATTTCGCTCTCTAATTAAAATATCGGAGAGCATAAGCAACACAACGTCAAAAATTAACAAAAAATGGCAATGCGGCAAAAAAGCAATTGTTACACGACAAACTAGCCATCCTTTTATTATTCAATTGTTTCACATATTTTTAAGTAAAATATGAAATTCTTTAAGACGCATATTTTCTTCCGAATCAATTCCCAATGCAATCCTTCCCTTAGACAAGGTGACTGGTACGGCAGTGTACATCTCGAACTTCTTCTCTCAGCAACGATTGGTCGATCTAGCTACGTGGCAGAAATTCTTAAGTAATTTAATGCTCAAAAATCTTTTCATTCTTGAATTCGATCGGAAAGAGCAATAAATAAGCAATAAAGAAATTCCCACATGTGTTTCACTAAAAAGCGTTAATTTCTCTTATTATTGCTATTCTGTGTCCCCTCAAGTGACTTTTATGTTTTCTTTGTATTTTCTCCTCCAACAAGCACCCATCAATACTATTTTACACTCCTGTGCTTTGAAAGACCGTTAATTCTCCGTTTTGCGGTGTCAGAAGTTGCCACTAGATATTTTATTCAGGTGGAGCGAGGATTACACCCAAAAAAAATTAAACATGTATTTTTGTTTCTATGTATTGGATTACAACTATAGTATTCTTTATGAATAAAACATGAATATAGTGCTAATTCGCTACAGTGAGATGGTAAGGAAGAGAACTTTACCATGAATAAAGGTTGCATTTCCTCGGGAAGGACAGAAAATATTCGACCAGTTTCGCTAAAATGTAAAATCATCAGGTGCGGCTGATGATGCTGCAGTGAAGCAAAACCGGTCGAATAATTTCTGTCCTTCCTGTGAAAAAGCAAAGTTTATTTATTCATAGTGCATCCTAAATTTCCACCTAGAATTTGACCTACACTGTCAACTTTACTAAGTGAACCTTTCTTTTATATCCGGGGGAAGGAAGTTTAAATGGGACAAAAACGTTGGTTTTCCCGTGAAACATTTAGGAAAAGGGGTGTGGCAAGAAAAGTTTCGGCATGTAGCTAGAAGGGGAAAAGGCACAACGCTGAGGTGAGAGGGAAGATATGGGTGGGGATGCACGGGTGCTTTAAGCGCCATAACATACCGTTGGGGAAACACCACATGCATGAAGACACAGTAGGAAGGTTATGGTCGTGTCCTATAGCTGGCCTATATTGATATTGATTGTGTGTTTTCTGCCCATGATGCCACGATTACTTGTCTTCTCCGTCGCTTTCCGTCACCGTCAACCTGGAGTATTATAAGGGAAAAATAGTGTCAATCTTTTGATAATTTTTCTTACGGTTACAGTTCCTGATCAATAGATAATCCTCTGTCAATTAGATTACTTTAAATACTTTTTTGTTCGTAAGTTTCTGTAATGAGTTCCAACCATGCGCTATGGTGCCGTCGTAAATGTAGTAGTGATAAGATAGTTTCTTCTATTTCCCTAAAATGCAATTGGTTCGTAGATTTACTTCTATGATGCCATTCGACCAAGGGAAATCACATAGTTTCTTTGAGATGCTGCTGATGTAGTTGTAAGAGGGATGTCCAGAAAGTTACTTATGTTTTGAAATAAAGTATGAGCCTAGTGACGAGAAAAAGTTTTATTATACATATTTGAAAGGCTCATTCTTACACTTTTTTCTATATAGTTGGAATTCAAATTTAGGCATTTATCATAACGATACACAAGCTCTTCAATGTCTTCCGTTTCTGAAGAAATCCGCCGCCTTTGACTTGTTTACACCAGCTTGCAATTCTGCGTCCCTTCCAAAGCGCTCTAGTGCAAGCCACATCAAACAAGAGATGCGTAAGAGTAAATTGACTTAACGAACTCTTTCGTTGATTTCCACCGTCAGTTCATCTGTTACAAGGCAAGGCCGAGCACTACGGTCCTCGTTATGAACATTTGGGCGGCCATTTTTAAATTGAATGCATCACTGCCTCACTCCGCCTTCACTCATTATTCCATCTCCGTACACTTCACAAATTTTGGGTTGAATCTCATGAATTTCAATTGGCTTGCGGCTTTTCGCCAATAAAAACCTTATCACAGATCGCACTTCACAATTTGCGGGATTTTCTACTGCTGTGCACATTTTACAGTTCACAGTGAGCAAAGTCAAAGAATCACAGTCTGCATATTACCACAGCAGGATGCGTGGACTGAGTGTAGGGACGTTTCGACACCAAGATGGTGGTGGCTCTAGCCCTAACCTTCACGCTTGGCCGAAACGTAAGTTACTCTCTGATCATTCCTCGAAATTTTGGTAGGTGCGTCTGATATTAATGTATTGCCATAAAAATGTATATCATCAGCTTTTATAAAAGGTAATTAAATTTAATTACGACCAGTGAATTATCCAATTGTTTGTGAAATATAATGTACATTAGTTTGTTAAGGTGGTATTAGTTTAGAACGTACGTAATATCCTCGAGTCACATACTCAATTTCCAAGTTCAGTACTAATGTTACATCATAAAATTACATCTTTATTACATAAATGGAATTAATAATAATTGAAATAATAGCTATTTTACTATAATTGACTATGAAGTATACGATTCTAATACCAATGGCGTAAATTTTCCTTATGATGATAACTGGATGAAATACTTCTATATAGAGAACTTCTAAAGGTAATTTTACTGAAGTCGTTTAGGAGAAATTTGAGCGTCTTGCAGAAATGAACGAGAATACTAAACTTTAGAGTTTTTTAAATAAATTATGGATTATAGATCAGGTATCGATTTCCAATTTAGGCAATTTATTTTTTTATATACCTCAACAGCATTTCAATGCAACAATATCAGAGTGTAAAAATCATTCGCCTTGACTGGGATTCAAACCCAGATCCCTCAATATCCGGTCGAGAGCTTTAGCCACTTAAGCTATCGAGGCGTCCTCTTAAACTCTGAAATTTTGGGGCTTTTTTTAAAGGAACAAGATGTGACGAAATACCGCACATACAATGTCACCGGCATTCGTATTCGTGCGCGACGAGCCACAGTCCACGAGGTTAAAGCCAACTTTAAAACACTTATGGTGTTTATACTTTGACAAATTCCAAAGAAACTGCGGGAGATGCGGCAACAGCATATCAAAATACGTTGTTAACAACGATTTCCCTCGTTGATGAAATTAAATTGGACGAAAATCCAAATGGCTGGTCATCAGTCAAATAAAGTCAGTAACGCGTCCTATGGCTGAAGTAAATGCTGAAAAAGACATTATGCTACATTTGCATCCTGTTTATAAGTTGACACTGTCGACATTTCAACGAGAGGACGCGTCATGTCCCAGAAAAGGCGCTGGCATCTCTTCCTACTTTCAGATCGTAAACTGAGATGCTACCATTTAATCAACTTAATGTTTTATCGGTAAAATTTTGAATGCACATTTTTAAATCAATATATTTTTTCTTAAGATAAAGTTCAACCTTTTTCAAAATGGATTTTATATTTTGAATTATTAAAAATATAGACACAGTATTAAAATCATAATTCGAGAAATATGATGGCCCTCTCAAAGATTTTAAGTCTACGTTTTACCGAAAATACGGTCTTGTAAAAATGTATTCCATTCCAACCCTATTATTTAGGTTCAAAAATTATCAATGTGATAGCGACCGCCATCTCTGAGTTTATATTTCAAAGATATTAATTCTTAGTATATTATCACTGAAGTAGTTCCCATTAGCGTTCAAAAGATTTTATTGGTGGAATATTACAATAAAGCATGGTTTTTTTCATGACAACACCCAATTTTAGGGAAACGTTAAGATATTACAAAGAATTTAAAAACTATATGCCTAAATATGTTTGCTACAAATTATACTATGGTATCATTTTAACAGATCATCACCCGTAGTGTAACTAAGAGGAAGATGACAATTTCGCGAGGGCCACTTTAAATATTAAAAAACATGGCTCATTATCTAAAAGAATAATTAAATTCGGGGAATCACAAATTTAAAAATTGCAGTTAGATGCATATTCATTAAGTAGTACTATTTGTGTATCAAGTGGCATACAAGGTGTGATCAAAAAAGACAGTAATGATTTTATAACTTATTAATTTCGACGGATACAGCTTAATCGATCTTTTCGCCCTCAAAGCACTTGCCTTGGTTGACGACACCCGTTTGCCAACGTTTCTTCAAGCTCTCGAGCCCTGCCTGGTTAGCTGCCTTAGGGATCCTATTCAGGTCCGCCGTGCAATTAGTTTTAATATCCGCAATAGGGTCGTATCGGCGCCCTTTTAAGGTTGATTTTAACTTTGAAAACAAAAAAGTCTGACGGAGCCTCTTCTGTGGAGTAGGCTGGCTGCGGGATCACGGAAGTTCCAGTTATGGCGTAAAACTGTCACGATCAGCGCCGTGTCAGCTGCCGCGTTATCGTAGTGGAAACTCCATGCATTGCTTCTCCACCTGCCCGTCCTCTTTCGACTCACTGTGACCCTCAGCCTCTTCATAGCCATTTAGTAGAAATCTTTCTTGGCGGTTTGACCTTGAGGGATGTATTTGTAATGAATCATCCCTTGTGAATCGAAGAAACACACCAGCATGACCTTCACATTGGACCGGGACATGCGAGTTTTCTTTGATCGCGGAGAATGAGAACCTTTCTACTAGGAGAACTGGGCGTTTGTCTCAACATCATAACCGTAAACCCAGGTTTCGTCACCGGTTACGATGGTTTTAAGAAACATCTGGGTCGGCATTGGCTCGATCCAGGAGTTCATGACAACTGTCCTCACGTTTTTGTCTCTGTCCATCACTCAGTTTCCGCGGGACGAATTTTGATGCGACGCGTATCATGCCCAAAATGCCTGTCAAACTTGTCTGACAGGATGCAAAACTAATGTTCACTTCCTCGGCTATCTCCTTGACAGTTAAATGGCGATTTGCCCGCTCCAAATCGTTGACCAATTTTACATGGTTGGGGTCCGTCGAAGTGGAAGGCCACCCCGTTAGCGAATCTTCATCTGCCAAGGTTCTGCCTGATTTAAAACGACTGTACCAGTCAAAACACTGGCTTCGACTGATAGCTTCATTAATAAAGGCTTGCTGAATCATTTTGAATGTCTCCGTTGTACTTTTGCGAAGGTTGAAAAATAAATATCACGCACACACGCTGTTCCTCTAGCTCCTTCATTGCTGCCGTTGCATGCGGCAACGAACTGGTTAAGACACGTACCGCCGCTGCTGCATAAGGACTCGAAGTAAACAAACACGACACCTCTGGTTTTAGTCATCAGGCATCGCTAGATCGCGCACTGTGTCTCATTTGGATCGGCTGAATGGTTTGCGCGGAATAAAATAAGTCCGGTCCTTTTTTCATCACACCTTGTAAGTTCCAAATAAACTGCGGGAGATGCCGCAACAGTAACTTTTAACGGAGTCATCCGCTAATGTGTATTTCAATGCAACAATTTCAGAGTGTAAAAATCATTCGCCTTGACTGACTCCCAGTCAAGGCGAATGATTTTTACATTCTGAAATTGTTGCATTGAAACACCTTGTAAGTAACATTTCAGAAATAATTGCTCAACCAGTACCACGAAAACTTTTATTTCATACCACGAATGTGAACGAATTTCATTAAACTATTAATGGAAAATTCCATAATGCTCGTACCTCTACAATATATGAGATTAGGGTAAATTTTTTAATGCATCGATAAAAATGTAAAACAACCAGCGACAGAAATGAATGGTGTTACATCCGCCTTCGCCGCCAATCCGCAGGCCAATGATTTCTGTTCCCGTGACGAAGTGTTTGAAGGGTGAGATGGGGATGAAGGGATAAAGAGGGAAAGGAAAAATGGAGGGTTAAATTTAATGTATCAAGCTTGGGAAAAAATTCCCGAAAATTTATTTTCATGCGGAAGAAATCGAAGAGCAATACCTTCCTTCGCAATCGTAAAACGGAGAGGAAATTCATCATAAAGTATACGAAAAGATTTTTGCCAACGTAGCAGGACCTATTACTTAATACTTGTAGTATTTTACCATGCATTGGATTCTATATGAGTGCATTTAATAACTGTTACTTCAATGTGCAAGTGATAAAATGCACCAACTCCACTCTTTGTTCCTACGCTACTGCTCCTGAAACTTGAAAAATGAACCCGAGCAAGTTAACTGAAGCAGGAATTTAATTTAATCGGGAGCTGCTTCTTTCCACATTGGTTTTAAATTCCATTTTTCATTCCATTTCAAAAGCTACTTTTATGAGCTTTTTCCCCCTACTTCATTATTAGAATGAAAACTGCCGTTTTGGCTTGTATAATGACAGATAAAAACATCATTTCATCCTGATTTCATTTGTTTTGACAATGCGTTTGAGTAGAGATCTCAAGAATCTTTTGAAATAAATTTTATCTCCTTTGCACGAAAAACCCATCAAAATCAATCTGGCGGATACACCGGTGCTCCAGATCGCGGGTTCGGATCCAACCGAGAATATGGATGTTGTGCTCTCGTAAAGTAGATTTTTGTCAATTGAACTTATGTTGCCACATGAGCCGTTCCGTCAAAGTATGTTACGTGTAACCCGAATTATTACTTATGTATATATAAGGGTTTACTTTCATTTCCCTAAATATAGGCATCGAGATACTTTTATATCGAAATATAGCAATGGCTGAAAAATAACTATAAAATATTCCTGATTTTTGCTGCGGAATTGTGCTAGTTATAAATACGTAACATTTTACAATAGCCCTCTAAGGTGCTTTAAATTAGGATTCTCCATTGGAGCATAAGTGAGAACCAATGAAAATATATCCATTTCATCTAGGGTAGAGGTCTACAATTCCGACGTGTGTAAAAAATAATTATGCACGAAAATCTGTCTTCATATTATTAAAATATGATAAAGAATATTTTAACAAGGGTAACATAAGTGGAGGTGAATATTTGCCGTGGTTCATTATTAAAGGGGATAGGGCAAGAACTTTTTCATTCTAATTCAAAGTAATTTGCAATTGATTCACGCTTCGAAAGTTAAAACGAACGATTTAAATTTACTTGGCTATCATATTTTGACCATATTAATACGTAATTATAACACTGGTCTTTATTCGACTATATAACTCCATTTATTGCGGTTAATTATAGTTTTATGATTATGAACTAGAAAAAATTATAAAATACATTTTTGGGGTAGGGTGAAGTCTAAAGGTATTCTCCGGCGTTCTATTCAGGAGAAATAAAATAGGCGTGGCCGACGAATTGGCACGACGAACTAACCCTCACACCGTACTTCCCCAAGTTTTTCGATATCAAGGATGCAAAAATGTTTAGTCTTTAGCAAATGGGCTTGAGCGATCTAAGCAGTCCAGAACTAAGTAAACGTCGGAGGTCTGAATGAAAACTAGTATAATAAGCTTTCCGATCTTTTAAAATTCCCATCCTTAACCGCCATTTTTAATTTCCCTCCCAGCATTCACTGCTCCAAAACTCCCCTCCCCGCCCTTACCCCTTTCTCCTCTCCAACATATTTTCAGTCTCACTTGAAGAAGGCCTGTGAAATTCACACATCAGGCTAGGGGGGCCAGTTCCTTTCCCTGTGCCAGTTATGGTTTCCCAGGAAGACCTGGTACCCGAAAAATCACTTTAGCTTGGGTGGAGCTGCAGGTGCCCAGAGTGCCTTGCCCGGGTATCGAACCCGGGATCTTCCGGTCAGCAGTCCAACGCTCTACCCACTGGACTACCGCGACCAACACACATGTGTATTATATATATATATATATATATATATATATATATTTATATATATATATATATATATATATATATATATATATATATATATATATATATATATATATATATACACATATATATATAATTATATATATATTAGTCCGGAAAATAAGTGTACTGATTTTTTCCCGCCGCTCCAGGCGCGCCCAGCACCGCTCTGACGGGCTGCGATTGGAGGGGGGTATGTTGGCAAGCGACGCTGAAAAAGGCAGTCGGCTCTAAGCTGTGGTGTAGTGAGGAGCTCTGTCAACGCGAACCTCCACGCTCGACCCACGTCACGGAACGCGATGCCGAAGTTTTTGGAGCAGCGTTATTCCATCAAATTTGCGGTAAAGCTTGGGAAATCGTCTACCGAAACTGTCGGTATGATTAACCAGGCTTACGGGGAGTCAGCCATGTCCAGAAACATGATCTTTCGGTGGCACAAGATGTTCGTGGAGGGCAGAGAAGAGGTCGACGACGAACCACGGCCTGGACGCCCATCAACGACACTCACCGACGAAAATGTGCGAAAAGTTCGCGATGTACTGAACTCTGATCGTCGTCTTAGTGTTCGGATGATAGCAGAGCAGTGTCATGTGCCAAAAACAATAGTGCACGAGATTATTAGGGAGCAATTACAGATGCGAAAAATTTGTGCAAAGTTGGTGCCGAAAGTGCTCAGTGATGATCAAAGACTCAATCGTTTGGAAATCGCGACGCAACTTGCGGATCACTGCAAAAATGATCCACATTTTTTAGAGAATGTTGTTTCGGGTGACGAGACGTGGATCTTTGAGTACGACCCGGAGTCGAAGAGACAAAGTGCGGAGTGGCACACCCCATCATCACCCCGTCAAAAGAAAGCTCGCATGAGCAAATCTCGGATCAAGGCGATGCTCATTGTCTTTTTTGACAAAAGGGGACTCGTCCACTACGAATTTGTACCTGAACGACAAACTGTAAATGCTGCATTTTACGTCCAAGTGCTCGACAGGATTCGAAAACGAGTCGCCCGCGTCTGGCCAGCGATCAAAAACATCTGGCGGCTGCATCACGACAATGCGCCGTCTCACACCGCGCTTGTCGTGTCGGACTTCTTGGCCAAGCACGGTGTGGCAACGCTGCCGCACCCGCCCTACAGCCCGGACTTGGCACCACCGGACTTCTTTCTGTTCCCGAAGATAAAGAGGAGTTTGAAAGGAACGCGATACGGGACTTAGGACGCCGTCAAAGAGGCCGTGACGACGTGTCTTCGAGAGGTTCCCGATGATGCCTTCGCGGGAGCGTTCCAGGAATGGGAACGCCGTTGGAACAAGTGTATCGACTCACAAGGGTCCTATTTTGAGGAATATTAGCTTAAGATATGTAAAAGTGTAATAAATTTTTTTTCCTGAGCTCAGTACACTTATTTTCCGGACGAACCCTGTATATATGTATATGTACACATATATTTTATTCTTTCGACCTTTTCCAATTAAGTCAGTGATTATTTTCTGATTTGGGGCTTTAAGAGAGCCCTTTTTCAAATTACAGATGCTGGCAATTTATGTCAACAATGCGAACGAAATTCAGCCCCAGCCTGAGGAAGGAGAAATCCTTGAACCGTGTTAGATGAGAAACATTTCTGCGAAAATTCAAACTCTTAACCCCTCCAGTGATGCATCAGATTTATTGTTTTATCTATTGGTAGCAATCATGGATTGCGAGAGCAAGGCCTTTCAATTTGAAAAGACGAGAGCTTGTTGAAGTTAAATTAAGCACGCACAAAGGGACCACATATGGTCCAACCTTGACGGAATGGAAAGGCCTGTTCGTTCCATTGACTCCTGAAGCTGTACTGTCAGGGACTGGAACGATAGTTACACTAAGACTTATAGCTAAGTGGAGGAGAGTCAACATGTAATGGTCATAGCACTGAATAGAATATTGGGGAAGAGGATTGTGAATAGAGTCTCCTAGATCCCCTAGGAGGTGTCAGGATTCCGCTGAAAAATATTTACTCTCTGATTACTGTGCATTTGAATCCGGGCACCCTCGGTGGGGAGCCTGTACCCGGTGAGCCACTGCAGCATCCCGATCCCCAGCGGTTGTGCATGCATGGCTGGTGACGTAACACCCCCCGACACACGCCCTTGCGGCGGCGTGCGGGGTATTGTGTAGATGTGGGTAAAGTTGGGAAACTAAAGGAAAATCTCGTGATTGTTAGAGCTGAATAACCATTACAAACTGGCCGTTAAGTTGAATCCCGAAATTCAAAATTTGAAATCTCTGGGAACTACAAAACACTATCTGTTGTCACGTTATTATAATTAGTCAAAGCTTATCGTGATATTTCCATGAAAATAACATTTAAAGCAAAATGAGTAATCATTTTACGATTTAGAAGTCCTCAGGAAAGGTCTTTCCGGCGCCCACAAGAAGGATTATTATTTCCTCACGAGTGTTTCAAGGACGGATATTATTTTCCCTGACTGTTATTGTATTACTAAAAAACCAATTATTAAAATCCAGTGAGCGATAGGGAAAAATGCTTAAACAATAAATCATTAACTCATTTGAAAATCAAAATAAAGTTACATCGTAGCTTAATCTAGCAACTTTAAAATGCATTTTGAAAGTGTTGTGCTAAGATGACTGAATATAATTTAAAAGTTCCCCGACACCAATGAGTGATGCAGTAATTAATCGTAACGGATTAATTATAGGTCTTCATTCTGTCAAAGTTAACAGATTTCCAGCACTCGAGGAAAGGATTCTGGGAGATTCCTAAAAACTATGCAACCAGATATTACTCATTACTTAAAAAATATTTGATAAATGGCCATAGTAGCCTAAAATGTCCAAACACTGGCTAATGTTTCGCGTCAGTTCGATTTTGTAAAAGGGAAATTAAACCCATTTTTTATCATGGAGATCACCGAAAAATACCCACATAAAAAATGAATAAACTTATTGATAATTGTGAACATGCACTTCCCGGATAGTCAAATTTCATATGCAAACACCGGAACATAATTTTGAAACCCATGGTTCCGAAAGAGAAAAACACTACTTGTGCTATTCATATACGTGATTCTCATACTTGTATTTTGCAATGGATTCAACATTAATTAGCATTCAAACGAATTTTTAAGGCACAGATTGTGTTAATCTATAATTTTTGAAAAATATATTATTAGCGCAATGGCCGTAAAACATAATGATAAATGGTATCCGTCCCGATGGTATGAACCAGCGTCGCTAGGGAAGCGTGATCAGCTCTCTTCCTTTCCTCATCCACATAAATGCCACCAAAACTGGCACTGGATGATTCGCCGATAATAAAGCCTTTTGCCAAGACATGCCTAATTGTGAAGGAATGTATCTTTCAAGATACAATTTGAAGTTGCATTGTCTTTAAAAAAAACCCTGAACTTGCAGAAGCTTACAATGGTAGAATTGCATTAACTACCCATCTCCGCGGATCACAAACGCAATAATCAAACCAAAATTTTGATTTGATAGTTGGGGGTAGCACCTGGTACTAAGACCTCCACGGCATGAAGTGAACAAGCTAGGAGGGAGCCATTTTCTTTCACTGTAACCTTTCCCTTTTTTGATTTTGTCAACTGAGAACGTGAAAGCGGTGAATAGTACGTACGCACGTATGTTACTAGGTTTTATTTATACATGTATTGGCATGAATATTTTATTTTTATTCACCAATTTGGATGGGACTTTAATTGAAAGTCAATGCATTGAACCATACGGGCAAACTTTAACACCTTCAAAATTATTCAAGATTGTTTCTAAGTCTTATAACTGTAAACTTAAAATAAAATTCCGACAAATAATCGGAAAAAGCAATGTTTTTCGTTTCGTGAGATCCTTCTAAAAACCTATTGAATTTTTATGTAATAAATTAATTTCAATAATAAAAAATGTGAAGAAAATTTCCTAAAACTAAACTGCCTAGTTGCAACGTCATAGGATTGAGGTCATTGGGTTCACGTTCAGTTAAACTCACTGAGAATTTTATCTCAAGTATAGAATGAGTTTTATTACCCATTACAAAGCGATCCTCGTAGAGGGACCGATGAAACATCAGGTAAATGTTCTCTTTCAGAATTAATATTTTTGCAATAATAACGCCACTGGATATGGTGTATTAAGGAAACACCTCGGTCTTTTTTCCATACGTAAGTTCTTTGCCCTAAGTTTCAAAATCATTCTCTTCAACGTCACTTAGTATGCGTAGCTTATATGTCTCACAGCACAATTATAAATTCTACTATTAGGTCTCATAGTAGATTTTAAATCAAAACTAATTTAATACTCTAGGCTCAAATTTGAAATCATCTTAACAGATACCAAAAGCTTTGTAGATTTAATGACTATCATTTATTGCGGTACAATCAGTTTCATCACAAAATTGTTAAATTAAATTAAGTATATGCAGTATTTGGCCGCGTATGGACCGCGGAAGGCCATCTTGGAGCCAAATTGAAGGTTTAAATCAGAGATTGCTGGGATTTTGCCAGGGAATGGGAGCGGACTTTGTTGATCTGAGGCCCGTCCTCTCATCGTGTCAGGTACCCCTTAATTGCTCCGGAGTCCATTATACTGCCGAGGCATCGCAGTTGGTAGCACGTAGGTTACACGAACACGTTTCGAGGGTTGAACATAGCTGGTAAGCAGGAGCGTAGCTCTGTATTGGGAAAAATAAAGTAGAATCCAGCGCTTTTTGTCAATTCAAATCAGGTTATGCCTCTAAAATTCCCAAAAAAATTGAACAAACAAGCATGATAAAAAACAATATAACCCATTTAAATTTAATAAAATTGGTGCCTCAAAAATACATAACAGATAGCAGTGCGAGTGAATGTAATTATTTTGCCTCTGTTAACCACGAATCGTCTCAAAACAGTTTTGTTAGCGTATATAGTATAAAACCAAAAAACAAAAAGGAATTCGCCAAATTAAAATTATAACATTAAACTGCCGTAGAAACAAAATATCGCATATTGAACATATTTTTGTCAGTGCAAACGCAGACATAGAAGTAGACCGGAAAGTTGGCTCACGGGAGATATAGCAAACAATGATGTTTTTCCAAACGGTTTCACAATTTACAGAAGGGACAGAACAAATAGATTGGGTGGGGGAGTATTCATTGCAGTAAACTCTACATCTACATCTACATCTACTTAATACCCCGAAAGCCGCCGCAAGGGCGTGTGGCGGGGGCTGCTAGGACACCACCCATAATTTAGAAAAGAAAAAGAAAAAAAAACTGCATGCAATAACGACAAAATCATTTATAAAAAAAACATGGCATACATTCATGCATGAACACTTACACCCCACACACATGCAAACACTCAAACTACCAACTAACATACACATGCACATGAAAGTATACCTAACATCTCTATAGTAAATTTGAAACTCCAATAGCCGTAAACAGTTTACCTTTCTAAACAAAGTGAAAATGAAATTAATTGGCTAGCGCCACAAGTCAAAAAGGGGTAAAGGTAAAAAAGGATAATGAGGTAGGTAAAAGGGGTAAAAGGTAAAAAAGGAGAGGATAAGAAAGGTGAATACGAATACGCGTATTTCGGCCACAAAGTAGCCCTCTTCAGCGTACTGAAGGGGGCTACTTTTCACCACCCCCCCCCCCTCCCCCACACATGTAACACTATATATTCTTCGGATTGCCCTTACCCTTTCTCACTTCGACTTGTGTTGTAGTGACGATTACCCTTCAGTACGCTGAAGAGGGCTACTTTGTGGCCGAAATACGCGTATTCGTATTCACCTTTCTTATCCTCTCCTTTTTTACCTTTTACCCCTTTTACCTACCTCATTATCCTTTTTTACCTTTACCCCTTTTTGACTTGTGGCGCTAGCCAATTAATTTCATTTTCACTTTGTTTAGAAAGGTAAACTGTTTACGGCTATTGGAGTTTCAAATTTATTATATATTACTAGCCGTAAGAGCTCATTTCTATCAATATCTCTATAGTGTTTAATTTTGTTCCGACTTGTAAATTCAACGTTTTTAATATTTCTAAAGTGACTTCGGTTTCTTACTATTATGATTTCTGATTGTTCGAGGAAAGAATGAGTATTTGTACCTATCTGTCCTGGAATCTATCTCCCTTAGTTTATCTTTGTGGTCTGATCTACCTAAGTAGTGTGGGGCCATTATAATTCCTTCAGTGTCATATTTAAACTCGTTTGTTCTGAACCTTTCTAAAAGTCTAAGCCTCGCTTGTTCTCTCCGCACTTCAAGTGGTTCCCAGCCTAAATTCCCTAAGAGACCTGTCACACTTGTGTTTTTATCATAACAATTTTTAACAAATCTAGCGGATTTTCTCTGGACTTTATCTAATTCTTTTTGCCAAATTTTCTCCCACGGATCCCAAATACTTGCGGCATATTCCAAATGAGGTCTAACTAGAGCAAAATAACACCTCTCTTTAACTTTTTCATTACATTTCCCCACCACCCGTTTTATGAAGCCAAGTTTCTTTAAAGCTGATCCGCATATTGTCCTGATATGTGCTCCCCATGAAAGGCGTGGTGTTAGAACAACCCCCAAATATTTAACTTGATTTGCCGTAGTCAATACTGAACCCTCTATTTTGTAGTTTATATCCTGTTCCTCGCTTCCTTTATTCCAAAATTTCAAAACTGCACATTTATCTATATTAAGTGTTAATCCCCATTTATTGCACCATCCCGAGATATTGTCTAAGTCTCTAGAGAGTAGCTCGCGATCTAGTTGGCTCCTTATTTCCCTGTATATCACCGTGTCGTCAGCAAATAACCTTAGATTGCTACTAACGTGTGTGCTTAAGTCATTTATGTATATTAAGAACAGAAGAGGCCCTATTACACTTCCCTGGGGGACGCCCGAAGTTACATCTCTCTCCGTTGAGCACAACCCATCTATGACTACTATTTGTTTGCGGTTTGACAAGAAGTCTCTAATCCAATTAATTATTTTCTCATTGATCCCATAGTATTTAAGTTTATGTAACAATTTATTGTGTGGGACTTTGTCGAAGGCTTTTTTGAAATCCAGGAATACTGCATCGACTTGTGTGTTGCTTTCTCCCGATCTAAGTATATCGTGAATGAAGAGACCAAGTTGTGTTTCGTAAGATCTGCTTTTCCTAAATCCGTGCTGGTTGTGGATTAGTATTTTCCTAGTATCAAGAAATCTCATAGTGTTAGAAACAATAATGTGTTCCAATATTTTACAAGAAATCGATGTTAAAGAAATGGGTCGGTAATTGGTTGGTTTATCCCTATCGCCGCCTTTATAGATGGGAGTTATATGGGCTAGCTTCCAGTCGCGAGGCACTGAGCCTTCTTCTATCGATTTTAGAAAAACAATATGTAAAAACGGGGCAATGTCTTCAGCTAATTCCTTTAATATTCTAGCAGGTATTTCTTCCGGACCAGGTGCCTTGTGTGCTTTGATACTACGGAGCAGATGTACTATTCCCTGCTTGGTCAGTGTAAGATCGCTCATGTGTTCCCCGGGTGGGTGTGGAGGATCGTTTGGTGCGTTTGTGTTTTTATTGTAGGCGCTCTGAAAAAAATGGTTTAAAATATTGGCCTTTTTCACGCTATCTGTAATGATTTCTCCATTTTCCGTGTATCTCGATCCCTACTTGAGGTGCTTTGTGGAGGGCACTTTGGGTGAGTACGCCGTCCGTCGGATGGGACGTTAAGCCGCGGACCCCTTGGCGCCTTTCGTAAAGAGTAGGCTAATGCCGACGCCGGGTTTCTCTCCACCCTTCATCCTTTCCTGTCCATCCCCTATGGCGCAAATGACCTCAGCTGTCGGTCGCCTCCCCTCAAAACTACTACTACTACTATGAACAGTTGGATGTTTACCCTGTATTTCATTAACATAGGACCAGAATGACTTTGGGTTTTCCCTAAGATATTCGCTTAGCATTTTAGATTTAAAAGAGTGTAGTGCTGTGCGCATAATACTTTTCGTCTTACTACGACATTTTTTTAGTTGCTGTTTGGATGCATTCATATAAACTATATCGTCACTTTTTAAACTCTTTTTGAAATTTGACTGTAGCTTTCTTTGCCTTCTTAATGCCGATCTGACTTCCCCGTTGTACCATCTAGGTTCCTTACTGTCGCATTTGAGTATGGACGGGATGTACGTCTTTATTCCTTCGCGTAAAATATTCAAGAAATAATTCCAAGTGTTCTCTGTATTGGTTGTCAGTGTTTTTGTCTTGTATTCTGGTATTTTTATGTTTAAATATTCTCTTAGTCCGTTAAAATTTGCCTTGTTGTATAGGTATATTTTACGCTCTTCTTTGTTTATTGTGACGAACTTAGTTTTGAACTCTACAAGAATAGCCTTATGGTCACTGATTTCGTCTATTATTTCAATGTTAGTAATGATTTCGGGCATAGAAGTCGCAAAGATGTCTAGTTTGCTTTGGCCCCGTGTTGGTGATTTAACAATTTGTTCTAAGGAGTGTTTTGTGAATATATGAAGGAGCTCTTGGCATGAGTCTCGGTTTTTGGCAGATTTTCCTACGCAGTAGTTGTCCCAGTCAATTGACGGTAGATTTGTGTCACCAGCGATTATAGTAATACTGTTGCTTTGTCTGCTGCTGATAGTGGATATTTGTTCGTCGAGCTTGTGAAGGACATCTGTGTTAGAATCTGGGGGTCTATAAGGCTTCTGCCGTTGTAGTCCTTAATGTTGCACCAAACGCTTTCTATGTCATCTACGTCGCATTCATATCGTTGGCTACTAAGATGTGACTTTACTGCAATGAATACTCCCCCACCCAACCTATTTGGTCTGTCCCTTCTGTAAATTGTGAAACCGTTGGGAAAAACCTCATTGTTTGCTATATCTCCCGTGAGCCAACTTTCTGTTCCAACAACTATGTCTGCGTTTGTACTGACAAACATATGTTCAATATCCGATATTTTGTTTCTAATGCTACGGCAGTTTAATGTTATAATCTTAATATGGCTAATAACTTCTTGTTTTTCGGTTTTATGTACGCTAACAAAACTGTTTTGAGACGATTCGTGGTGAACAGAGACAAAAGAATTACATTCACTTGCATTGCTATCTGTTATGTGTGTAGAGGCACAAATTTTATTAAATTTACGTAGGTTATATGTTGTTTTAACGCAAGTATTTGTTTGTTCAATTTTTTTGGGGATATGAGAGGCATTACCTGAACTGAATTGACAAAAAGCGGTGGATTCTACTTTATTTTTCCCAATATATGACCTACGCTCTTGCCTACCAGCTATGCTAAACCCTCGAAACGTGTTCGTGTAACCTACGCGCTACCAACTGCGATGCCTCGGAAGTATAATGGACCCCGGAGCGATTAAGGGGTACCCGACACGATGAGAGGACGGGCCTCAGATCAACGAAGTCCGCTCCGATTCCCCGGCAAAATCCCAGCAATCTCTGATTTAAACCCTCAATGCGGCTCCAAACGAGCCTTCCGCGGTCTACACGCGGCACAATACTACATATACTTAATTTAATTGGGACCTTCAACTCTGCCTCGACTCGTTTCACCTCCGAGTGCATCTCCTTAAAGGAGCGCAGGATTTCTTCAGATCCACGTTCCGAGGCATCGTTTGTCCCGACATGAGCCACAATGCGTAGCTTGGAGCAGCCCGTATTACTGACGGCCGCCTTCACCGCCAGCGTTTCCTGGGGTACCCCGCCGCCTGGTATACCCCAGGACAACAAGAATCCAACACCTCCCTCCTGTTGGACTCTGCGGCGCAGCGGATTCATTAAACGCCGGACATAGGAACTACCTAATATAACGGTTCCCTCCCTCCCCGACCGCTGATTCCTTACCCTAGGCAGTGCCCTCGGAGTAGGAGTAGGGGCTGCAGGTACGGTGGTGCTATCATCCGACAGCACCTAGTACCTGTTGGAGACGGGGATGGTATCTGCCTCCGCAGAGTCCAATCCTCGCCGCAGCGTTACCTTCCCCTTGCCCCGAGAGACGACCCTCCAATCGTCCGACCTACTGACGTGAGACACTCCCTCGTTGAGAGATGGGACACGGGGTAGGTCTCTAATCGCCCAGCCACGTGTAGCATTTGGACGAATCCGTGCGCCCTTATGGGTGGTGTCCTAGCACCCCCCGCCACACGCCCTTGCGGCGGCTTGCGGGGTATTGAGTAGATGTAGATGTAGATGTAGATGGGCGTGGCGGGTTTTCGTATTCCCACCCTGAGCACCATCTCTCCTGAGGGGAGCCCTCCGGCCGGCGACCTCCGATCGAAGCTCCCGCACCATTCTCTCCAGCATGCCGATACCGGCCCTTAAAGGCGCGCATTCGCCAGTGCCTTCGAGCATGGCATCATGGGACCTGGATGAAGCCATCCTACATCTACATCTACATAATACCCCGCAAGCCGCCGCAAGGGCGTGTGGCGGGGGGTGTTATGTCACCAACCGTAAAAACGAAAAATACCACATGCAAAAAACAACACGGAAAATTACACCCCAGCAGCGCACACACTCATGCAAAACTCCCTCCATCCAATACTCATGCAAACACATACACCGCAAAACAACAAAAAACTGCACCCCAGGATACAGCACGAAAGCCATCCTAAAACACGCAAGCCAGGACACAACAAGCAAGAATGTGAAACATCACTACCACATGAAAATGCACCACAAAACACTCAACCCCCCAAAGAGACAGTAAAAGGAAGGGAATTCGACCCAACGTTGCAGGTAGCAGGAATTTCCCCCCGCCGGGAGATTTAACTACCGAGTTCCCAACAAAAGCTAACCTGTATACACTATGCTAAAATTTCTAAAAGGGGTTAGCTAAATTTAGCTGAATTAATAAGTTACGCTTTGGAATTTAATATGAAGCCTAAGTGGAAAAAACGATGCTTGAGTAAGGTTTGGTTTTCAGAGGACCCAAAAAAGATAGTATGAAAAAGGAAAGCACTCACAGGTCACCAATTACAGTCGAAGGACAAAAACCAACACAATCCACTAAATAAATTACTACTACCACACACTACGGTTAACAAACCACACACAAAACGGAAACTATGTAAACGAAGCAACGTATACGTTGACACTACACTACACTTCACTAAAACCAAAAGCACCAAGAATCAAGCTGGCAGGCAGGTAGTCTCCGGTGGGTCAAACCGGTTACCAGGAGCGCTCAGTAGGCAGGTCCGCTCAGGTTGAGGGCCAGAGAGAGAAATGATTAGATTCCAGGACAGATAGGTACAAACACTCATTCTTTCCCCGAACAATCATAAATCATAAATAGTAAGAAACCGAAGTCATTTTAGAAATATTAAAAACCTTGAATTTACGAGTCGGAGCAAAGTTAAACACTGCAAAGCTGTTAGGTATACTTTCAGGTGCATGTTCATCTACATTTACATAATACCCCGCAAGGGCGCGTGGCGGGGGGTGTTAGGTAACCAGCCGTAAAAAGGAAAAATACCACATGCAAAAAAACAACACGGAAAATTACACCCACAGCAGCGCACACAGTCATGCAAAAATCCCTTCATCCAACACTCATGCAAACACATTTCCCCCCGCGGAGAGGTACGAGGGATTGAAAGGGAGACTTAAAAACAGATGAACAGAACACGAATGAGGTCATTCGGAAAGAATGGGATATTATAACAAAACACATAAGGTTAGTGGAAGAGCATGCATTTAAGTAGAACTAATTATTTTTTAGACGCTGAGGGTGGCAAGTGGAATTTTTGCTATCCATTACCCTGTAGTTGCTATCCCGTATTGTCCGTGGGAAAAAGGAGTCCTTGAGTCGGCTAGCTCTGGCATCTATTTCCCGAATTTTATATGCATGATCCAAGCGACCAATGTATGTAGAAGTACGAATAATTTGCGAGACCTCGGTGCTAAATCATGCGGATCTGAATTTATTTAATAATTTCAATCTTGCATTGAATCGTCTCTCAGCCAATGATTCCCACCCCAAATCCATGAGCATTTCGGTGACGCTTTGCGTTTTATCGTAAGATTTTTTTACAAAATGGGCTGCCCGGCGTTGAACCTTCTCAATTTCCCGAATGAGACCTTTTTCACTCGGATCCCACACGCTGCATGCGTATTCTAAATGAGGCCTTACAAGAGCGTGGTAACAACGTTCCTTGACCTTCGAGTTACTTTTGCCGACAACGCGTCTAATGAATCCCAATTTTTTATATGCTTGACCGCAGACTTTACGTAGACGCTTTACGTATGTTAGTCCCCCAAGTTAAGTCTTTTGTGAATATGACACCTAGGTATTTTACCGTATCAACTACTGCTAGGTCACCTCCAGCTAATTTGTAAGCAAATTCCGTTGATCTTTTAAAGAAATTTACCACCGAACATTTATTATAATTTAGAGTCAATCCCCAGTTAGAACACCATTTAGTAATGCAATCTATATCCTGCGCTAGAATAAAACGATCCTCATCCCACGATCCTCATTTTTTTTCTCTGCCTGGCTTCTGCCGAGAACAGACGTGCTCGAGCTCGCTCCCTAGAACCGGTTCGACCCTACCTGAGACTACCTGCGTGCCTGCTGTTACTTCTGTGTTTGTTCTTCCCTAGTGAAGTGTAGTTTAGTGTTAGCTTTAATTTTGTGAAATAGTTAGTTTATTTAGTTTTTGTGCTGTTTGTTATTAGTTTTTAATAGTTTGGTGGTATTCCTAGTGGGTACTCTTAGTGGCTTGCGGTGGTTTTTGTCCGTCGAATCTAATTGGTTATCGGTGAGTGTTTTATTTTCTTTACCATCTTTTTTCTTTCCTTTCTTTACTTACTTACAAAGCGTAACTTATTGATTGAGCTAAATTTAACTAACCCCTCTTAGAAATTTTAGCATAGTGTATACAGGTTAGCTTTTGTTGGGAACTCAGTAGTTTAATTAGGATGGCTTCATCTAGGTCCCCTGTTGCCATGCTCGAAGGCACTGGCGAATGCGCGGCTTTAAGGGCCCGTATCGTCATGCTGGAGAGAATGGTGTGGGAGCTCGATCGGAGATCGCCGGCCGGAGGGCTCCCCTCGGGAGAGATGGTGCTCGGGGTGGGAATACGAAAACCCGCCACGCCCATATGGGTGCACGGATTCGTCCGAATGCTACACGTGGCTGGGCGATTAGAGACCTACCCCGTGTCCCATCTCCCAACGAGGGAGTGTCTCACGTCCGTAGGTCAGACGATTGGAGGGTTGTCTCTCGAGGCAAGGGGAAGGTAACGCTGCGGCGTGGATTGGACTCTGCGGAGGCAGATACCATCCCCGTCTCCAACAGGTACCAGGTGTTGTCGGATGACAGCACCACCGTACCTGCAGCCCCTACCCCTACTCCGAGGGCACTGCCTAGGGTAAGACGTCAGGAAACGGGAAGGGAGGGAATTGTAGTAATAGGTAGCTCGAATGTCCGTCGTGTAATGGTCCCATTGAGGGAAAGGGCGCGCCGCGTAGGCGCCGATCAACGGGTGACCGCCTGGTGTATACCAGGCGGAGGAGTCCCTCAGGTGACGAAGGCGATCGAGGCGGCGGTCAAAGGCACGAAGTGCTCTAGGCTGCAGGTCGTGGCCCATGTGGGCACCAACGACGTCACGGACCGTGGATCCGAGGAGGTCCTCCGTTCCCTTAGGGAACTGAGCTCCGAGGTGAAGCGCGTCCAGGGCGTCGAGGGGGTTCGGTTGGGACTAACGGTCTGCAGCATCGTTCCGAGGGAGGATCGCGGGTCTCTGGTTTGGAGCCGAGTGGAAGGCATAAACCAGAGACTATCGAGATTCTGCTCGGACATAGGAGCCTCCTTCGTCGACCTCAGACCAACCCTCCGATCTTGCAGGACTCCCCTTAACCGATCTGGGGTCCATTACACGGCGGAAGCGGCGAGTAAGGTAGCGGATAGGATACTCGACCACTGTAGGCCTTTTTTAGGATAGAGGGCAGGTCACTTAGTGGGTCAATAACATCTGGGGATAGCGCGTATAATATTATTAATAAAAATATAAAAGTCATTGACAACACTGGCATTGATTTAGAAAGACATGTGACACGCACTTCCCCACAAAGGCGTCCTAAATTACAGTCAGGCACAAATAAGGACGTTATTCAACATCAAAATAATTTAACTATACTTGTTATAAATTGCAGAAGCCTCAAGAACAAATCAGCAGATCTAGAACACATAATCCAAACTCATTCCGCAGATATAGTATTAGGCACAGAGAGTTGGCTGTGCAATGATATTAATGACCAAGAAATTTTCCCAATAGATTTCAAAGTTTACCGAAACGATAGAGATACAAGACCCGGAGGAGGGGTTTTCGTGGCAGTTAAAAGTCATTTTGAAAGCAGGCAAGTTTCATTTGAAAATAATAACATAGAAAGTGTTTGGTGCACCTTACTACGGACCAATCAACCCAACATAAATTTATGCTCTTTCTACAGACCTCCAGACTCAGATTTGAAAACACTTCACACCCTCAACGATCAAATTCACAAGTTTACACGTAAATATAATAACAGCATAAACATAATTGGTGGCGACTTTAACCTCCCAGGTATAGATTGGGACAGCAATATCGTTAAATCTGGGACCCGCGATCGCGAATCTTGCAATTCCATGATAAAATTGGTTCAAAGAAACTCCCTTCATCAAGCAGTACGCATGCCCACCCGTGGAAAAAACATATTGGATCTATTTCTTACAAACACGCCGGAACGTATTATTAGTGTATCAACTGATGAGGGCTTGAGTGACCATAAAGCAATTAATGTCCATTTGGACATAGCAATAAAAAAGATTGTTAAACCAAAAATAAAAATTTATAATTACCATAAAGCAGACTTTGAATCTTTTGCCAATCAATTAAACTCTTCACTACCCGAGTTCAAAACCCGCTTAAGTCATGTCAACGTGGAAGAAACTTGGACAGAATTTGTCAATATCATGCAAAAAGGAATCGTAGATTTCATACCTATAAAATACGTTAAAGCAAATCGCGACCCCAGGTGGTACAATAAAGACGTTAGAAAAGCCCTTCGAAAGCAGAGAATGCTACACTCTAGGGTAAAGAGGGCAGGCGTGAACACATCATCTCCTGAGAATACACAATTATGGGACACATATAGATCCTCTAAAATTGAAACCAAAAAACAATTACGTAGCGCCTTACTGGAATTTAAACGCAAAGTACTTTGCGAGCACTTGGACACTGACCCCAAAGCTTTCTGGTCATATGTTAGGGAAGTAAATGGGAGTAAACAAACCGTGGCTTGCTTAAGGGATTGTAGCAATGTAATTCATACAGACAGCGAGGTTAAAGCTAACATCTTAAATTCATTCTTCCAAAGCGTTTTCTCGAATGATGTTGCCACCGCATATCTCCAAGAAACAATACATACTCCACCCATGGAAAAAATAACAGTGGACCAACAAGGAATTCTAAAATTACTTAATGAGATTAAACCCAACAAATCCCCGGGTCCCGAAAATATACCAGCTAGGGTGATTAAACATTTAGCTCCAAACATTGCCCCGTACCTTGAATTTATATTTAACAAATCCCTCACAGAGTGCAAAGTACCTAAGATTTGGAAAGCCGCGCAAATAACGCCTATTTTTAAAAGTGGTGACAGGGAGGATCCCAGTAATTACAGACCTATATCTCTCACTTCTATCTGTTGTAAAATCTTAGAGCACATAATTGTCAGTTCAATAATGAGACACCTTGACAATATTAACTTTTTAAGTGACAATCAACACGGATTCAGGAAAACCCGCTCCTGCGAAACCCAATTAGGATTATTTACACATGATTTACTTGTATCTGGTGAGAGAGGTAGGCAAGTGGATGCCATCTTCTTAGATTTTCAAAAGGCATTTGATAAAGTCCCACATGGTAAACTCATTCATAAATTAAAGGTCGCGGGTATAAACAAGGGCGCCATAAGTTGGGTTAAAGATTTTCTTTCAGAGCGGGAACAGAGGGTAGTCCTTGATGGCGCTAGTTCCGACAGCGTTCGAGTCACGTCGGGGGTACCTCAGGGAAGTGTGATCGGGCCATTGCTTTTCTTGATTTTTGTTAACGATTTGAACCGCGAAGTGAAAAGTAAAATTAGGATGTTCGCGGATGACACGGTGATCTATCGGGAGATATCTGGGGATGAGGATCGTTTTATTCTAGCGCAGGATTTAGATTGCATTACTAAATGGTGTTCTAACTGGGGATTGACTCTAAATTATAATAAATGTTCAGTGGTAAATTTCTTTAAAAGATCAACGGGATTTGCTTACAAATTAGCTGGAGGTGACCTGGCAGTAGTTGATACGGTAAAATACCTAGGTGTCACATTCTCAAAAGACTTAACTTGGGGGACTCACATACGTAAAGTCTACGGTCAAGCATATAAAAGATTGGGATTCATTAGACGCATTGTCGGCAAAAGTGACTCGAAGGTCAAGGAACGTTGTTACCACGCTCTTGTAAGGCCTCATTTAGAATACGCATGCAGCGTGTGGGATCCGAGTGAAAAAGGCCTCATTCGGGAAGTTGAGAAGGTTCAACGCCGGGCAGCCCGTTTTGTAAAAAATTCCTACGATAAAACGCAAAGCGTCACCGAAATGCTCATGGATTTGGGGTGGGAATCATTGGCTGAGAGACGATTCAATGCAAGATTGAAATTATTAAATAAATTTAGATCCGCATGTTTCAGCACCGAGGTCTCGCAAATTATTCGTACTCCTACATACATTGGTCGCTTGGATCATGCATATAAAATTCGGGAAATAGATGCCAGAACTAGCCGACTCAAGGACTCCTTCTTCCCACGGACAATACGGGATAGCAACTGCAGGGTTATAGATAGCAAAAATTCCACTTGCCACCCTCAGCGTCTAAAAAATAATTAGTTGTATTTAAATGCATGCTCTTCCACTAACCTTATGTGTTTTGTTATATTAACACATTCTTCCCGAATGACCTCATTCATGTTCTGTTCATCTGTTTTTAAGTTTCCCTTTCAATCCCTCGTCCCTCTCCGCGGGGGGAAATTCCTGCTACCTGCTACGTTGGGTCGCATTCCCTGCCTTTTAAAGACTCTTTGGGGGCAGAGTGTTTCGTGGTGCTTTTTCATGTGGTGTTTCAATTTCTTGCTTGTTGTGTCCTGGCTTTCGTGTTGTAGGATGGCTTTCGTGCCGCATCATGGGGTGCAGTTTTTTAGTTGTTTTGCGGTATATGTGTTTGCATGAGTATTGGATGAAGGGATTTTTGCATGAGTGTGTGCGCTGCTGTGGGTGTAATTTTCCGTGTTGTTTTTTTTGCATGTGGTATTTTTCTTTTTTACGGTTGGTGACCTAACACCCCCCGCCACACGCCCTTGCGGCGGCTTGCGGGGTATTATGTAGATGTAGATGTAGATGTAGATCCCCAGATATCTCCCGATAGATCACCGTGTCATCCGCGAACATCCTAATTTTACTTTTCGCTTCGCGGTTCAAATCGTTAACAAAAATCAAGAAAAGCAACGGCCCGATTACACTCTCTGAGGTACCCTCGACGTGACTCGAACGCCGTCGTTTGACTATAACCTGAAAATCCCTTACGGGTTGTCTGTTTCGGAAGGAATAATTCCCCTTCCAGCTTTTCCTCTCCACCTTTCTTCCCGACTCACCCTAATTGCTGCATACTTCGGAATTACCCGCATCTATTGTAAAAGGCACAAAAACGGCCCCTTCAACTGGAGAACCACCCTCGCAAGAGTATTCATTAAATTTTTCTTTTAAAAGCGGGAGTATTTTTTCCCATACTTTTGCTTGCGACCCGCTCGAATGGGCTCGAGCGCGGGTGGGCAGCTGGGAAGGGGAGGGTGGAGCCTATAGTGGGAGGGGTCAAAAGGCCACAAAATTGGTATAGGGATGGATATCAGTTAGGAACAAAAGGTAGAGTCACGAAAGGTTACGACAGAAAGGTCAGATGGGAGGCAAGAGTTCTGGGAGCTGGTTTACTATCGATACCTGAAGGAATCTTGAGGGCTCAAGGGAAGGACGGACCTCACCTCAACTGATAATAAATTTGTTCAAATTAATGAACGGTCCGGAAATAAAACATTCATGAGTTGCTCCACTGTAAACTGAGCTCTCATATGTGCTCCGCGCATTCGATTACCGAGAGACGACACGCGATGCAATTTAGAACGCAGATTACCGTCATTCTGCCCAGCGTCATTGTATTTTGCCTCAATGAAATCCCCTTACTGAAACACTGAAAGCAGAGTGTAAATGATTTTCAATACCGAGCTGCCTGGTGATCTTAAAACTAATGTATTCAGCTCATAACTCCACAGCAGCGAGAAATTCCTCTTTAACACTATGTGAAAAAAGGACTCACTAAAAACATCGAAAACTTGAAAAAATGTAAATTTACATAGAGATACATGCAATATTTCTTCACTGACAGAGAGAGATATTAATTAATAAATAATTAGAATATATCACGAAGAATAAAAAAGAATTGATTTGGTCGTTGGAAGAAAAGAAAGAAATATTATGAGAGAAATAATGAGCACGGTGAAGTAAAACGTTGAAAACAGAAGACCTACAAAAGATTCTACATCTACATCTACATAATACCCCACAAGCCGCCGCAAGGGCGTGTGGCGGGGGGTGTTAGGTCACCAACCGTAAAAAGGAAAAATACCACATGCAAAAAAACAACACGGAAAATTACACCCACAGCAGCGCAGACACTCATGCAAAAATCCCTTCATCCAATACTCATGCAAATACATATACCGCAAAACAACTAAAAACTGCACACCAGGATGAAGCACGAAAGCCATCCTACAACACGCAAGCCAGGACACAACAAGCAAGAATTTGAAACATCACTACCACATGAAAATGCACCACAAAACACTCTACCCCCCCAAAGAGTCTGTAAAAGGCAGGGAATGCGACCCAACGTTGCAGGTAGCAGGAATTTCCCCCCGCGGAGAGGGACGAGGGACTTAAAGGGAAACTTAAAAACAGATGAACATCAGCTGACGTGATTCAAAATGCGGTTGAACAGAATTACACTTTGAACCGCGTACAATTATGTCCTGACGGTTTTCTTATTGGACATATTGGAAGTTTTTTAAACTTAACTTCCACTCAAAAAGAGGATGGTATTAAATTATGAAGTGACCAATAATTTAATTTTTAATGACTTAGTGTTTTCGAGATAGAAACATGGTATATGCATCTCGTTGGTTTACTTCCATAAGGTTTAACTCTTTTAATGCCTACATTTTCCTTGATGTACGGGAGTAACGTCCGACCTCAACATTCGCGAGTAACCACAAAATATATATATTCCATTTCTCAGGAGAAAGCAAAGCTGTCAGTTCCATCGCAAGTACCGCTCAATTAAACACTGATTGTATCTTACTGCGATCATAATTCGAGTAAAAACACTAGGACATTATCTTGATACTTTTTTTGTTTATAAATACAAATAAATTTACATTAATTAAGAGACTGAGAATAATATTATACTAGATTGCAATGTAAGACGTATTTTTTCTATTAACTAGGGTGCTGCAAAAATATCTGTATATTTTAGCACGTTAATCACAACACTCATATTTTTACACGAATACACATATTAAAATACCTAAGCTTAAATTTACAATTTTACACGTAAATATAATAACAGCATAAACATAATTGGTGGCGACTTTAATCTCCCTGGTATAGATTGGGACAACAATATCGTTAAATCTGGGACCCGCGATCGCGAATCTTGCAATTCCATGATAAAATTGGTTCAAAGAAACTCCCTCCATCAAGCAGTACGCATGCCCACCCGTGGAAAGAACATATTGGATCTATTTCTTACAAACATGAATGAACGTATTATAAGTGTATCAACTGACGAGGGCTTGAGTGACCATAAAGCAGATAATGTAAACTTGGACATAGAAATAAAAAATATTCTTAAAAAAAAGAAAAAATGATAATTACCATTGAGCACTCTTTGAAGCTTTTTCCAATCAATTGAACTCTTTACTACCCGAGTTCAAAACCCGCTTAAGTCATGTCAACGTGGAAGAAACTTGGACAGAATTTGTCAATATCATGCAAAAAGGAATCGTAGATTTCATACCTATAAAATACGTTAAAGCAAATCGCGACCCCAGGTGGTACAATAAAGATGTTAGAAAAGCCCTTATAAAGCAGAGAATGCTACACTCTAGGGTAAAGAGGGCAGGCGTGAACACATCATCCCCTGAGAATAAACAATTATGGGACACATATAGATCCTCCAAAATTGAAACCAAAACACAATTACGTAGCGCTTTACTGGACTTTAAACGCAAAGTACTTTGCGAGCACTTGGACACTGACCCCAAAGCTTTCTGGTCATATGTTAGGGAAGTAAATGGGAGTAAACAAACCGTGGCTTGCTTAAGGGATTGTAGCAATGTAATTCATACAGACAGCGAGGTTAAAGCTAACATCTTAAATTCATTCTTCCAAAGCGTTTTCTCGAATGATGTTGCCACCGCATATCTCCAAGAAACAATACATACTCCACCCATGGAAAAAATAACAGTGGACCAACAAGGAATTCTAAAATTGCTTAATGAGATTAAACCCAACAAATCCCCGGGTCCCGAAAATATACCAGCTAGGGTGATAAAACATTTAGCTCCAAACATTGCCCCGTACCTTGAATTTATATTTAACAAATCCCTCACAGAGTGCAAAGTACCTAAGATTTGGAAAACCGAAAAAATAACGCCTATTTTTAAAAGTGGTGACAGGGAGGATCCCAGTAATTACAGACCTATATCTCTCACTTCTATCTGTTGTAAATTCTTAGAGCACATAATTGTCAGTTCAATAATGAGACACCTTGACAATATTAACTTTTTAAGTGACAATCAACACGGATTCAGGAAAACTCGCTCCTGTGAAACCCAATTAGGATTATTTACACATGATTTACTTTTATCGGGTGAGAGAGGTACGCAAGTGGATGCCATCTTCTTAGATTTTCAAAAGGCATTTGATAAGGTCCCACATGGTAAACTCATTCATAAATTAAAGGTCGCGGGTATAAATAAGGGCGCCATACGTTGGGTTAAAGATTTTCTTTCGGAGCGGGAACAGAGGGTAGTCCTTGATGGCGCTAGTTCCGACAGCGTTCGAGTCACGTCGGGGGTACCTCAGGGAAGTGTGATCGGGCCGTTGCTTTTCTTGATTTTTGTTAACGATTTGAACCGCGAAGTGAAAAGTAAAATTAGGATGTTCGCGGATGACACGGTGATCTATCGGGAGATATCTGGGGATGAGGATCGTTTTATTCTAGAGCAGGATTTAGATTGCATTACTAAATGGTGTTCTAACTGGGGATTGACTCTAAATTATCATAAATGTTCAGTGGTAAATTTCTTTAAAAGATCAACGGGATTTGCTTACAAATTAGCTGGAGGTGACCTAGCAGTAGTTGATACGGTGAAATACCTAGGTGTCACATTCACAAAAGACTTAACTTGGGAAACTCACATACGTAAAGTCTGCGGTCAAGCATATAAAAAATTGGGATTCATTAGACGCATTGTCGGCAAAAGTGACTCGAAGGTCAAGGAACGTTGTTACCACGCTCTTGTAAGGCCTCATTTAGAATACGCATGCAGCGTGTGGGATCCGAGTGAAAAAGGTCTCATTCGGGAAATTGAGAAGGTTCAACGCCGGGCAGCCCGTTTTGTAAAAAATTCCTACGATAAAACGCAAAGCGTTACCGAAATGCTCATGGATTTGGGGTGGGAATCATTAGAAGAGAGACGATTCAATGCAAGACTGAAATTATTAAATAAATTCAGATCCGCATGTTTCAGCACCGAGGTCTCGCAGATTATTCGTACTCCTACATACATTGGTCTGTTGGATCATGTATATAAAATTCGGGAAATAGATGCCAGAACTAGCCGACTCAAGGACTCCTTCTTCCCACGGACAATACGGGATAGCAACTGCAGGGTTATAGATAGCAAAAATTCCACTTGCCACCCTCAGCGTCTAAAAAATAATTATTTGTATTTAAATGCATGCTCTTCCACTAACCTTATGTGTTTTGCTATAATAACCCATTCTTTCCGAATGACCTCATTCATGTTCTGTTCATCTGTTTTTAAGTTTCCCTTTCAATCCCTCGTCCCTCTCCGCGGGGGCAAATTCCTGCTACCTGCAACGTTGGGTCGCATTCCCTGCCAATTAGAGACTCTTTGGGGGTAGAGTGTTTCGTGGTGCATTTTCATGTGGTAGTGATGTTTCAATTTCTTGCTTGTTGTGTCCTTGCTTCCGTGTTGTAGGATTGCTTTCGTGCTGCATCATGGGGTGCAGTTTTTTAGTTGTTTTGCGGTATATGTGTTTGCATGAGCATTGGATGAAGGGATTTTTGCATGAGTGTGTGCGCTGCTGTGGGTGTAATTTTCCGTGTTTTTTTTTTGCATGTGGTATTTTTCTTTTTTACGGTTGGTGACCTATCACCCCCCGCCACACGCCCTTGCGGCGGCTTACGGGGTATTATGTAGATGTAGAAAACTTGGAATCATGATTTCCTTCACAATACAGCGGTATGGTCGAGTGACTCGTGAATCCGAAATCAAATACCGGTGTTGAGTTATAGCTTAATCGTTGACAAAAAATGAAAAACTCTATTTACTGACTGATTAAAAACGCAGCCCAGATGTGCAGGCCCGAATTTGAAGCGCGAATATCATATTCTCAACATTCCTCCCGCAAAAAATTACAATTAGGCGTTAAAACAGTAGAAATAATAGTCTCCAGGAGCTCTTTGTGAACAATTAACTTATCAAATAGCGTAATTCTTGCTTCCAAATGTAATGTACATAACGGTACCGATCCTTTTATCCGTAATGTACTTGTACTTCTCATTTCTCCGACTTTGCACCCCATGTGAGATAGGGTGCAAAGTTGGAGAACTGAGAGTGGTTCACGTGTTGCCCATATAAATTGTCGGTTAATCAATCCGGGGGCCTCTTGCAGGATTATAAGACGGGATATTTTTCCAATATCTGTCCAATGAAAAATCGGTAACACTTTTAGCCTTTATGAGTATAAAATATTATTGTACGTATTCCACAACATTCTTTATTTTGAGACAGGGAAATCTGTCCATAGCATTCATCGATAAACGATTTTCCATGCGTAAACTCTTTAAAAGAGAAGTATTTATACGCGAAAAAAACACTAAATAGTTTTTCTAACTCCTACTGCAGTATTTGCACTCAATAGTTGCATTCGATTCCCGTACATACTACTTCAGTGAGATACATTGGTTCCCATTCATGATAAACAAGTGAGCAATTTCTTAATCACATTCAAGTTAGGCGGCAAAAATTATTACAATTATCCCAAAACGGCATTTTTCCATGCCTTGGAGATATTTTGATATAGATAGTCTTAACTCAAAGCCACTACAATGTCGAGCCATTTATTTCGCGAATATAAATGGGAAAATGGGGGAGGGGCAAGTCGGTTCGGTAGGGTGGTGCCTTGTGCAGCAATATTGCTACAGTACTTGCTCGCTTCAGACTCCCTCTCAAATGGGTGGGCAGAAGAGGGGAATACAGATGGCGTACTCTTCCCACTGCTCTCCCTCAAACCTCACCGCTCCCGACCACTCGCTCTCGTCCCCTCCCGATCGATCTGGCTCACCCCCACTCGCATTCACCGTCGCATGGTCGCGCCAAGCCGGAGGCCGCCGATCAAAACTCCTATCACATTATTCAAAAAAGAGCCGCCTCACTCAACCCTAGAACATAACCCGAACGACACACTACTTACAACCTTCATCATCCCCCCTCCCCCTGAATTCCAAGATACCGACCGCAACGACATCCCTGAACCAACCACCTCTTATCTTTCTTCCCCTCTTCTACCTACAACCTCTCTTAACGATCCACATACACCGCCTCTTTGCCAAGAAACTAGGAATATTCCCCATAACCTGATACCAACCTTACAGTACTCCCCCGACCTTGATTGGCCTCAGCTTGTTAAGCAATCCGTGTCACTCTTAGCTGATATCATGAAAGCACCCCCGCACGAACGCTGTACAGTCTTTCTCAAGGCTTTCACTTCCATAGCTCAGCAATTGTCACAATATGGGTGAAAGTAAGGTTAATGTTGCCCAAATTGCCCATCTTAAGTTACTGGCCTGGAATTGCAATGGAATTCGCAATAAACTTGTTCAACTCCACCTTCTCATATCTATACATAAACCGGACATCATAACGTTATCAGAGACGCAACTGGCTTCAAATCATCACCTCTTCACACCTGGTTACTCCGTTTATCGCCTCGACCGAACATCGAATGCCAGCAAATACAAACTAGGTGGTGGAGTTGCCATTCTAATTAAGTCCTCTCTTAATCATACACACCTTCCTTCTCCCATGAGTAACCTTGAAATTATAGGCCTTTCCCTGCACACGTTACTTGGACAAATTAATATATACAGCTTATACATTCCACCCAAATCGACCGAGATAGACTCAATCAATCACATTCTTGACTCTCCTATCCCCACTATCATTTTTGGTGATCTCAACAGTAAACACACCTCCTGGGGCTGTAAAAAGTATAATCCTAAAGGCTCGGCCCTACTTGAACTCGCTACTGATTCTGACTACACAATTCATGCGCCTTCAGAACCAACCCACATTTCTGAACATAACAACGTAGACACCTCAGACATCTTAGACATTGCTATCTCAAACAATTACCCTTACATTATCTCCTCTAAAGTCATTCACCATTATTGTTCCGACCATCTTCCAATCATTTACTCCGTCGAAACTGCACCGGTATTATCCCTTCCTATGCCTGCTAAAGGTCATAACTGGAAAAAATTTTCAAATATTATATCTGAAGCATTTCCATCAGATCCTCCTATTGTAAACTTAACTCACGCATCTATAGACTCTAGTATACAGTTTCTTACCTCCAACATAAACACGTCCCTTGAGCGCTCTCTAAAACAAACTCCTATCAAACCCCTACTTTCACATGCCCTAGCTCAATACATTCTCTCCCTGATCAAAGACAAAAACAGACTCAGAAAGTTATATCAGAAGACCAGATCACCTCACCTAAAAACACAATTCAACACAATATCCAACATTGTTAAACTAGAACTTCAAAATCACAGATCCCAGGAGTGGAATGAGAAAATAGCCAACCTTTCCAGAAACGACAACTCGTTATGGAAAATGGCCCGAACACTCAGAAATCCAACTAAAACCTCACCTCCTTTAAAAATCAATGGTTGCATATTAAACTCAGACAAGGAACGTGGAAAAGCCTTCCTCAATAGAATGACCAATACCTTTGCACCTCATGCTACGCAAACCAAAAACACAGACATCATCACCTTTTCTTCCTCCATTCTCTATTCCCCCTCACCAGAACCAATAACTTGCTCTTCTAGGGAGGTTTCTAATGCTATTGCATCATTTCCCAATAAATACTCCTCTGGTCCTGACTGCATACCAACAAAAGCTATTAAATTACTCCCATCACCTTACATAGACTTTCTCACTGACATTCTCAACTCTTGTTTTGCAACCTCGTACTTCCCAAAAGCTTGGAAGGCTTCAGACATTATCCTTCTCCCCAAACCCGGCAAGGACCTGTCCGATGTGGACAATTACAGACCTATCTCTCTTACCTGCACCCTCGGCAAGCTATTAGAGAAACTTATTCTGAACCGCCTCAAACAACTTTCTCATCCACTATACAGGAACGAACAATTCGGGTTCACAGCCAAAACATCCACTGTTCACCAAATTAACCGACTTACAGAATTAATTACCTCCGGTTTTAATACTAAACTTGTAACCTCTACAGTATTCCTTGACATTAGCCAAGCATTTGACAAAGTGTGGCACGAAGGTTTGCTTTACAAGCTGAGCCAAAAGAACATCCCGTTATACCTCCTTAAATTGATTCAATCCTTCTTATCTAACCGCACCTTTTCTATCTCCCACGATTCCTACAAATCGAGCTACCAAGACATCTACACTGGCGTACCCCAAGGAGCCGTCCTAAGTCCCCTACTGTTTAACATATATATAGATGACATCCCCATCCACCCGGATACCCACCTATTCCTCTACGCCGATGACACAGCCATTGCAGCCCAGAGCTGGTGGCCTTACAAAACCACTGACGCTCTGCAAGCACACCTTGATCTAATCGAGTCCTGGCTTGCTGAGTGGAGGTTATCTGTGAATCCCTCTAAATGCACCAAAGTATGCTTTACCCGTCAGCCGACAAAATATAACAATACCTACCTTACCTTAAATCAACAAATTCTCCCACAGAAATCAACCCACACATTTTTAGGTGTAGTAATGGACTCAAAATTATCCTTCGCTCCTCATATTGACCATGAAATTTCCAAAATCCGCTCCACCGCATTTGCCTTACATCCCCTTCTTACCCAAACCTCCAAAACCTCTCTTTCTAATAAATTGAATATCCTTAACTCGGTATTGCTTCCACAAATTCTGTATGCATCTCCAATTTGGGCCACAGCCCCTGCTTTTGCGTTAAAGAAAATACAGGTTTGGCAAAAAAAGATTGCTCGCCGGCTTGGAGGAGCACGCTGGTTTATCCCAACAGTGAATGTTTTCAGAGAGCTTAACCTTCCAACCATAAATGGAGCCATTTCTGCCGCCCTAATAAGTTACAGGAAGTCGCTTGAACAGTCGAAAAATCCCCTCATCGCAAACCTTTGGTCCTCATCACTACCTTCCGGAATTTACCTCTACCCACACCAACTAGTAAAATCTGAAACATGCATCCCTAGAAAGAAGAGAAGCCTGAACCTACCGGCAAATATAACCTTTCATCCCACCCTTAACCAACCTCATCGTGATTTTCCCCCACCGAAGGAAACTCCTCAGCAGAAAAAGATTAAAACGAAACAAGGGCCTGGCTCTCCTGATATCCCTAACCTACTCCCACCTGATCCTACCTGAGAATTGTATCCCTCACCTCCATCTTTACTACCAAATAAACCAACTATCACCATAATTTAAAAAAAATATATATATATATAATTTAACTCAACAAAAAAAACCTTTAAAAAAGATAACAATAATAAAAAAAAGGTAAATAAAATACAACAAGACAGCTGAACTCTCCTGTCTCTCTACCAACCTTATTAAAAAAATTACCACAACATAAGTACCAACCCTGCCTCTAAAGGATGCGAATCCGAAGGAGTAGTTATAGGATTACTTCCAATGGTCTGGTCTGGTAACCCTAGAATATAACACAGAAACGAATGGAAAATTCCTCTCCCTCCGCCCTCCAGAGTCTCTGCTCACACAGAGACAAGGTACCCAGCCTCATCCCTTTTAATATCCTTCCACATCCCCCTTTCACTTCCTTGCCGCCGCGCGTCAAACCTCTCCTCGAGGCCGCCTCTAATTTATTGCATCTATTGACGGATTTTGCCCTATCATGCCTATAGTGCAGGTCCCAGGAAACGTATGCGCCTTTGAGAGTGGTTGGTGCAAAATTCGGAGCATGGGCTTCAGTTAATTGATCAGCCTTGTCAGGGATCTCGCCAAACCTTGGTCACCTTGGACATGCTTCTAACTGATGGTCTCGGGGTAGAAAGTTGGGCTACTGGCCGGAGGGCCCGGGTACGATACCCGAGAAAGCCTCTCTGGGCACCTAGAGCTCCACCCAAGCTATGTGATTTTTCGGATTTCAGTTCTTCCGGGGAAACCATAACTGCGACAGTAAAAGAACTGGCCCCCCTTCCCTCATGTAGGAATTTCACAAGCTGTCGGACGTAGTACTCGGTGAGGTCTACAATCACCAACCAAACTGGCCTTGGAGTGATTACTGTGTTTGTAGTTAATAAAGGTTTAAACAATTGTACATATACATATAATTATAAATATACAGGGACGCACCAAAAGGTGGTATGACTGATTTTCTCTGGCGCGAACGGAGCGTTGGGGGGGGGTCTGCCTGGCAGAGTAAGGTGGAACCAAACTCCGTAGCCGACACCAAACTCAGTCGCCTGCGGGCTGTCGTTGAGTGAGGACGCCGTTTTTAGCGAAGCAAGTTTTTTGCCCGCGTCGAAAAACAAAATGAATCTGAATTGAGAGCAAAGTAATTCCGTGAGCTTTTGTGCGAAACTCGGGGCGACGGCAAATGAAACCCTCGATATGATCAAGCAGGCTTATGGGGACACTGACTTAAGCCGTTCCACAGTATTGGAGTGGCGAAAAGTTGTTTAACGAGGGTAGGAAGCACCTTGAAGACGACCATCGCTTCGGACGGCCGTCGACGGCATTTGTTTCTATATAAATGAGTATATATATATATATATATATATATATATATATATATATATATATATCCCTCCTCGGACTACAACCATGACGTGGTGGAAGGGATTGTGCGTTCCGATGACCCCTAGAGCTGTGCTGGCGGGAACCATCTGTACGTCCGGCGACTGTCGCCGGCTAAGTCGCTGCCCAGCATTGCTGCTCTTCAGCGATGTATCCTTCGGCAAGCGGGGCAAGGTGCTGGAGGCACCCCGCCACTATCGTACCATTTCGGGGCACATGGCCCCGAAATGGCCGTTTGGTTTTCGCCGCTTGGCGGGTGGCTGGTCTTCTGCGAGGCCGGTCCCTGCTCGTGGACGAGGGTGTTTGTCCCAAGGAAGGATAATCATGGAGGCTATTCCTTGAATTGCTTCATGACTTGAGGATTCTGCCCTGTCGAGGAAGGCGATAGAGCGTTCATGAAGGACGTCTTCGAGGGGTTGGGCGCCCGCTATCTCCCAGAGCGCCTCGTTGCCGGGAGTCCAGCCGAGGCGGAGGGTTGTCCTGAGGTTTTTCCGATCTTCAACGAGGAGAGCACTTCTTGCAGCGGCTCCCATGACTCCGCTCCATGCAGGTGTTGCGTATAGTAGCGACGGTCTAAGTACCGCCGAGAACAGACGAAGGCGTTGTTTCAGCGCTAGGCATGGGTTGCCTAGGATGGGCGCCAGAAGTTTTCTCCGCGTAGATGTGATTCCGGCAGCTCGGCGGACATGGGCATGCATCGTGAGGCGTTTATCCAGGACAACGCCTAGGTAGAGGATCGATTTCTTCCAAGGGATTTCCGTAGCACCGACAGGAATCTCACCGGGCTCCTTCGGTCCCTTGGAAAAGACGATGGTCTGAGTCTTCTTTCCGTTGACGCCGAAACGCCAACGAGAGAACCACTCAGTTAGGGAGTCCACCGCCCTCTGCAGATAGCGAGCAGCTAGATGTTGGCGTGACGAGTTCGCTAGAATAGCTGAGTCGTCAGCGTAGGTGGCGATAATGACGTTGCTCCCAAGGTCCCCAGGTAAGTCCGCCGTGTAGATGGTAAACAGGAGCGGAGAGAGCAGGCTTCCTTGTGGGACGCCAGCTCGGATGCTTCGTTTTTCAGAAGTAGCTCGGCCCCAGCATACGCGGAAGGTCCTGTCAGAAAGCCAGGATTCCATGATCCGTTTCCACCAGTTGGGGAAACCGAAACAATTCAGCTTCCACAGCAGGCCCTTGTGCCAGACGCGATCGAACGCCTTATTGATGTCGAAGAAAGCGCCAACGGTGGAGTGGCGGCGGTTGAATCCTTCGGTGATAAAGTTTAGCAGGCGTGGGATCTGGTGCGTGGATGATGCTAAGCTCTTCTGTGATGGCGACGAGCTGTCCGAGGAGAATGCGCTCAAAGAGCTTCCCTAGGCCGTCGAGAAGGGAGATGGGTCGGTAGTTCGCCGGTCCCGGTGCCTTCCACGGTTTGGGGATGCAGATCACTCGTGCCTTTTTCCAGCGCATGGGGAAGTACCCTAACGAAAGGCATGCATTCAGGATGCAGAGCAGCATTGTGGCGAATGAGACCGGAATTTGGGAAAGAACAGCGTTGGTGATGCCGTCTGGTCCCGGGGCCTTGCGAGGCTTCAAACACTTTATGGCACCTCTAAGGTCCGTTTCACCGATGGCGGGCGGTGATTCGTCACGGTCTCGCACGCGGCGTGGAGGTCTCGGTGATGTTACAGGCGAGGTCAGGGGGTCCCGGAGGTCTTCATCATCCTGTAAGGGAGAGAAAACCTCTTCCAGGTGGGCTGCCATTCCTTCGGATTTCTCCTCCGGTGTACGCAGATCTCCTGACGGCAAGCGCAGCGGGGCTTCCTCCCGCGACTCTCCGCGAAGACGCCTCGCCAGTTTCCACAGGGAACCGTCGTCCGTGGAGAGCGTGGAAACCTTCTTCTCCCAGGAGGATGTCCGGAACGATCGAATCTCTTCTCGAATACGGCAGTGCGCAGCATTCAGCAAGGACTTATCCGAAGGACATCGGGAGTTCTGAAATCGCCTGCGAAGTCGATTTTTGTCCCGTATCTGGTCTCGGATGGTTTTCGGGAGCGCAAGGTGATTCCACTACCTTTCCTGGGGCTCGGGAATTGCTTCTGCGATCGCTGATGTAACGGTGTTCGTCGGGAAATAAACTTGACGGTCGATTTCCGCGGGCGAATCGACAGAAGGAGGCAGCTGAACGGACTGGATCTTTTCCATCACATGGTTCCGAAAGAGGGTCCAGTCTGCGGCGTCGTAGTCCCGAATTCTTCGCTTAGGTGTAATAAGCGGGCGACGTGCAAATCGTAGTAGAACCGGGAGATGATCGCTGTCCAGGGCGTGCATGACGTTCGCGTAAAGCGAAGTAGGAATCCCCGTGTGCAGAGCGATGTCTAGGACGTCACTCGTTCCGTGCGTGGCAGAGTGGGATGGCAAACGGGGTCCAATGATGCCGATGTTCGTCACCGAAGTCCACTGTTTCAGGCGCCGTCTCCGGGCGTTTTCGACGCGGGAGTGCCACTCTGCATGCTTTGCATTAGGATCCCCCGCTGCTATGGTAGGACTGGATCCCGCAAAGGGCGTAGCCAGATCGTCCGTGCACAAATCCACCAAAGGAGAGATGTACACGGAGGCGATTCGAAGGGTGCCCTCGTAGCAGTCAAGATCAACGGCGGTTGCCTCCGTCGACCGCAGGGACGGCAAAGGGAAGCGCTGGGCACGAAGATGTTTTGCGACAAGGATCGCCGTACCTCCTCCCCTGCTGGCTCGATCATGCCGGAATACGTGGTAATTGCTCCTGGTAGGGTCACCCATGCCACAAAGGTCGAAGGTTAGGAGCCAGACAAAATGTAGTCCACGCAGCGTCTGTTCCTCAGTGAGGCGGCTGCAATGGCGTCTAACCCCAGTGGGGCGGCCAATAAGTGATGGTGTCACGTTAAAAACACTATTGAGGAAGGCAACGGGAAACCTCCTCAATAATCATGCCCAAGATTAACATGATGGACTATACAAAGATTTTGAGTCCTAGCAACTACGGGGCTCGGCCCAATTGGCCGTGTGTCGTGCCCGACAGCGGGGGAGGCAAGGCTTCCGCGGTCGTCATCCCACGAAACCCTTGCAAGGGAAAACCAGCAGTTGAAAAACAGAAGACGCAGGAGAAGAAGACCAAATTAGTTAGAATAGGAACGTGGAATGTTAGGACAATGATGAGGACAGGGAAATTGGAGAATTTTAACAGAGAGATGGAAAGGGGAAATATCGATGTTTTAGGTCTATGCGAGGTGAAATGGAAGGATAGCGGGGATTACTGGAGCGATAAATATAGAATAATGTACAACGGCGGGGACGAGAGCCAACAAGTGGTTGCCATAGTATTCTGCATCTACATCTACTTAATACCCCGCAAGCCGCCGCAAGGGCGTGTGGCGGGGGGTGTTAGGACACCACCCGTATTTTAGAAAAGAAAGAGAAAAAAAACCGCATGCAATAACCACAAAATCATATATCCAAAAAAAAAACTTGGCATAAATTCATGCAGGAACACTTACACCCCACACACATACAAACACTCAATCTACACCTTACATACACATACACCTGAAAGTATACCTAACATCTCTATAGTGTTTAATTTTGTTCCCACTTGTAAATTCAACGTTTTTAATATTTCTAAAGTGACTTCGGTTTCTTACTATTATGATTTCTGATTGTTCGGGGAAAGAATGAGTATTTGCTCCTATCTGTCCTGGAATCTATCTCCCTTAGTTTATCTTTTTGGTCTGATCAACCTAAGTAGTGTCGGGCCATTATAATTCCTTCAGTGTCATAGTTTAACTCGTTTGTTCTGAACCTCTCTAAAAGTTTAAGCCTTGCTTTTTCTCTCCGCACTTCAAGTGGTTCCCAGCTTAAATCCCCTAAGATACCTGTCACACTTGTGTTCTTATCATAACAATTTTTAACGAATCTAGCGGATTTTCTCTGGACTTTATCTAACTCTTTTTGCCAAATTTTCTCCCACGGATCCCAAACACTTGCGGCATATTCCTAATGAGGTCTAACTAGAGCAAAATAACACCTCTCTTTAACTTTTTCATTACCTTTCCCCACCACCCGTTTAATGAAGCAAAGTTTCTTTAAAGCTGATCCGCATATTGTCCTGATATGTGCTCCCCATGATAGGCGTGGTGTTAGAACAACTCCCAAATATCTAACTTGATTTGCCGTAGTCAATACAGAACCCTCTATTTTGTAGTTTATATCCTGTTCCTCGCTTCCTTTATTCCAAAATTTCAAAACTGCACATTTATCTATATTAAGTGTTAATCCCCATTTATTGCACCATTCCGAGATATTGTCTAAGTCTCTAGAGAGTAGCTCGCGATCTAGTTGGCTCCTTATTTCCCTGTACACCACCGTGTCGTCAGCAAATAACCTGAAATTGCTACCAACGTGTGTGCTTTAGTCATTTATGTATATTAAGAACAGAAGAGGCCCTATTACACTTCCCTGGGGGACGCCCGAAGTTACATCTCTATCCGTTTAGCACAACCCATCTATGACTACTATTTGTTTGCGCTTTGACAAGAAGTCTCTAATCCAATTAATTATTTTCTCATTGATCCCATAGTATTTAAGTTTATGTAACAATTTATTGTGAGGGACTTTGTTGAAGGCTTTTTTGAAATCTAGGAATACTGCATCGACTTGTGTGTTGTTTTCTCCCGATCTAAGTACATCGTGAATGAAGAGACCAAGTTATGTTTCGCAAGATCTGTTTTTCCTAAAGTAAAGTATTCAATGAAGAGGTAGGAAGAAGCGTAGTCAACATAGAGCAGGTAACGGATAGATTATTACTAAAAGAGATAAAAGCAGAACCGACGAACTTGGTTATTATTCAGTTATACATGTCACCGAGCAACCATAAGGAAGAAGAGGTCCATAGGATATACGATCAGTTAGAGGACATAATCGCCGTTATTCCTGAAGAGAAACATTTGAGAGTGATGGGGGATTGGAATGCGACGGTAGGCGAAGGAAGAGATGTTAACGAAGTCGGGGTCTACGGATTAGGCACGAGGAATGAACGCGGGAAGAAAGCAGTTGAGTCCTGCAGGAGACAGGGGCTAGTCATCACCAACACTTGGTTTAGACACCACAAAAGACGCAGGTATACATATAATATGCCAGGTGACTCAGAAAGGTATCCGCTAGATTATATCCTGGTTATACACAGGTTTAGGAACAGTGTGATGAATTCCCACAGCTTCCCGGGAGCGGATGCGGACTCTGACCACAACTTAGTGGTTAAGAAATTTAGCGTCCGTTTCAAAAAGGTTAAGGCAGGGGTGGCGAGTTAGAAAATGGAATGTAGAAGCCTTAAATAGTTTGAAAAAAAAGGATACAAACAATTGGTAGAGATAATCATGGAGGATGGTAAAGAGCTAAGTACTATCGAAGAAAAATGGGAAAGTTTCCAGAAAGGGTTGTCTAAAGCCGCAAAAGACACTATTGGAACCGTTAACACTAAAAGGACTAGGAAACCATGGATCACGGATGAGATGATTACAAAGATGGATGAGCGGTGAAAATGGAAGAATGTAAATACAGAATGAGGCAAAATGAAGTACAAAGAATTAAACAATAAATTGAGGCGGGCAACAAATAAAGCAAAAGAGGCATGGTGGAAGACCCAGTGCGAGGATATGGAAAATCTGTAGAGGAAGGGTGAAATCGGTGCGCTGTACAGCAAAGTTAAATCTTTATCGGGAAGTAAGAAAGGGAGATCAACGATAGCAGTTAGAGAAAAGGCGGGTAAGGTAATAGTTGACGGAGAAATGATCCAAGCGAGATGGAAGGAATATATAGAAAAACTGTATAGTAAAGAGCTTAGACCAACAAAGTTACACATTGAAAAAGAACATGACGTAGAGGAAGATAGCTTTGGTCCAGGCATACTAGACGATGAGATAGAAAGGGAATTAGGGGAGATGAAGCTAAATAAGGCCGTGGGGGTGGATAATATTCCCGCGGCACTTTTAAAATGCATAGGAAAATGTGGGAGAAAGAGGCTATATGGGCTGATCCGTAGTATTTATGAGGAAGAAATCTGGCCGGAAGATTTTGCGAGATCAGTTTTAGTTCCTATTCCGAAAAAGGTAAAGGCCACGTCATGTGAGGACTACAGGACGATAAGTTTGATATTCTACGCAGCTAAAGTTGTTCTCAGGATCATAAACAAATGGATAGAGAGTAGGGCAAATGATTACTTAGCGGATGATTAGTTTGGGTTTAGGAAGGGGAGAGGTACGCGTGATGCCATTGCAGTAATGAGATTATTAATCGAGAGGAATATAGAACACAACCAGGATGTATTTGCCTGTTTCGTAGATTTCGAAAAAGCGTTTGATAGAGTGAATTGGGAAAAACTAATGAGTATATTGCAGAAAATAGGAATAGATTGGAGGGAGAGGAGGCTAATCCGCAACCTGTACATGTCTGAGACCGCTCAGGTGCGAGTGGGGAACGGGGAGTCAGGATGGGCCGTATTAGGAAGAGGTGTAAGGCAGGGTTGCCCATTATTACCGTTGCTGTTAAACCTGTACGTCGCGGAAATGTTTAAAGAGCCATGGGAAGAACTGGGGGTAGGAATGAAAGTGGGCGGGGTATTCGCAAAATCAGTTAGGTTTGCTGATGACCAAGCTTTAGTTTGTCAGTCAGCCAAGGGGCTGCAAGCTGTGCTGAGTGAATTGGAAATTCAGTGCGACAGGTATGGGATGAGAATCAATATTAATAAAACAAAGGTTATGCGATTTTCTAGAAAGAGAAAGGCTAAGCTTAACATTAAAATATGAACGGCGCGAAAACGTGGTCATTGAAGCAGGAGGATAGACGTAGACTGGAGGCTTTTGAAATGTGGGTTTAGAGAAGAATGGAGAAGGTGAAATGGACAGGGAAGAAAACAAATGAGGAAGTGCTTGGTATGTTGGCGACGAGAGGCGTTTGTCGGGAGAAATCCTATGGGGGAAGGAAAAGTGGATGAAGGGGGTATTGACTGGCAGTGTGATGTTGAAGACTGTGATTGAGGGGAGAATGATAGGCAAACGAGGAAGTAAAAGGAACAGGATAGGGATTTCGAACGGGTTGAGGGGAGGAAGAAAGTACTCAGAGATGAAGAGGGACCTGATGTAGAGCGGGATGTTGTGTTTTGCTATGGGCCACAAATTGTTGAATTAGTAATTTTGTTCATCCAAAAACCAACCTTAACCGATAGATTACCTAACAATAATAATTATATATATATATATATATATATATATATATATATATATATATATATATATATGTTTATTTATATATATTTAACACTTTTTGAAACTCTCACGGACGTTAATAATAATGTATAACACTTAGCACTAGTGGACACAGACAAAATCACAGAAACACACAAAATAGAGACTCACTATTTTGCGAATTTTCGGTGGTCGTGACCACCTTTATCAAGGAAGCCCACCGGAGGTTCCCGGGTTCGATTCCCGGGCAAGGTACTCTGGGCACCTCCAGCTACACCCATGCTAAAGTAATTTATTGGGAACTATACCTTCCTGGTAAACCAATACCGGCACAGAGAAAGTAACTGGCCCCCCCTACCCTGATGTGTAATTGTCAAACGCTGTATAGGACTACAACCTTAATGTGGCGGAAGGACTTGTGCGTTCCGATGACCCCTAGAGCTGTGCTGGCGGGAGTAATAATAGTTGCTCCTGGACCCTGCTCCAGGACCCTCCTGGTCACCCATGCCAGAAAGGCGAAGGTTAGGAGCCAGACGAAAGGTAGTCCACGCAGCGTCCGTTCCTCAGTGACGCGGCTACAATGGCGTCTGACCCCAGTGTGGCGGCAAGTAAGTGATGGTGTCACGTAAAAACACCATGAGGAAGGCAACGGGAAACCACCTCAATTATCATTCCCAAGATAAATATGATGGACCATACAGAGATTTTGAGTCCTAGAAACTACAGGACTCGGCCCAATCGGCCGTGTGTCGTGCCCGGCAGCGGGGCAAAAAAGGCTTCCACGGTCGTCTTCCCACCAAACCCTTGCAAGGGAAAACCAGCAGTTGAAAAACAGAAGACGCAGGAGAAGAAGACCAAATTAGTTAGAATAGGAACGTGGAATGTTAGGACAATGATGAGGACAGGGAAATTGGAGAATGTTAACAGAGAGATGGAAAGGGGAAATATCGATGTTTTAGGTCTATGCGAGGTGAAATGGAAGGATAGTGGGGATTACTGGAGTGATCAGTATAGAATAATAAACAGCGGTTTAGACGAGAGCGACGAGGGGTTGCCGTAGCATTAAATGAAGAGGTTGAACGAAGCGTAATCAACATAGAGCAGATAACGGATAGATCATTACTAGCAGGGATTAAAGCAGAACCGACGAACTTGGTTATTATTCAGTTATACATGCCACCGAGCAACCATAAGGAAGAAGAGTTCGATAGGATATACGAACAGTTAGAGGACATAATCGCGTGTTTCCGAAGGGAAACATTTGATATTGACGGGGAATTGGAATGCGGTGGAAGCCGAAGGAAGAGAAGGTGATGAAGTGAGAGACTACCGTTTAGGTGCAAGGAATGACCGCAGGGAGAAAGCAGTTGATATCTGCAGGAAACGGGAGTAAGTCATTACCAACACTTGGTTTAGACACTACAAAAGGCGCAGCTATGCATGGAAAATGCCAAATGACCCACAGAGGTATCAGTTAGATTAAGTTCTAGTTAGGCTCAGTGTCATAAATTCCAACGGCTTCCCGGGTGAGGATGCGGACTCTGATCACAATTTAGTTGTCATGAATTGTGGCGTCCATTTTTAAAAGATCCAGAAGGGTCGGCGGGTTATAAAATGGAATTTAGAAGCTTTCAATGGATTGACAAGGAAACAGTCCCAACCGACTATAGAGAAAATCATGGAGAATTGTAAAGAGTTTAGCATTATTGAAAAAATTGGGAATGTATTAAGAAAGTGTTATCGAAAAATGGATGAGCGGAGAAAATGGAAGAATGTAAATATAGGGTTACGCAAAATGAAATACAAAGAATTAAACAATAAATTCAGGCGGGCAAAACATAAAGCAAAAGAGGCATGGTGGAAGACGCAGTACGAGGATATGGAAAGTTTTCAGAGGAAGGGTGAAATTGGGGCGCTGTACAGCAAAGTCAAATTTTTAACGGGAAGTAAGAAAGGGAGATCAACGATAGCAGTTAGAGATAAGGCGGGTAAGGTAATAGTTGACATAGGAAAGATCCAAGAGAGATGGAAGGAATATATAGAAGAACTATACGGTAAAGAACTTAGACCCGCAAACTTAGACATATAAAAGGAACATGACGTTGAGTAAGATAGCTTAGGTTCAGGCGTACTCAACGATAAGATATAAGGAGCATTAGGGCGATGAAACTTAATAAGGCCGTGGGAGTTGATAGCATTCTTGCGGAACTATTTAAAGGTTTAGGAAAATGTGGGAGGAAAGAGCTATATAGATTGATTCATAGTATATACGAAGTAGGAATCTGGCCGGAAGGCATTAATAGATCAGTATTAGTTCCTATTCCTAAAAATGTAAAGGCTGCATTAAAGGGTTTAAGGATGAAAGCATTTCACAAAATACAGTTTTGAAGTGGCACTATCTATTCAAAGATGACCCCGCGGTGGAAGGCCTTCAAGAAGGTTCATCTTTAGAAGATTTAAGGCCTCTTCAGAAGATTCGAGAGAGATGGAAGAAGTACATTGAAGAACTGAAAGGAAAAGAACATAGGGAGTAAGTTTAGTCATAGAAAGAGAATATAACGTTGATTAAGATAGATTAGGTCCAAGCATACTCGGAAACGAGATAAAAAGGAAAAGTTTTCGGAGGAAGGGTCTATATGGACTGATTCGTAGCATCTATGAGGAAGGGATCTGACCGGAAGACTTTGTGAGATCAGTCGGGAAAAGGTGAAGGCTACATCATGTGAGCTAGACAGTAGCAATATGTCTAGCTACAAGCTACAAGCTAGACTTAGGCTTAGACTAGACTAGCTATATTGCTACTGAAATTTCGAGTACATTAATTAGCCGCACCCCTTGACTGAAAGATTTACAAATGGAAACAACATAAGCAGAAGGCCAAGAATGAAATGTGAGAATCGAGCTATATAAGGGAAAAATACAATAAACTAGCAGAGATTAAACTGATGAACAAAGGACGGTTTATCATGAGTATATGATAGAGACTATTTCCACGATATAAAACATCCACAGGAGTGGCGGTTTTAGCCAAAAAATGACTCCTCTAGAATTCGATTGTGCTTAAGGGAGCATATTCGATCTGGGAAGTTGAAAGTGTAAAATGCATTTGCTACTGAATTCTCAAAAGTACCGAAAACCTCTCTAAATTGGAAATAGTTTCAATTAAAGTCTATTATCAAATCATAATGGACGTTCGTTTATGCAACGGAACTATTATTTTTATTGATATGAAATAAGAAAATATGTTAAATTAAAATTCATTAAGCTGTGATCTTTTGTCCAAGTCAGTGATCAACTCTCTGAAGGTGGAAGCACACTACGAGCGTAAATGGATTCAGTCATACCGGATGCTGTATGCATTAGTTATTCCAAACACTGATAACCAAAAAACGTCATAGATATCGAGTTATCATGGTGCTGCTTCTTATTAATCCATATATTCTCTCTCAATATATCTGTGACAGTTTCTAAACCTCGCATAAAGTTTTAAATTTTCTACGCCCTAGGTTCCTCCAAGAATATTGAAATGCCACATCTCTACTGCGTTACCCTCCATTTCCTTCCCTCGGTGCCCATCCGCCCCGGGCGAATCTCACTTCCTACCCCTCATCACCTCCCCTGCTTCACCCCTCGCAAAGCCTCCCTCTGCTCACGCCTTCACTGTGGCCTCATTGCCCATGGGCCATTTTCTCATCTGCGGCATTTCATGCAGGATCTACTACTCGCCCATAGGTGGGAGTGGAGACCCGAGAGAAGGGGCAACTGGAGCAGGGGCTGGAGTTAAACCCTTCCTAATGAGGGTAGGGGTCGATTAAGAACCATCTACCCACGTCGAGGAAAACATTTAATTCGTTGTCTCAGGCGTGACTTCATGGAATCGACTTAACATAATGAAAGGAGAAACTTTGTAATTCCACATAGATTTATTCGACGGACGACCTAGGTTTCGACGTGGCACGTCATCATCAGGTGATGACGTGCCACGTCGAAACCTAGGTCGTCCGTCGAATAAATCTATGTGGAATTACAAAGTTTCTCCTTTCATTATGAAAACATTTAACACTAGACCTGAAAATAGAGGCCAAATGTCTTATATCCGTAAATTTTGGAATGTTTAACAATGTAGGCTGTATACATAGGCTGATGGCTTGGGTATCATGGCTCCCTCACAGGGGTCCATCTGCTTGATCGACAAATTTTCCAAGGATTGCCGTAGGAAACCCCAACTCATTGAAAATGCTCGTGCCCGAGGAGAATTACTTTTCTAAGTTCGCAACATTTGTTTCTAGTGATGACTAATTCACATTAAAATTTCACTGTCGATAAATTGAAAAACGTCTGAAAAAAGGGATTAGCCCAACGATCTTATAATATTTTATATTGTGCCTTGTATAATTACTTGAATTATTTACCTTATTTTCGTTTCTGCTCCGAAAAATCAATTTCACTCCGTGAAACGGCAGTGTTTTACATCTACATCTACATCTACATCTACATCTACATAATACCCCGCAAGCCGCCGCAAGGGCGTGTGGCGGGGGGTGTTAGGTCACCAACCGTAAAAACGAAAAATACCACATGCAAAAAACAACACGGAAAATTACACCCCAGCAGCGCACACACTCATGCAAAACTCCCTCCATCCAATACTCATGCAAACACATACACTGCAAAACAACAAAAAACTGCACCCCAGGATACAGCACGAAAGCCATCCTAAAACACGCAAGCCAGGACACAACAAGCAAGAATGTGAAACATCACTACCACATGAAAATGCACCACAAAACACTCTACCCCCCAAAGAGACAGTAAAAGGAAGGGAATGCGACCCAACGTTGCAGGTAGCAGGAATTTCCCCCCGCCGGGAGGGAAGAGGGACTGAAAGGGAAACTTAAAAACAGATGAACAGAACACGAATGATGTCATGCGGAAAGAATGGGTTATTATAACAATACACATAAGGTTAGTGGAGGAGCATGCATTTAAGTAGAACTAATTATTTTTTAGACACTGAGGGTGGCAAGTGGAATTTTTACTATCTATAACCCTGCAGTTCTATCCCGTATTGTCCGTGGGAAGAAGGAGTTTTATTGTTTTCATGCTACATAGTAGTTCAACCAAGTGCCGCGTATTACTTCTTTGTTGATGGAGGAATAAACGAGTGGAAAAATCATTTCTCACATGCATGATATTGTCAATCGGGCTCAATTAAGAAGGTTTACTATTAAAAGGGAAACACTATTTATCCAATGCAAAACCAATTCCTATGCTTATAACAAATTGTTGATAAAACTTCAAATAGCCACAGTGCACCCTTAGATTAAAATTATTAGTAAAAAATATTATTCTGCATCACAGTCTTGCATCTGCTGCGTCGTTTCCGTGCGGTGTTTATAAATTCATTGAAGAAGAGGCTGAATGTATATTTAACTCATTAATTAAACATATTCAGCATTCCCGTTGTTCTTATTCATTTTTTTATTATTTAATACGCCATAACTTCTGGTTGAAGCGATACCGAACGAAATAATAGTAAAATCTATAGAATAAGAGACCACTGATTGATCAGTTGAAAATTATTTATAGCATGGTGTTGAGCGAGTAAGGGCTACTCTTTCGCTCTTCAGCCAAAACATTTGAAAGGGGTTCGGCAGAAGTCTCGTTTGAGAATGGGGGTACAGGGAGTGCGGGGCCATAATTTTAAGATATCAATTACTTTTAATTTTTAAATATTATGTATCTTAGTAAAAGTGAGATGGAAATGCAGCACGAGAGGATTGGAGAACCTGTACCTACCGTGCACCCGCTAAAAAGAGCGTAACGCCAGTTATGGAGTGTGATCCCCGCAGAAAGCAGCATAGGTAGTCTTAGAGAGACCCAATAATTGTACACCCCCAAAATGGGATCCGCACTTCAAGTTCAAAAGAGTGACGTGAGCGGGCAAGAGAGAGCCATGTTTACCCTCGGCGCCGAGTCTTCAAACGCCGCCAGCGTCTCAATTTCGCCGTTATGGTACGTCCACTGGTTTCCGCCACGAGCCCTTCGCTCCCCTGCCTAACTCCTCCCCCGAGAGCCAAGGAGCTGGCGACCGGGTCGCGGGGCGGCGCATGCGGCATTCCGCCCGTTCGAGCCCCCGTGACGGTGGTGCATAGGCATGAGGAGACCGAGACGGGATGACCTCGTCGTCCCAGGATGCACCAGGAGACAAATACCACGCCCGCTCGCTCCCCCTTCTGACTGCCATCTCCCGCGTCCCTCCACCGCCATCGGCCCCTACCTCCCCCTGCTCGGAGCCGCCCTCCCCCGATCGACTCACCCACCTCGCCCCCTTCCAAACCCCCACCCTTGCACCTGTCCGACCGCGCCCCCCCCACCTCGTGCTCCGCAATCCTTCCCCGCAACCCCATCCCTCCGCCCGCATCGATTCGCGGGCCAGCCTCCGACCCCGAGGCTCGCGTCTCCCTCCCTTCCCCCTTGACCTCATTCGCCCCAAACACCGTGGCACTCTCGCGCCCCGACCCCACCGCTCCCCCCCCCCCACGGTCCTCCCACTGACCCATTTCCCCGCCGTAAGGAAAGACAAGTCTTGCTTGGGTGATCGAACCGGGGGGGCATGTAAAACTCCTTAATCCGGCGGAGGGAGGTGTCGAATGGTCACCGAGGTCTCCTCAGCGCAGTTGCTTCGACGATTAGAGCTCAAAAGGGCAAGTGTTGGAAGAAACACTCGTGAGGAAGGCTGACGTTCCCGATTCGGAGTACACACAATATGTCCTTCAAAAGGCCGGGCGTCCTGACGCACCGGCGGGGGGGTCTGATCTTCGAAAGTATAATCGGTGTACCACATAAACGATATTAGGGAGCGTGGGTGCGAGAGCTCACAGGAATGTTATCCAGCTGAATCGGGAGTTAGTGCGCGTGAACTCGTGAGAACTTCAGAGCGATTGCCATTTACGGCTGTCTTCTTGCTGCTCCGAGATGGGAGAAATAATCACGTTAATTGCACTGCCATTCATAAAAATTGCGTTGATTTCTAATTTGTGTCTATGATATAGTTGACGCTCACATAATCTAAGGTTGGCTGTAATTTTGGATGTTTTAAACTCTGGCGTGTTTCTATGTATTTTTGAAAAGGAAATATTTCAATTAATGAATGTAAATTAACCCACTCAATTAATCACTTCCATTTTTGGTTTATTTTGCATCATTTTTCAGTTGCAAGTAGTTATTTAACGAAAAATCGAAACTTTTCTCCATAATTTTTAACGTAGTAATTAATGTTATCAAACTCGATACATATGTATCTTTTTTAATCTTTTCTTAGATCATCAACTTGCATTTATTTTAGTTCTGCAGCAATGGAATAGCGCTTCTAAAAAATTATGAATTCAATTTTTATCAAAGAAAACTCATTAAATAGTTATAAAATAATGGATGCTTTTCTTCAGTATTAGTAGATTTTGTGTAGAACACTCTCTTTTCATTTCTTCGTGGTGAAATGCAATGAGAGAACAAGTATGAAAAATTGATCGTGAGGGATTCTAACCCAGTCCAGTCGCAAGCCGGCTTTGCATATTGAGTGTGGGTGGGGTAATGGACGAGTGCAGTCATGGAGTTCTTCCCATGATTAAATGCCTTAAAACTGCGCGTGCGAAATAATGTTAATCACCAGCACTGCGAAACTCCATAGCGGATAAATAAATGTTTTCACATTTTTGATAACTCAATTGCTAAAAAAAATAATTGTATTGGACGTTAAATCCATTCTCTTTAATTCTTTGAATGAATAGCGTTTAAGTATACGTTATAAAATAGACATACACCACACTGTTGTCCTTAAATTAATCAGAAAATTACAGCCTTGTATAGGTATGTGCTCTTTGTACTAACTTTATATTTCATGATGTCAGCTAAGATTTTTCAATTTTGGAATGTATTTATGGTCGTCGTTGTAATTTGACTTATAGCCGAAGTCGCTATGCAAATACCAGCAGGGGCAAGGTAGATAACGTACCTACTGTCATTTTCAAAGGCCTGAAGGCAGCCACCGGAGAGCCATGAAATGGGTAAAGGTAAAAGTTTGAAACGTTCGCACTTAATTTATGGCTGGCACCTGGCCTGCGATAGTTTGAAGTCGCTCCGAGAGGTCAGGTGGGAGTGAGGTTCAAGGGGTTCGACCAAAATGAAGTCATATTAAAGTGAGGGATGAAGGCTCTTGTGAGAGGGCGATCCGGTAGAAGCTCACGATCAGGAACCGGGCTGTGCCACTCGAAGCATATATTTCATTGGATTATGTATTATATCCAGAATAGCTTATGTGTTACACTTGGGGGATCGAGATGGTGCGGGGGCTAACGTACTGGCTTCCCACCCTGAGGGCGCGGGTTCAAATCCCGGCGGTGTTGAATATTTTTCAGAGGTCTCTCGATCCCTACTTGAGGTGCTTTGTGGAGGGCACTTTGAGTGAGTACGCCGTCCGTCGGATGGGACGTTAAACTGTGGACCCCTTGGCGCCTTTCGTAAAGAGTAGGCTAATGCCGACGCCGGGTTTCTCTCCACCCTTCATCCTTTCCTATCCATCCCCTATGGCGCAAATGACCTTAGCTGTCGGTCGCCTCCCCTCAAAACTACTACTACTAGTGTTACACTTGTGCATAAACTAGAAATGGCTTTTTAGTTGTTAGAGATAGAGTTCTTTATAGAGATTAAAGTCCTTTATAACTGATTAAAATATCTATCAAATTTGAGAAACAAATAAGTCCGTTTCATCCTGTTGACCTCATGGCAAAGGAAAACGATAGTTGGACTCTGTTCCTGTACAGTTACAATGGTATGCAAACCCATGGAAGCTAGCGGTGTGATGTTGACCGAAAATTCTTCGTGAAAAAATTTCTGCGGAAACAATTCTTCGGAAGAATTCTCTGAAAAAAATTCTTTTATGGAAGTCCTATTAAGGATTAACCAAAAGATATCATACTGGCACGGAGCCCTATTCACGCGATGATAAGTTTATTGAGAGACATGACCGCAGTGGCCTATGCGTCAAAACACATCAATTCTTCCGCAAATTAATTGATTCCGAAAACGTCTTCCGTTCTTCATTGGTGTTCAACTTAATTTCAGACGTTTCTGTTGCTTGCTGAAACTCTATTCTTCCCAGCCTTCCAGGGCTACCCGATTGAATTTGTTTAAAAAACGAAACAAACTTTTCGAGTGTTCCCCATTTCACCACGTGCCTGTTATCATTGTTTTTGAAATAATATCGGCCTGGCCCGGAGGATTTGTTCATTCATTTGCGTAGAGCTTTTGACTTAATCAGTCACGCGACGTTGAATTGAATTCATTCGTGTATTATATAGAAAATGGAATAAAAAAGCAAGATGTATCCGTATAAATTTCCATTAGGGACAAGGAAGACTCCTTTAATACTTCTTAATTACAAATAATTTAAAGGATCTCAGGTTTTCCCGGCGTATGGTATTCAAGAAGTTCTCTCGGGTTTCCCACCGGGTCAGGTTGCAGTACACCGACGTTTCGAAGGCTGACTCTGCCATCGTCTTCAGGGTGAAGTGACTTCACTTCACCCTGAAGACGATGGCAGAGTCAGCCTTCGAAACGTCGGTGTACTGCAACCTGACCCGGTGGGAAACCCGAGAGAACTTCTTGAACAAATAATTTATTTTTATTTGCGACTGGCAAAGCTATGCCGATTCCACTAATATATCCTGCTTCTGATTCTATATATTTTATGTCTATCCACGGTTTTCGTTTACACTATTGCTTACTCTTGGGACTTACATCTTTAAATATAAACACTTGACGCATAAAAACTTGCACTACGTTACCCTATCACCTTGCTTGCATCTATGGTGCGATTAACGAAGTAATCAACGGGCGTTTCAAATTATCCCTCTCTGAAATATATGCACTCAGCTTCAACGCTGCTAATATCAAACACAACCATGATATTAGTAGTACTCGATTTCAAATATGACAGACCACGGATGATAATAATATATTTTACTAAAATTATGGAACCTTGTATATGGGATTTCCATAATAATTTGCAGAGGCAGAAACTATTCTCCGTACTTCCCGCCCTAGGAGCCCGAGTTTGAATCCCGTTGTTGGCCAGATTTCTTAGTGGTATCCCGATCTGCTGTGAGTGCTATGTGGATAATTTGAAGAGAGTACTATATGCCGTCCGTCAAATGGGACGTATAGTCGAGGAACCTTAGGCGCCTTTCGTTTAGAGTAGGCTAATGCCGACGCCGGGTTTCTCTTCATTCCCTGAATGGAGGAAGGGTGAAGAGAAACCCGGCGCCGAATTACCGCAACCAGATTACCCCCCTTTCCCCTATAGCGCAAATTACCTCAGATGTCGGTCGCCTCCCCTAATAACTGCTGCCACTAGCTATTTTCCGTGTTGGACCCGCCCTTGCATTTCGCTGGCCAATTGCGGCCTTTGTTTACCCCTGCCTCCCAATGTGAGCTTCCGTAAGGAATTAATTCCTCCTTTGCGTAATTATCAATGATATCACGAAAATCAAGCGAGAACCACCTTCTAAAAGGTAGAAAAATGCATTTAGTTTTGAAGAAAATGGTTTTCACAACGATCTATTATTTGCATTTTCTTTTGAATAGCCCGACTTCTCTCGGGAAATTACCCCAAAAACAATGCGTGTGTCCGACCATTAACCGTCGGTCTAAATTTCCTTTTAATTATTTAGTTGAAGCACCTACGGTATAAATAATAATTTTTATTTGCCAATCATAAGGAGGAAACGATAGAAGGAAACGAGTAGAAATCGATAGGGTATACGATCGGTTAGAATAAATTATCACGTGTGCTCCTTTGGGGAAACGTTTGATAGTTATGGGGGATTGGAATACGACGGTAGGGGAAGGAAGAGATGGTGATGAGGGGGGACTACGGTTTAGGCTCGAGGAATGGCTGCGGGAAGGAAGCAATGGAATTCTGAGAAAGACAGGTGTTAATGTTGACCAACGCAGGTTTTAGACACCAAAAAAGGCGTAGATTTGTATGAGAAATGCCAGGTGACTCACAAAGGCATCAGTTAGATTATATTATGGTTGGGCATTTTGAGCAGCGTGATCGAATCAAACAGTATCCCCGGAGCGGACGCGAACTCAGATAACAATTTAGTGCTCATGAAATGTTTCAAAAAGATAAGGCAGGGCCGGCGAGTTAGAAAATGGAATTTAATAGCATTAACTGGAAGGAAAAAAAGGGGAGTATCAGACGGCAGTAGAGAAAATCAGAAATGAGGGAAGAGAAAGGAGTACTATTGAGGAAAAATGGAAATATATATAAAAGGGATATCAAAAACCGCAAAAGAAATAATAGGCACTGTTAATAGGAAAAGAACAAGGAAGACATGGATCACGGATAATATGATTTGAAAGATAGAAGAGAGAGGAAAATGGAAGAATGTAAACACAGAGTTGGGCAATAGGAAATACAAAGAGTCAAATAAGTGATTTAGACGGGCAACAAATAAAGAAAAAGTAGCTTGGTGGAAGACCTACTGTGAGGATATGAAAATTTTGCAAAAGATGGGTGACAGTGGTGCGCTGTACAGCAAGGTTAAATCGCTATCGGAAAGTAAGAAGGGAAGGTCTGTGCTAATAGCTAGAGATAAGTCTGGTAAGATAATAGTTGACAAAGAGAAGATCCAAGAAAGATGGAAGGAATATATAGAAGAACTGTATGGTAAAGAACTTAGGGCAGTAAGCTTAGACACTGAAAGAGAATATAACGTTCATTAAGATAGATTAGGTCCAAGCATACTCGGCAACGAGATAAAAAGGGCATTAAGGGAGGTGAAATCAAATAAGGCAGTGGGGGTGGACAACATTCCCACGGAACTACGAAAAGGTTTGGGAGGAAGAGTCTATATGGACTGATTCGTAGCATCTATGAGGAAGGGATCTGACCGGAAGACTTTGTGAGATCAGTCGGAAAAAGGTGAAGGCTACATCATGTGAGGACTACAGAACCATAATTATGATTTCCCAGGCAGATAAATTCAATCTCAGGATCATTAACAAAAGGATGGAGAGTAGGGAAATGATTACTTAAGGATGATCAGTTTGGTTTTGGAAGAGGAGACGTACGCGTGATGCTATTGCAGTATTGAGATCACTAATCGATAGGAGTATAGAATGCAATCAGGATGTAAATACCTATTTCGTAGATTTCGAAAAGGTATTTGAAAGAATGTATTGGGGAAAAATCTATTCAGCACATTGCAGAAAATAGGAATGAATTGGAGGTACAGGAGACTAATCCGCCACCTGTATATAGTATGTCTCCGACTCTTCAGGTGCGAGTGGGGAACGGTGAGTCCGGATGGACAGTGCTAGGAAGAGGTGTAAGGCAGGGTTGTCGATTATCACCGATGTTGTTCAAAGTAGACCTCATCCTTACTACCCCAATGTCCAGAAAAGTGATGAAAATCAAGCGGAAGCTAAATAAATTAATAAATTTGTTACAGAAAGGTAAGGAGAAGAAAATGGAATAATGAAATCTTTGATAATATCAATAATCTACGTTTATATTGATATTCTATAAGCATCCGCTTTAATTAGTTGTGTGGTGTAAGTTGAGCTTAAAAATATTTAGTTGATGAAAATATTTATGAATGTGAAATAAAATTTGCCCAAGTGAAAAACTGATGATTACACGCAAAGAAATTATCCATATGAAATCATTTAAATAAGCCATTGGGAGCTAGTTATAGATTATGTCATATTTGCGTCAACCAAAACGAGCGAATAATGTAATTTATACAGATAATATGCACCATAATAATTGGTCTGGGAAATTATATAAACTGAACCACAAAATACTCTGTTTTAAATAGTGAAATAAATGTCAATTCCACATATCATTCTTATTTATAGATAATCCAATCTATTTGAAAATTTAATCAATCCGAAACACTTAATTGCTTCATTTTGAGCCTGCTTAATTGTTATTTTCACATTATTACGTTTTTGTAAACAGCGAAATTTTTTAAACAATTACAAGTTTATAAGACCACAAGGTACATTTACAATGGGCACAGTCTATTTGTATATTTTCCATTTATCAAATCTTTAAGGAATTACATGTGTTAAGTTTTACATGCCTTCAAGGACCTTTAAATTACGACGCTTGTACGTCTAAATAAAGTTTGATCATAATTTTTTGTTCATATCATACCTACACATACCTTAAAATACTACTCAAAGTAGTCATGCTATAAATTTTGGAATTCCTAATTTTAATTGTAGTTCCAATCGAATGCGACCCAAGTGTCTCAACTTTTTTCGGTCTTCAAAGGTACAGGAACAAAAGGTTCCTTTATTTTGTAAGCCATGTATTGCAAGGTCCTTCAAATCGCTTCAACAGCCTTCGCTTTTGCTTCTGACAGTGATAATCTAGTTTTGCGAAGGTTTTTATCCACATTGAGGAATGATAGAAAAGTCATATGGGGCTAAGTCTGCACCATATAGGGGATTGAGGAACACTCTAGGCATTGATTTTTGCATGATATCCAGCAGCAGCATTTGCGATATGCGGCTGTGCACTACCGTGGTGCAGTATCCAGCCTGTTGCTTCTTAATGTGTGCGTTTGCTATTTATATGACCATGGAAAATTTCAGTACATTCCTATGAGATACTCTATTTACAGTTGTCTGTACTGGAATGAGATACTGACACATAATAACCAGAAAGTCGAAAAAATATATAGCCATAAATTTCTTAGCAGAAGCCACCACTTGGGTTCTTTTTATGTTGGTTATGAAGGAGATTCCTGCACAGAGGTTTTCTCATTACTCCTTGGATCAATTGTTATATCCAAGTTTTATCTGCTATGATAGCCTTCGGAAGAAGGCTCTTTGAGATTTGCATATGAGCAGTCTCGGAATCCACCGCGTACAAACGCGTCTTATGAATTATTCTTTTGTTACTAACGTGTGTTTAGCTCTAATTTTTTTTATTGTTACGATAGTAGTCTTAACATCGTCCATAAACTTCCTATAAAATGGCAGCAGCAATGTCAACGTGATGTCTCTCCTCTTTAAACGTTTTAAATCATGTTTAAGCTGTGCTGTAGGGGAGGGCAGACTCTCCATAAGTGAACTAAACACGTTTCAAATTGCAACGGTTGCCGCTGATGAAAGACTGTAGTCAAATCAATGAAACTTGTACCAAATATACAGCACACATGAAGATAGTAATGTAATATAAAATTAAAGCTTTGTACAATATAGACCATGGAAAATTGACATGGTCTACATGGTTCAAAAATGTAATTTTATGTCATATTTTACAAATTTGCTATCAACTCTTCATTGAACAACCCGCTCGTACGTTAATGAACTTCCTCTAAATAGGCACATGTCCACAAAAAAGGGTAGAGAGACAAAATTAGTCCCGTAATTTTTAAATTAAAATAACGCCTTTGGAAAGTCAAAATTAAGCCATTCACAGAGGAGGATATTCTGAGTATCCGGAAATAAAGAGTAGCTGTGGTAACTTCTTTCCCTCTTCGGCTCTTCGAAAGCATAAAGACGTATCCGTTACATTATACATCTTCATTTTTTACTCATTAGGAAAGGACATCATAGAAAGAGCCTCGTGTACCAAAATAATGAGTGAAGATATTGTACCGTGTTATAAGGTATTGCTCCTCAGCACTCATCAAGACTAAAACTTCCAAGGATTAATTTTCTTTAGTCTCTCGAAACTAGAAGAGAATTCAGCAAATGTTATCATAGAGCTCATGCCCAATGATGGAACTTTCCTGAAGTTTTTCGTTCGCAATAAGATCTCTATCGCCGGCAGATAGCAAACTTCGTCACTATATTAATTTTAGGAAAGACCATGATATTTATTACGATGCATCAGGCCAAAAGTAAATTTATGCATGGTTATGTTCTCTTGGGGTCTCTCCCAAATGTTAACTGTGTTCACTATATCGGAGGCACAGAAGAGTATCTATATGGATCTGTATCTATTCATGTTGTTTGCAAATGCACCTTAAAATTTTCTATGGTTTAATCGGTCAGAATTTGCGAATTACATCGCTTATTTTAATGGCCCATCTTATCACCATATATCATCACGGGGATTTTCGAAAAATAAATGGTCTGCAGGTGATAATAATAATAAATGAAAAAATATCGTCAAATTCAGAAAGAAAGTATAAGTGAGGTTTAATTAGGGAAAATATATCCTCCAATTTTATTTCTTAAATCTTTTTCTATGTCCGTATGACAATAAAAACTGGCCAAAAAATAATACAATACAAAATTTTTAACAGATATATTTTGGAAAATCCTTAATTGAATGACAAATTTAGAACTACTGATTCGTCTGTTTAAATACTGGCAAATATCTCATTCAGAAGAAAAATATTAATTTTTACCATAAACAATGGAATCAACTACTATATGATCCAAATAACTTGTAAAAACCTGCATGGTCAAATTGTTCTACATGAAATTAATGACCGACCTTCCTCTCCGAATTTCCCATGAATTGGGTTAGCGATATGAATATTCAAGACTTTTAGCAGTATTTGGTAAGAAACAATAGACATATATTATTAACTTCTGGACGAAAGCTGGAACTGCCCGAAAGATATGGTTATGATATTTACAATAATAAATTAGCATTATGGGGTGAAGAGAATCCATGAGTGAAGACTCAAAAACATTTTAAAGCAGAAAAGTTGAATGCTGTGCTGTTTCACGAGAACTGTCAAGGCTGAAGAGGGAAAATTGAACTGAGCTCAAGACATTCGAAGAGGTATTAGAGATGATGGGATTGGAATGAAAGAAGGTTGATTGAAATGGATTAAGATTGAATGAAGGAGGAATTGCAGAATAACGAGGTGTTGAAGGGCATTACAGACAGGATATACTCGATCCTAGGTAAACGGTGGGGGAGGGGGTAATGATAAGGATAGATAGATAGAGGTCTTTATTTGGGCGTAATTGAGACCAAATGTTCCCTTCTTCCATTCCTTCTTTCAGTATAAGGGTAAGGATAAGGGTATACGCATTAAGAAGCAGAGCTGGTTATGTTCCAGGAAGGATTTTCGGGGAAGGAAATTAATACTTTTGCTGAAAAAATTTGCTTGAGTGGCTCGCAAGCATAAGGATTAGTTCATCGGGACAGTCAAAGACACATAAATGTGGTAGGTTATCCCTACCTTTCTACGAAGAATTGGATTTTAATCCTTGACTTTCCTGTAGCCATCGGTTCGTTGATCAGTTTCCAGGGTGAATTTGAAACAGAAGAACAATATTATTCCAAACTTGAAATGTATCAACTACTGAGTAACAAACGGAACAAAGGATACAATTTTTATATATTCTAATAATGGGAAAATTATCATTTCACAATAAAGGAGAAAGCCTACTTGGCATTGGATATCATTTCAGTATTCGCATTCACTGTATATTTGTACCAGTTAAGTATTATATGCCTATTTACCGCGATTTTTTACCCTAATTTTGAGTAAACCACAAAATCGTCTTGTATTGTACTTGCAAGTAATAATCTGGTTTATTTAAAATCTCCAACGAACATGGAAATATCCTAAAGTTAATCCATCAAAATAATTTAATTATTATAATGGCACTTTATACAACAATTAGTAATTCACCCGGAAATCATGAGGGATCAAAGCAAAATATGTGGCGACTTTCGCTGAGTTTACATTGTACTTTATTAATTATGCGGTATTATGTGAATAGTATGTGTGTATTTTATTTTGTCATGATTCATCTACACCTCATACCTCTCTCACACAATCATTTTTCTCGACAATAACTGCATTGCTTTGTCTCACCAGTTATCTCAAAATTATATACACATGAGGTTGTCTTAATCTGGGTGCCTAACTACTTTTATTCCGAATCACAGCATTTGCCAATAATACTCTCTCCTAGTATCAAGCAAATAATGTTTGCCCATATCGGTGAAACCTATTGTGAAGGCTAATATATGCCCATCCCAAATCTGAATACGCTCACCTTTGTCTCGGGAAATGTGGGTTATGTTCAAACGTTTAACAAGGTCTATCTATGAATGGCCTATCCTTCCTTTTTTCTCCTCTACTCTGAAAAGCTTTCTTTCACTTAGTCCAGTGTACCCTGCGAACATGTGATATTCAACGAAGCAGACAAAACTATTCTCCTTCCATTGTAGACTTCTTTTTAATAATGCTCTGATTCATACTAACAATAATTAGATAGCTTTAATTATGCCTTGAATTAAGCAAAACACAAAAAAGGCACGCGAGCATTTCGAATTAGAAACTAATTCAAGTTAATATATCTTATGTGGATGATCATGCGTGTTGATGATTTGTATTTCCGGAAAGGTGTTCCCGTAATTAAAAGCTTATCACACTTAATTATCGTTGACAGTCAGTGAATTAATGTAAGCAATGCAAAGTAAATTCAGAATAACTTGAAATTTTCTTTTTAGTGTGGGAGGGCTAGTCCTTAATCAAGTAACAATGATTATTTCTGATAGTTTATTAATTTACTTGAATCCCTGATTCAAAGCTTTCATGACTCTACTACGGTGGGTGTTTACACAAAAGCCCAGTATTCCTTCACAAAAGTTAATTCACCTTGAAAAATTCTTCGCTTAAACATTAGATTCGTGAACTTCATTTTATTATACCCTCCAATTTTTTAAAAGCTCATTTATGACATCAGTATTACTTTGGCTTGAGGAACAGAGATATAAAAAAATCCCAACGTTACATCAGATTTTCATGTAAATATTATTTTATTTAAAAAGTTATTCTCTTAATTAGTGTAGTGATTTCTGCATGTCATAAAATGTAACCAACCCGTAAAGATCACTGATATTTGCTTTATTATTTTGTTTCAGGTCTTGAGTTTTCCATTGATCTATTGAATTAATAACAACAAGCTTTTTAAGATACCTCCTCCTGTTCAATTCAGTGGTGCATTTCTATTCTGATAAAATATACTCAAATCTTCCAGTTTAAGGGTAACTGCTGGAAAATGCAGAGAAATCGTTTACCATTTCCAAACAATAGAAATTTTTGGCAGCAAAAGTAACTTACAATATAAACAGAATGCTAAATGGAAGCTGAACATGATATTCGATACCTTTTTACGAGGTATTTTGAAAAGTAATGCAGACAAATAATTTTCTACTTGTTTTTTCATGACTTAAATATTAAAATATCAGCAATCAACAAAAAACATGACTTTTCAAATATATATTTTAAGCTTTGATATTTTTTAAAAATTAAGATTTCGGGAAGAACAATGCTTTTCTTAGGAAAATGATAATAAAAACTCTCTAGCATATTAATATATTATTGATTGGCCGATTCTAATGATCATTCCCATTTTTCTCCCTAAATAGGTTCTTAGCCATCTGGTATCCACTGAAGTGCCAGATAACCAAAAGAAGAGCAAGGCTAATGATATTCATCATATGGGTGGTGGCGCTCACGACTACCATTCCTTGGGCCCTCTTCTTCGACCTGGTCATCATTTTCCGGGAGATGCCGGAAACGAGGCTGTGCCTGGAGGTATGGCCACCATCCCTCAACGGTGACCTCTACTTCCTGCTGGCGAACCTCGTTTTCTGCTACGTGCTGCCGACAATCCTTATTTGCCTGTGCTACATTCTCATCTGGATTAGGGTGGCCAGACGGCATATACCCACAGACTCCAAGGATGCCATTGCGGAGCGAATGCAACAACAATCAAAGGTTAAAGTCATTAAGATGCTGGTCGCCGTGGTGGTCATCTTTGTCCTGTCATGGCTTCCCTTGTACGCCATCTTTGCCAGGATCAAGCTCGGGGGTGAAGTTGAAGACTGGGAGGACAAGATCCTACCGGTGGCAACGCCTCTGGCCCAATGGCTGGGTGCCTCTAACTCCTGCATCAACCCTGTCCTCTACGCTTTTTTCAACAAGAAGTACCGAAGAGGATTCGTAGCCATCGTGAAGAGTAGGAAGTGCTGCGGGCGGCTCCGTTATGAGACGGCCATTACGTCCAGCCTGAGGAAATCCTCCTACTACATGAATTCCTCCATGCGCCAGGATACCTCCGTTGCTTACATTTACAATAACACGGGCGTATAGGGAAGCGGGAAAAGTCACCACAATGTCTGTGGTGGCTGTTTTCCACTCACCTTGTCTAATTCCAGCACTTCGCGCGCTCGTGCCGCCCCTACCTCTGTGTAATATGCAAGTGTAGACCGTCACCCCCTTCTCAAGGTATGGTTTTTGAGGCTGCAGGGATGTCGTGTTGTTATTACAGTTTGAGGATGATTTTTTCGTGGCTATTCAAGTTAATGATAATTCACTGATTTACAGGGGAGAGTGAATCCACCCCAGAGTCACGTGATTGGATTCTTGAATATGAATCTACTATACGATTTGCGTAAAAGAGCCTAAATGGGTCGCCACATGCATACAACTCAAATAGAGATTTGCGAAAAAAAAGCAGGTTTAGATGCAACAGGGTAAACTGTCGGCATGGTGGGGACTTAGAAACGGGACTTTCTGTCCTTTTAGTATTTATGTACCTCGACTGTCCTTTGCTAATACGACTAATATGATGTAAACCAACTCCTATCCACAAGTGTGGCATCACTAACTTTCGTCTGCCAGCTCATTGTCCACTAGTTTAAGGTAATTGCGACCACAACTGACAGTAGCAACGTTGTGGCGTGTTTCACTGTCTTTTTGTTTTATACATACAATCTCTGTGTAAGTACTCGGCATATCATACATATGTTTCATCTATCGCATACACACACAGTGGTGATGAATGTGCGATACGTATATAATATAGGCCTCAAATATGTATGCGTACATAGCATAGCTGTATGTGTGTATATGTAAGTAACTATGTATGTATTTAATGCTTGTACATTATATATATATATATATATATATATATATATATATATATATATATATATATATATACATATATATATATATACACACACACATACATAATATATACATATATCCATTTCGTGCGTGTGTTTTTGTGCATACCTATGCACACATCCGCGTGCATTGACTCATACACATACGTATACTGTGAACTATACCATACCGCAACTCATTTATGGCATGCAACTATGCCTTGCTATGTGGACATTGATGTTCGTTTTCCTGTTGTTAACTACAGTGATTCATCTTTGATCGTTTGATGAATCAACGTAATCTTACGATGAGGCCATACAAGGTAAGGTTAACCGACTGTAGGACCCTCTTTGTTTAAGCCTGATATTTATTTACTAAGCAGAGGTACACATTGCCAAAGTCGTAACTGGCCCGTTGTCTCCCTTGTATTTACCAACAGTGGGGTTATTAGATGTTTAAAAATTTCCTTTAGAATAGTAATACTTAGATAACATATGTATAAAACGTGTATGTTTTATGTGTAGAAGAGTGAAATTTGCTGAAAAGGGAAGTCGGAGCCCTCTTTTTGGCATAGTACCTCATGAAGCCAAATTATTCAAAACATTAATTACGCTCAAAGTTCCGGAAAAAATAATTCCCTAAGTTTTTCGAAATACAGCGATCCCTTAAATCCATCGATGACACGTTAAAAATAAATTTCAAAAGTATGAATTAATAAGTATATATGACTATCAGTTCAAAACAACCTGCGTATGTTCAAATCATTTAATTCTTGAATTGTCTCGCTATTTCTAGGATTTTGAAAAATCCCCGAGAACAAAATAATACATATCTATTTGACGTTTAGAAATAATTTACCTTCATTTAATGGCAGTCAAACTCTTGAAAATTGCTATTCTCTCATTATTATCTTTTAAGAAGTCGACCAATTTTTCCACCAAGTCAAACAGAATATTTGACGGCTTGAGGTACTATAACATTAAATCCTAATTAGTTCATTTACTGCACCCTGGTACCTTTTGTGCTATTGAAGTAGACTAGGGGTTCGATAGAGGTGTCTACTTAAACTATGTATTTCACTTGCATTAAAATAAGGAATATATATTGACGGAATTATAAGAGGACCATTCCTGGTACAAATTTCAAAAATCTGGCAACAATGCTCCGACTTTGGCCGAAGTTAAGACGCTTCGCCAGTATCATGATAATTGTATAGAAATGTAAACTGGTTTTAAGATTAGAAACTTGAAATAAGGAAAAATATTAGTGTTGATTTGTTGGGACGTTCGGTCGATTTGATTTGACGGTTGCTTGGGAATTGAGAGAGGGTTATTGCGCCAATCGGATTTTTACAACTCGGAGGAAGGAAGCATATTTTTCTTAACCCTGGATTTAACCGCTGTCAACACACCCATATCCTCTCTCTCACCTTGTAAGTAATATTAGTTTCACAAACTCTTGCGAACTTTTTCTGGGACACGTCTAAGGATTGCTACGTAAATGCCGTTAATTACACGAATGGCGTGATTATAAGTGACACATATCTTTTTAAATATTTGAAGGGATTAATTTAAGGAGTTACTCTTCATTTATTTACATATATTTCCCAAAAATACAGAATAAAAAAACTTTCTTGTACTTGAAAACCATTAATCGTGCCTTTAATATATTTCGAATGCAGTTGTTTATTTTCTCCGAGTTAATTATGTATTACGACTGTAAAAGTAAGACAACACTTAAAACGCTTTTTTAAAACGCTTAACCACTTTTTTTCACGAAGTTAGTCACATGGCCAAAAGTATATATTTAAGGCCTACAAATGTCATAAGACCAAGAGTCATCAGGCCACATTGTGTCAACAGACCGAAAATACAGAGTGTGAAGGGCCAAAAATATCTTGTTGCAAACAAGTGTGTCCAATGCTGCTTGTTTAGAGTCATTAAGCAAGGGGACAGCTGTCTTATTAGCCCCACACCTATCCTTGCTCCAAGAATTTGTTTTCGAAAAATTTTGGGATCCTCCGTCCGGTCTGACCCATTGCAACATTGTGGGCCGCTATGACATCTGTTGGATGGGAGTCAATTTGAGCTGGAAACAATACTAGTCAGATACAATCTGATGAATGCATCTATATATGTATTAAATTGGAAGAGTGAATAATGTACAAAGCATTGTAAAATTGTACCATAGTAATATGAAAGAGTAATTATTTATGTTATGAAAATGTGATTTGTGATTCCTTGGTGCTGTTGAAAGACCAAGACAAATGATTTTGTAAATATTTTCTGAAAACTCTTACTCTAAGCGTTCTTCGTGTAAAAATGATGAAATAATCAATGGCAACATTGACTGAGATTAATTTCTTATTATCGTACAGTAATCATCATAGGGAAGAAATCCGTCAAGGAGCTTTGATGTTTCACATTCCGTGATTCCTCTAGGATACTGTAGCCTAATTATACACTATGGTGTGTTGTTTGTTGAAAATTATAAAAGTGTATGTGTTTTAATGGAATTGGGATTAATACTTATGAAGTTCTAGCATGTATTCAAACCAAATGCATGACATCTGTTGACTGCACGTAATCTAAATGCTTTTTAGCCTAGCCATAATGATATTTTGTTACTTGTGATTACGCTTAAGCCATAAAAGTCGTCGAATTATGATCGAATAAATAAATTATAAATGAGGAGAACTCGTGTAGCAAACAATAAGTGGACGTAAGCGTGTAGGCTTATTTATATTACATGTCAAACCATTATATGACATTTTTGTTCCCAGTGCATTTACATAATTCATACAAATGCGTATATCGGGGTTATTGCTGCAAGAGCGACATCATTTGCGCTTCAGCAACAGAGTAATTACTGAGACCATATCGTCTTCTCGGTAGAATAATTGCCCTTTGATCTTGTCTGAAATAATGAACTCCATGTTACATTAACTGTGACCATTTTGATGTTTAATGAAAGATACTACTATATAAAATACCAATTGGTCAGCTTTTTTCATTGAATCTATTATTCGTAGCTCATTCTGCATTTGTTAAAATGTTAAGCTAAAATATCTTTTTATACCTTCAGACAATACATATCTCCGACCAGCTGTTCTAAGTCTTTCTAAAAATTAAATTACCGAAATTTCAATATTCAGCGTATATTGTTTAGAGAATAATTTATCACATTAAGGGTACAGATAAAGTTTGTTTGTTTTAAATTTTCCATAATTAAGTTTTTATGAGTCGCGAATTTGTGGCTATAGACCTGGTGTATTATGTATACACATGTATGTATAAGAATATCTATATATTTATTGATGTTGCTAAAATGTATTGCAGAATGTATTAAAACGTTAAGCAAAAATGTTTCTGTTTCCATGAAAATCTTTCCCATCACCAATGAGCTGTAAAAAGTGTTGATTTGACCAGCTGTTGAACAAAAAGATCGACTTGCATTGCAGCAAATTCTGCATTCAATGGAATATAAAAACCTATTTTGTTAAAATCAATATGCCTCAATGCATGATGGTAACACATTCATCACCTGAAATTAAACTTCATAATTTTGTGTTGGGTTCAAATCCTACAGCCTGCAAAGAAATTTAAATAACGAAGTCTGAGAGGGAATAAATTACCTGTGCCGCCACGGGTTTCCAAATAAATTTGCACATAATAAATCACACGGCAAAGTTTTACCTTATTTCACCAATAAGAATCACCTTAATTTTGAGCTTTGGACCTCTAATCGTTCCGCCCTGAGATGGTGGTTTTTAACTTGCCGGGAATGGTTTTCCCGAATTAGATGCAGTGTCGCGCCGGTATAGAATGCATTGCTGAAGTCATACAGGATACCGTATTTGGGGCTCGTATTTTATACTCCACAGAATCTACTCTATTAATAAAGGGATGTCACACTACTGCTCATCGAGTGTAGTGATTTACCGCTGCCTGACACATCACAATACCGGAGCCGTTTGAGCATATTTTACCACGTCTGAAGTGAAATGAATACAAATGTACAATCACCACGGTCTGAGTCACTAATATGAAATACTACTACTGCCACTTCCACCTTGGTAATGGTTTCCTCCAGACTGGTAGCTGTGTATCACCAAATCATGTTTAACATTATAGAAATCAACAGTTTTTGATAGTCTTAATAACAGACCCATGGGTTCAAAGTAGCGTCTTTATCTAAAATGCTCACTTTATTTACAATGCTCATTTTATCTATAGTGCTCACTTTATTGAAATCACACAATTACTAGTTGCAGGTGCAATATTTGCACATCAATGGATGCCCTTCTTAGGATAAAGCTAAATGTAAATTTAACTTTATCCTAAGATACCTAATGCATGATCAAGAAAATCTTCTTAAATTACGGCCTAACTATGCTTATTACACGTATCTGCAATTATCCTGAAAAAAGGAATTTTAAGGATGCAATTGTAGAATATTATTTTGTATGCACTCAAAATCCATCAATGTTTTTTTTTTGCATTATTGCACTGAGAACCCTGTATTGCCACTAATATTCAAGCTCAAGATTTAGAAATGAGCGTACTTACCTAATGATGCTTTTCAAATCGTTTCATGTACGTACATTTATTATTTATTCTTCATTAATTGCCACGAGGCCGAGGAGGATTTAGAAATGAGCGTACTTACCTAATGATGCTTTTCAAATCGTTTCATGTACGTACATTTATTATTTATTCTTCATTAATTGCCACGAGGCCCTGTACTGAGAATTTCACTTGAAGAAAAATCTAATGATTGACGTAAGTGAAACTGCGCACAGTATTATGATATGAAATGACTGGTTGTGTCATGCATTATTAAAAATGCCATCAAGTGCCGTGAGAGGGAATTTTTAAAATACTGTAATCATTGAGGGAAAGAAGCCGCAGACTCAGCACCTTCCACTCGATAAAGTTATATCTCAAACTCACGCCCGAACATTGGGGAAGAACCAATAGAATAAATCCCATTAGTTATTATATTGGATAATCCTTGGAAATTATGCTCAATCTGAACCATCCATATAGTATTTATTCGAACTTTATAACTTCAGTTGATTTGTTCTTGCGCTGTTAAAACCTGCCGAGAGCGGAGATGGCGGCCTTCAGAAGTGCATGCGGGCAGAGGAATTAAGATTCAACTGGAACTCTAGCAAGCCATCAGGATGGAAAATACTTCATAAAATACAATATGTAAAATATGACACGGGCAAGATATAGTTCGCAGGAACTAAATAGGCGGTCAGATGATAAATTAGATAAGTGAATGTCTCAAACTCAAGAAAATTCACTCCTTTTGTGAGAATAAATTGGCTTTCCTGACGCGGAACTGACACAAAACCGTGTATTCATTCAGATGTTTTATTACTCCTACTAATAACCGACCGGCTGGAGTAGGCTCTCAATAAACCCAGACGCTACGTAATGCTGCACTTCTGAACTCTGCATAACGAATCTAAATTCCCATTCACTCCGTACTACAATAAACTATTTTTTTACTCTGAATACGTTCTTCCTCCCTTCTTTCAAGACATGAACTCGAAGGATAGCACTGCATTGAAGAATGCACTCCATAAAATTCAATTTTGCACAGTTCTGATGAAGTAAATTTATTTCAATAAATAGGAAAAATAAAGTTATTCAAATTTGAAAACTGCAAGAGACAAACAGTATTTATATAAGAACAGAATGTCCGCAGAAGACTATTGATTACGTCAGCTTGAGTTGGCTTGTATGTGAGTTTCTCGACGCACTTGGGCAGAGAAAATATTTTTATACTTAGCGTGATTATTTGACAAGTTATGGAACCGTGTTCCGCCTAGGTGTACGTTTGTACAACTTTAAAATGAGGCGCTTTTAAACACATTTTATTGAATAAAAAATACGTCAAATCCGAGAAACGATCCCAATAATTTTTAAACTAAAATACCATCACTCCGCAAAAGAGAAGAGCATCATGCATAAATCTTTTTGGAAAACAAATAAATGATGAACGAAATGTAACGATGTTAAATACTATAACTGCGATGTTACCAGCAGGAATAAGTTTTATGATACCCTTTATTGAAGAGGAAAGATATCACAAACAGAAGAAAAATAATAATTAATATTTCATTTGGATATGCTTTTGTAGATCTGATCCTATGTTACATTGTTTCAAGAACACAACATCGTCAAAGTTGCCGCGGAAACCATAAAAACTCCGTTGTATAAGGACCATTATGAAAGTATTTAAAAGCAGAGACACATCCTGAGATTGGCGTGACAGTCTTGTAGTAAAGCATGTGACTTCTGATCAAAAAGACCCGCTTTCTCATTTCGGTTAATGCCTTGAGAAAACGATCCAAGCCCCAAGTGGTATCATGTTGTGAATACCTAAACTTTGTGCAAAATCGCGAAGGTTTCAGGATAAGGAATTGTCCTGAATTCGTCAATTTTGCAATATTCCGACGTGATCTCTGTTCTCTACTATCAAAATTGACGCAATGATTTATTTATGCATTAATTAATTCATAAATAAATTTTCATGTGAATGAAACTCTTCAATGTACGTATGTAAAACACATTTTGGACCCATGCAAAAGAGGTTTGCGCTACCGATGAAAATAAGGGCAAATATTCATTAATTTCGCAGCACCTTTTATTGTGTAAGTGTTTATTTCTTGGTTGCCGTAAAACAACTAATTTTCCATTCTGCATCCCCTATCAATCCACTCTCTGAAAAGTGAAAATGAACTTTGCAGCTGCATTCTTTCGCAATAACTGCAATTGCTTGAATAAGGACGATCACATAAGGAAGTATCATTTAAGTAATCAAACTCCAATTTGCTTCAATTTTTTTACAAATTACGTATGATGAATAAATGAAAATTTTTCACCGTTCTGGAACATTAAATTAATAAATAACGAATTAAGAGCCAATATCACTGCACAAAGTAGTAAGGTAGATATGAAATAAGTTGTGGTATGCAAGTCTTAACATTCCAGTGACTGATTTTGTCAAAAGAATTTATTTATTTTGCACTGTTGAGGGTAGCTTTTGGGGGGACACAAACTTAATACCACTCCATTTTTTAGGCTCACCTAAAAATACACTACGTGTCACCAATCACTATAGTTAGACACTTTTGCAGCTCCGCGTGTTTTCTACCTCCCTTCATTCCCTTCACAATGCCTATTCTTTTCCTCCCACTACCCCGCTTACCTAACGTACCTCCCTCTATCACACTCATTAAAATCCCATTACGAATTAGAAAGCTGTGCAACTACTTTTCTTTCCTCGTTTGGATCCCTCCTAACAGTCCTCACTCATCCCCTTCATGCCTAGTACGTCGCTTTTTTTCTTTTTTATTCATTTTTAATGTTCCTTCTATCGCACCCATATCTCCTCCGATCTTCGCCTAACATCCCCGCCCAAGACTACGCTACAAATTAAATTTTCTGTTATTCTTTTCCAAAAAGTCGTACTCAGCGTCCCTGTTATTGAATCCCCCCTCCTTGTAAAAGCTTCATTCCCTAACGAAGTTCTTTTTAACGCCCTACTTCTTCACCATTCACCGTGAAGACCGGGTTTTTTTTAAATCTCCATTATATATTTCGCTAATGCTTCATCTCTTATTTAATGGATTTCAATAGCGTAACGAAAGTTAGGACAACGGTTGATGGAATCTGAAAAATTTGAGTTCAGTGCCTTATTTCAAGATTTGGTCAACAAATACGGCGAGTTACTGTAATACATTCAACTTTTTATTGATAACCAATATTTGTAGGGAATTATAGAAAAGTTAATAAGTTAATTCTGTTGAACCCAATGTAATTTTTTAAAGGATATACTTTTAGGGTTTATTTATTTTTCAGAGCACACCTGAGCATTTACGGCACCCACTCAGCCACGAAATTATGTACATGTAGTTGGTGAACTACTGTGAAATACAGATGAAATAAAAATAGAAATATTAGTGTCTGTTTATCTTTTTCATAAAAACGATGGTTGATTGGTTGATGTGTATACCCACACAATTACATGAACAAGTTTTGCAACTGTTGGTACAAGCGTGTGCGTGTACATATGCACATAAGTACAGGCACCATGAACATCTAAGCACTTATTAATGCGCATCCATGAGTGACAGCTGCATCTTCTCTGTGTTTCATAAAGTAGAAGTGAATACTATTATCATTGTACATGATATATTAGGGCTGTGCGTATAAACTCTGTCGAACGGGCGGCAACGTTCCACGCTGAACCGTTAGGTAACTGTTTATTCGTGGCGGTGGAGAAAGCGGAGCGGCTCAGTTCTTCCAGTTGATGCTCGGATCGAAGAGGAGCGAGGCGGATACCTTCTCGACCGGCCGGCTGTTCATGGAGAGAGCAAATCACGGAAACACCCTACGTCAAAGTAAGAGCGATTTTATTCATAATTTTCGTCATAACAGAAAAATAGCGTGATCAAACTGCACGAATTGGAAGATAGGGTGTGTGTATGTATGACACTGTCATACCACTGATTGAAAAGCTGAAGTATCGCTCATAGGCCGACCTTTTCTTCTTCCGTGATACAATACTCTCGATAATTATACCTTCGGCGGTCACGATAAAGTATAAGGTCAAATGTAAAGTTAGTATGCATGTAACGTATGTATTTATGTATGTAATGTATCAAGATTAGTTATAATTCTTTGTCTTTGATGAATATTCTTTAATATTTTCATATTTATTCGTACTTTTCACGCCTTTATTAGGAAAATAAATTATTTCAACCACTTTTCGCAAGTTAAAGAGATTTCTTTTCTTTCGTCCTGTAAAATCAATCACTATTGCTGTGGAAAGTGGCCAGATAGATAACAGGTCATTCAAAATTGGAATTAACTAGCAGAGTTTACTTGCATAGATGTAGAATGTAGCATTTTCACGATTCTCGACTACTTTCGAGGTACACTGAATCAAAAATATTTTTCTGGAAACTGTTATAACGCCTACGTAGTTCATATAATACAAGCATATAAGCAATTACATATAAGCAGTTCTCACGTGAAGGAATTTGTTGACTCATTAAACCCAACACAAAGAACTTTCAAGAATTGATCATTCATATATATCAGACATGACTCCATTGGCCCGATCACGCCAACTGACGGAAAAAGTTTTCGACTCGACTTTATTAGCTCTGACTGGGTTTTTGGCCCAAAAGGGGCGGGGCGGGTTATTATAGGTAGTACAAACATCCGGCGTATGATGGCCCTTTGCGTTAGCGTTCAGGAAGAGAGAAAAAGAGCGTGGACGGCGAGGTGACTTTCTGGTGTACGTCGAGTGGAACCATAAGGCAGGTGACGTGGACAGTGCCAGAGCCATCAAGGACATGAGCTGCTCAATACAATGGCTAGTGGCTTTCTTCGACACTGCAGACCAATGCTATCGCTTGACGAGGGATATTATGTAACATGACTGTACCGTAAATAGGAGGTTCTATATTTAAAATCTAACCTTTAAATGTGGCAGGGATTGTTAGCACATCGACCATTCAGAAAATTTGGGGAAAAAATCCTGTGACTCACCAAATTAAGTTCATATTTATGTAGCAGACTATTACTCGATCAGTTGGTAGAGTGACGGTCAATATCCACAAAATTCTCACTGTGATAATCGCTAACCAATGAATATTTGTTTAGAATTATTATTGATTATCTCTCGTTTTCAGCTTTAAACTTGTACCATTATGGTTTTTCCAATAATTATGTTCCCTGATTATATCTTGTTGCAGTTAGAAGTCAATAATAATAGGAACAAAGCGTTCAAATAAATAATAAAGATAGGGGGTATTCTTATAATTCCGAATCTTGGAAACATTTCAGCATTTTGGCCTTGGCACAGAAAGGTCTGAGTTGAACAAAAAGGTAACCCGCTGAAAAGTGTCACGCAGTAATACGTGAATAACACAAATATATGTAAAGGTCCTATCCTTCCGTTGATTGTAATTCTTACCTTATCCAGTCGCTTACCAATTCACTCTGTGTAGTTAAGACATTTTGTACGAGAAGCTATATCCGCAAGAGTGTTGTGTATTAATCTAAGGTCTAACTAATGTCCAATAAAATACCTGTTATAAACGTTTCTAATCGGCCATTTTCCCCTACGTATGATGGACTCGAATATTCGTAACCCAGATTCAGGGATATTTTGACTCTTTTGCGCCAGTTAAAGTGTCTTCGAATAATGTCTTAAAAGCTCGGTTCGCCTAATCGATATCTGTTCCGAGTTCGTAGGGTCGTGGTGATATTTTCTCATGCGGGAGTAAATGTGAATGCGCGAGTATAAAGGGTAAGCTGAGGATATCATAGAAGTGCATCACGTTCGCATTGCTATATTTTTGAGATCGTTTGAAAAATTCACATGGGAATGCTTCACCAGTTGTAAATGATAGCATCAAAATATTATGATCTGATGTTTCAGACCAATTATAAGATTACTGTTTCCCGAGTGCTAATATTACTGATCACCTAACTCATAAATAAATTATAAAATTTACGTAAAGAAAGTCAAACATCAGAGTCAAGCAATATTTCAGAGTGATTGATTATTGTATTATTTAACAATAAAACCAGGTGGTATCCAACTAGTATTTAAAATATGAGCAATGACATACAAAGTTTTTCAAAAATGTTTGCGTTATAAGTGGGGGATATTTTTCCTCCCAACCCTCCGCACACTAATGAGACCTCAACGTTCGTAATTTTTAACTTGAGATTACGTTTTCCAGAGGCTAAGCCAATAGAGATGCAAAGCACCCAAAACCAGGCATGACATACGAGGAAAAGTCCAAAAAAGGGCACAAGTTGTAAAAAAAGCGTGCAAGTTAGCAGCTAATTGTTACAATCTCACATTTAAACCACCATCAAAGCGCTCGGTGTCCGTTTGCCTTAATGCACTTGTCAATATGTTTTTTGTGTTCCACTCCTTGAAGCATTTCATAATTTCTGTCAAAGAAATGTTTTTTTGAAGATTGTGTCGTTATTTGTTTAACTTCATCTACGCCCACAACACTTTCATTTAAATTTATATCCTCGGGAACGAAAACAATGCTCGTAAAATAAGATTTTCCAGTGGTCTTCGAGAATCTCCACGGATTAGTCAGAATTATGCCTGGAACCGAAGCAAGTAAATGCGGGAGCGCGTTGGGGAGTGGTAGTCATTTTAGTTTCATTCTGCTACAAATACCTCCAGTCACATATTCCTAGCTATTAAGATGGTTGTTTCCGCCGCCCCTACGAAGAGGAAATATATAGAGCACAATAGTGTGAAAATTGTTACCATGGCAACGTGATCGATACTACCTTCTTAAAAATACGCTTCTAAGCTTATCCATGTCTATGTACTTGTTTTACACTCTACATTCACATCGAAGATTGACCAAATCTATTCGGAGATTTAGTAATAATTATTACGGGAGGCGACTGACAGCTAGGGCAATTTGCAACACAAAGGCTATGAGGTAACTGGATAGGGGTATGATGCTCAGAGAATGGAGCAAAGGTGAGGAGAAGCCCGGCGTCGGTATTAGCCTACTCTTGAATAGTGGTGCCAAGGGGTCATACAGTTCAACCTCCTCTTCGACGGACGGCCTACTCCACTCGAAGTGCTCTCTACACATCAAGTGGGTTTCGGGATACCGCTGAAAAATCTTGCCTCTGCGATTATTCAAACCCGGGCCCTCGTGATGGAAATCCAAAACATTAGCCGCTGCACCATATCGATCTCATAACCCTTCCGAGCTACTTCAGGCATAAACCAGAGACTATCGAGATTCTGCTCGGACATAGGAGCCTCCTTCGTCGACCTGAGGCCAACCCTCCGATCTTGCAGGACTCCCCTTAACCGATCTGGGGTCCATTACACGGCGGAAGCGGCGAGTAAGGTGGCGGATAGGATACTCGACCACTGTAGGCCTTTTTTAGGATAGAGAGCAGGTCACTTAGTGGGTCAATAACATCTGGGGATAGCGCGTATAATATTATTAATAAAAATATAAAAGTCATTGACAACACTGGCAATGATTTAGAAAGACATGTGACACGCACTTCCCCACAAAGGCGTCCTAAATTACAGTCAGACACTAATAAGGACGTTATTCAACATCAAAATAATTTAACTATACTTGTTATAAATTGCAGAAGCCTCAAGAACAAATCAGCGGATCTAGAACACATAATCCAAACTCATTCCGCTGATATAGTATTAGGCACAGAGAGTTGGCTGTGCAATGATATTAATGACCAAGAAATTTTCCCAATAGATTTCAAAGTTTACCGACACGATAGAGATACAAGACCCGGAGGAGGGGTTTTCGTGGCAGTTAAAAGTCATTTTGAAAGCAGGCAAGTTTCATTTGAAAATAATAACATAGAAAGTGTTTGGTGCACCTTACTACGGACCAATCAACCCAACATAAATTTATGCTCTTTCTACAGACCTCCAGACTCAGATTTGAAAACACTTCACACCCTCAACGATCAAATTCACAAGTTTACACGTAAATATAATAACAGCATAAACATAATTGGTGGCGACTTTAACCTCCCTGGTATAGATTGGGACAGCAATATCGTTAAATCTGGGACCCGCGATCGCGAATCTTGCAATTCCATGATAAAATTGGTTCAAAGAAACTCCCTCCATCAAGCAGTACGCATGCCCACCCGTGGAAAGAACATATTGGATCTATTTCTTACAAACACGCCGGAACGTATTATTAGTGTATCAACTGATGAGGGCTTGAGTGACCATAGAGCAATTAATGTCCATTTGGACATAGCAATAAAAAAGATAGTTAAACCAAAAAGAAAAATTTATAATTACCATAAAGCAGACTTTGAATCTTTTGCCAATCAATTAAACTCTTCACTACCCGAGTTCAAAACCCGCTTAAGTCATGCCAACGTGGAAGAAACTTGGACAGAATTTGTCAATATCATGCAAAAAGGAATCGTAGATTTCATACCTATAAAATACGTTAAAGCAAATCGCGACCCCAGGTGGTACAATAAAGACGTTAGAAAAGCCCTTCGAAAGCAGAGAATGCTACACTCTAGGGTAAAGAGGGCAGGCGTGAACACATCATCTCCTGAGAATACACAATTATGGGACACATATAGATCCTCTAAAATTGAAACCAAAAAACAATTACGTAGCGCCTTACTGGAATTTAAACGCAAAGTACTTTGCGAGCACTTGGACACTGACCCCAAAGCTTTCTGGTCATATGTTAGGGAAGTAAATGGGAGTAAACAAACCGTGGCTTGCTTAAGGGATTGTAGCAATGTAATTCATACAGACAGCGAGGTTAAAGCTAACATCTTAAATTCATTCTTCCAAAGCGTTTTCTCGAATGATGTTGCCACCGCATATCTCCAAGAAACAATACATACTCCACCCATGGAAAAAATAACAGTGGACCAACAAGGAATTCTAAAATTACTTAATGAGATTAAACCCAACAAATCCCCGGGTCCCGAAAATATACCACCTAGGGTGATAAAACATTTAGCTCCAAACATTGCCCCGTACCTTGAATTTATATTTAACAAATCCCTCACAGAGTGCAAAGTACCTAAGATTTGGAAAACCGCGCAAATAACGCCTATTTTTAAAAGTGGTGACAGGGAGGATCCCAGTAATTACAGACCTATATCTCTCACTTCTATCTGTTGTAAATTCTTAGAGCACATAATTGTCAGTTCAATAATGAGACACCTTGACAATATTAACTTTTTAAGTGACAATCAACACGGATTCAGGAAAACCCGCTCCTGCGAAACCCAATTAGGATTATTTACACATGATTTACTTGTATCTGGTGAGAGAGGTAGGCAAGTGGATGCCATCTTCTTAGATTTTCAAAAGGCATTTGATAAGGTCCCACATGGTAAACTCATTCATAAATTAAAGGTCGCGGGTATAAACAAGGGCGCTATAAGTTGGGTTAAAGATTTTCTTTCAGAGCGGGAACAGAGGGTAGTCCTTGATGGCGCTAGTTCCGACAGCGTTCGAGTCACGTCGGGGGTACCTCAGGGAAGTGTGATCGGGCCGTTACTTTTCTTGATTTTTGTTAACGATTTGAACCGCGAAGTGAAAAGTAACATTAGGATGTTTGAGGATGACACGGTGATCTATTGGGAGATATCTGGGAATGAGGATCGTTTTATTCTAGCGCAGGATTTAGATTGCATTACTAAATGGTGTTCTAACTGGGGATTGACTCTAAATTATAATAAATGTTCAGTGGTAAATTTCTTTAAAAGATCAACGGGATTTGCTTACAAATTAGCTGGAGGTGACCTAGCAGTAGTTGATACGGTAAAATACCTAGGTGTCACATTCACAAAAGACTTAACTTGGGGGACTCACATACGTAAAGTCTGCGGTCAAGCATATAAAAAATTGGGATTCATTAGACGCATTGTCGGCAAAAGTGACTCGAAGGTCAAGGAACGTTGTTACCACGCTCTTGTAAGGCCTCATTTAGAATACGCATGCAGCGTGTGGGACCCGAGTGAAAAAGGTCTCATTCGGGAAATTGAGAAGGTTCAACGCCGGGCAGCCCGTTTTGTAAAAAATTCCTACGATAAAACGCAAAGCGTTACCGAAATGCTCATGGATTTGGGGTGGGAATCATTAGAAGAGAGACGATTCAATGCAAGACTGAAATTATTAAATAAATTCAGATCCGCATGTTTCAGCACCGAGGTCTCGCAGATTATTCGTACTCCTACATACATTAGTCGCTTGGATCATGCATATAAAATTCGGGAAATAGATGCCAGGACTAGCCGACTCAAGGACTCCTTCTTCCCACGGACAATACGGGATAGCAACTGTAGGATTATAGATAGTAAAAATTCCACTTGCCACCCTCAGTGTCTAGAAAATAATTAGTTCTACTTAAATGCATGCTCCTCCACTAACCTTATGTGTTTTGTTATAATAACCTATTCTTTCCGCATGATATCATTCGTGTTCTGTTCATCTGTTTTTAAGTTTCCCTTTCAGTCCCTCTTCCCTCCCGGCGGGGGGAAATTCCTGCTACCTGCAACGTTGGGTCGAATTCCCTTCCTTTTACTGTCTCTTTGGGGGGTAGAGTGTTTTGTGGTGCATTTTCATGTGGTAGTGATGTTTCACATTCTTGCTTGTTGTGTCCTGGCTTGCGTGTTTTAGGATGGCTTTCGTGCTGTATCCTGGGGTGCAGTTTTTTGTTGTTTTGCGGTGTATGTGTTTGCATGAGTATTGGATGGAGGGAGTTTTGCATGAGTGTGTGCGCTGCTGGGGTGTAATTTTCCGTGTTGTTTTTTGCATGTGGTATTTTTCGTTTTTACGGTTGGTGACCTAACACCCCCCGCCACACGCCCTTGCGGCGGCTTGCGGGGTATTATGTAGATGGCATTGATTTAGAAAGACATGTGACACGCACTTCCCCACAAAGGCGTCCTAAATTACAGTCAGGCACAAATAAGGACGTTATTCAACATCAAAATAATTTAACTATACTTGTTATAAATTGCAGAAGCCTCAAGAACAAATCAGCAGATCTAGAACACATAATCCAAACTCATTCCGCTGATATAGTATTAGGCACAGAGAGTTGGCTGTGCAATGATATTAATGACCAAGAAATTTTCCCAATAGATTTCAAAGTTTACCGACACGATAGAGATACAAGACCCGGAGGAGGGGTTTTCGTGGCAGTTAAAAGTCATTTTGAAAGCAGGCAAGTTTCATTTGAAAATAATAACATAGAAAGTGTTTGGTGCACCTTACTACGGACCAATCAACCCAACATAAATTTATGCTCTTTCTACAGACCTCCAGACTCAGATTTGAAAACACTTCACACCCTCAACGATCAAATTCACAAGTTTACACATCACCCTCAGCGTCTAAAAAATAATTAGTTGTATTTAAATGCATGCTCTTCCACTAACCTTATGTGTTTTGTTATATTAACACATTCTTCCCGAATGACCTCATTCATGTTCTGTTCATCTGTTTTTAAGTTTCCCTTTCAATCCCTCGTCCCTCTCCGCGGGGGGAAATTCCTGCTACCTGCTACGTTGGGTCGCATTCCCTGCCTTTTAAAGACTCTTTGGGGGCAGAGTGTTTCGTGGTGCTTTTTCATGTGGTGTTTCAATTTCTTGCTTGTTGTGTCCTGGCTTTCGTGTTGTAGGATGGCTTTCGTGCCGCATCATGGGGTGCAGTTTTTTAGTTGTTTTGCGGTATATGTGTTTGCATGAGTATTGGATGAAGGGATTTTTGCATGAGTGTGTGCGCTGCTGTGGGTGTAATTTTCCGTGTTGTTTTTTTTGCATGTGGTATTTTTCTTTTTTACGGTTGGTGACCTAACACCCCCCGCCACACGCCCTTGCGGCGGCTTGCGGGGTATTATGTAGATGTAGATGTAGATGTAGACACGTAAATATAATAACAGCATAAACATAATTGGTGGCGACTTTAACCTCCCAGGTATAGATTGGGACAGCAATATCGTTAAATCTGGGACCCGCGATCGCGAATCTTGCAATTCCATGATAAAATTGGTTCAAAGAAACTCCCTTCATCAAGCAGTACGCATGCCCACCCGTGGAAAAAACATATTGGATCTATTTCTTACAAACACGCCGGAACGTATTATTAGTGTATCAACTGATGAGGGCTTGAGTGACCATAAAGCAATTAATGTCCATTTGGACATAGCAATAAAAAAGATTGTTAAACCAAAAATAAAAATTTATAATTACCATAAAGCAGACTTTGAATCTTTTGCCAATCAATTAAACTCTTCACTACCCGAGTTCAAAACCCGCTTAAGTCATGTCAACGTGGAAGAAACTTGGACAGAATTTGTCAATATCATGCAAAAAGGAATCGTAGATTTCATACCTATAAAATACGTTAAAGCAAATCGCGACCCCAGGTGGTACAATAAAGACGTTAGAAAAGCCCTTCGAAAGCAGAGAATGCTACACTCTAGGGTAAAGAGGGCAGGCGTGAACACATCATCTCCTGAGAATACACAATTATGGGACACATATAGATCCTCTAAAATTGAAACCAAAAAACAATTACGTAGCGCCTTACTGGAATTTAAACGCAAAGTACTTTGCGAGCACTTGGACACTGACCCCAAAGCTTTCTGGTCATATGTTAGGGAAGTAAATGGGAGTAAACAAACCGTGGCTTGCTTAAGGGATTGTAGCAATGTAATTCATACAGACAGTGAGGGTAAAGCTAACATCTTAAATTCATTCTTCCAAAGCGTTTTCTCGAATGATGTTGCCACCGCATATCTCCAAGAAACAATACATACTCCACCCATGGAAAAAATAACAGTGGACCAACAAGGAATTCTAAAATTACTTAATGAGATTAAACCCAACAAATCCCCGGGTCCCGAAAATATACCAGCTAGGGTGATTAAACATTTAGCTCCAAACATTGCCCCGTACCTTGAATTTATATTTAACAAATCCCTCACAGAGTGCAAAGTACCTAAGATTTGGAAAACCGCGCAAATAACGCCTATTTTTAAAAGTGGTGACAGGGAGGATCCCAGTAATTACAGACCTATATCTCTCACTTCTATCTGTTGTAAAATCTTAGAGCACATAATTGTCAGTTCAATAATGAGACACCTTGACAATATTAACTTTTTAAGTGACAATCAACACGGATTCAGGAAAACCCGCTCCTGCGAAACCCAATTAGGATTATTTACACATGATTTACTTGTATCTGGTGAGAGAGGTAGGCAAGTGGATGCCATCTTCTTAGATTTTCAAAAGGCATTTGATAAAGTCCCACATGGTAAACTCATTCATAAATTAAAGGTCGCGGGTATAAACAAGGGCGCCATAAGTTGGGTTAAAGATTTTCTTTCAGAGCGGGAACAGAGGGTAGTCCTTGATGGCGCTAGTTCCGACAGCGTTCGAGTCACGTCGGGGGTACCTCAGGGAAGTGTGATCGGGCCATTGCTTTTCTTGATTTTTGTTAACGATTTGAACCGCGAAGTGAAAAGTAAAATTAGGATGTTCGCGGATGACACGGTGATCTATCGGGAGATATCTGGGGATGAGGATCGTTTTATTCTAGCGCAGGATTTAGATTGCATTACTAAATGGTGTTCTAACTGGGGATTGACTCTAAATTATAATAAATGTTCAGTGGTAAATTTCTTTAAAAGATCAACGGGATTTGCTTACAAATTAGCTGGAGGTGACCTGGCAGTAGTTGATACGGTAAAATACCTAGGTGTCACATTCTCAAAAGACTTAACTTGGGGGACTCACATACGTAAAGTCTGCGGTCAAGCATATAAAAGATTGGGATTCATTAGACGCATTGTCGGCAAAAGTGACTCGAAGGTCAAGGAACGTTGTTACCACGCTCTTGTAAGGCCTCATTTAGAATACGCATGCAGCGTGTGGTATCCGAGTGAAAAAGGCCTCATTCGGGAAGTTGAGAAGGTTCAACGCCGGGCAGCCCGTTTTGTAAAAAATTCCTACGATAAAACGCAAAGCGTCACCGAAATGCTCATGGATTTGGGGTGGGAATCATTGGCTGAGAGACGATTCAATGCAAGATTGAAATTATTAAATAAATTTAGATCCGCATGTTTCAGCACCGAGGTCTCGCAAATTATTCGTACTCCTACATACATTGGTCGCTTGGATCATGCATATAAAATTCGGGAAATAGATGCCAGAACTAGCCGACTCAAGGACTCCTTCTTCCCACGGACAATACGGGATAGCAACTGCAGGGTTATAGATAGCAAAAATTCCACTTGCCACCCTCAGCGTCTAAAAAATAATTAGTTGTATGCATGTTAAATGCATGCTCTTCCACTAACCTTGTGTGTTTTGTTATAATAACCCATTCTTTCCGAATGACCTCATTCGTGTTCTGTTCATCTGTTTTTAAGTTTCCCTTTCAACCCCTCGTCCCTCTCCGCGGCGGGAAATTCCTGCTACCTGCAACGTTGGGTCGCATTCCCTGCCTTTTAAAGACTCTTTGGGGGCAGAGTGTTTCGTGGTGCATTTTCATGTGGTGTTTCAATTTCTTGCTTGTTGTGTCCTGGCTTCCGTGTTGTAGGATGGCTTTCGTGCCGCATCATGGGGTGCAGTTTTTTAGTTGTTTTGCGGTATATGTGTTTGCATGAGTATTGGATGAAGGGATTTTTGCATGAGCGTGTGCGCTGCTGTGGGTGTAATTTTCCGTGTTGTTTTTTTGCATGTGGTATTTTTCTTTTTTACGGTTGGTGACCTAACACCCCCCGCCACACGCCCTTGCGGCGGCTTGCGGGGTATTATGTAGATGTAGATGTAGATGTAGATGTAGATGTAGAAATGTGGCCTGGATCAACGATGCATTCGGGCAAACAAAGTAGAGAGAGTTGTATTTTTTTTAAATTCATTCCTAAATGCTAGCCTGCAGCACTTGCTACAAGTTTCCATAGGAATGTTATTAGGAACCGTCCTTAAGTTGCGTTTTCGATTGAGGGCATCTGACCGAGAGTCGAGCTTTATCCCTTTAGAGGAGTTGGATACTCAAAGAGGCTTAATTGAAATCAGCAACGCTCGCTATTCGTCGGGCTGCTTTTCCAACCCATTAACGTATAAACCGAACCTGAAACCCTGTAAACTATAAAAAAAACAGGGCCGTTCGAATTCAATACAAATTAGAAACAAATGAAACCCCTTACAATATACGTAAGTAGAGTAGTAGGTAGTCGGTAGATTAAATTTTAACGTAAGAGAACGCCAAATAACAGTGGCGTTGCAGTGGTGGTGAGAACGCTGCCGCCCATTCCGATCATATCTTAGGGTGTCTTAAGGCCCTATTGCCGCTTGCCTTTCATTCGGACGAGACTCCACCACGTATTACGCGACCTGATCCATCAAATAAGGGCGATACAAGAGTTTTGGAGAGCATTTAGTGATATGCGAAGAGTATAAGATCTGTTTCCTCTCGCACTTCGGTTGATATGCTCTCGAGTCGCTCAGCGGAAGCGGATGGATAACCCAGACGTTTGATGCGCACTCGAACTCCGCTCGATTGTAATGAGGGCTGTGAGAACCTGCAAATCGAAGATACGAAAGGGTAGCACAAAATATTGATAACATTGTTAATTAGCACAGATATGTCAGCATGAATGTAATGAACTAGATGAAACTTATCATGAGCTGTGTGAAACAACTTCACAGGCATGTTTCAAAATTTTCTAAATGATTAAAACAATCACTAGCAGAGTACTTACTTTGATGAACTTTGTTTTAGTTTTTTTTAATTTACAATTCAATTAAAACTTGATCAATTGAATTTAAAAAGTTATTAAATGTTACATAATCAATACCTATGATTAAAATTGCATTGTTAAAATGTTGAAACCGCATGAAAAAACCTCATAAATATTTTGGATTAATTATAATTGATACCCATAGCAAATTGATTAATTATGTGATGCAAATACACGCATTTCATGGCTGAAGTTGCGTAGAAAAATAAATAATTCCATAATTCATCATAGTTGGGATTTTTGATTTTATTAAAATGTTCAGCCAAAATAATTAACTGCGTTGCGTTTGAGTTCAAAAACCGCTCTTATCACAGGATTGACCGGAATAATTAATACTGCTAGTCTAAAAGCATTGATAAATCTAGTAACTCATTTTTGCCGATTTAACTCTTTTTAAATTCATTTTATAAGGCCAGTCAGATCCGAAAAATTAACCTAAACTTTCTTTCTTTCGTTATTTCCTTCCATTATTTCTTTCTTTCTCTCCTTTCTTTCTTCTGTGTTACGATTAATCATTCCTTGAAGACATGTAGTGTCATTCATTTTTAATTTACTTCGTACACTTATCTGGAAATAGACCAGGCAAAATGGTGATGGAAGAAAAATGTCTGATAGACATTTATTTAACCTTCCTGGGCATACTTATTCATAGAGAAAGAGACGGGAGACTGGGGCATAGTATTTATCGCCAGCCCACGCACACCGATCTCTGTCTCAACGATAGCAGCCACCACCATCCCTCCCAATATTGTGTCGCACTGTCATCATTGATGGCAGTACGACACAGAGCCAAATCTATAGGCGACGAGGAGACCTTCCCAGGCGAAAATAAGCACAAGAGGAAGACGCTTCTCCAGATCGGATACAGTGAGCGGCATATCCCCCGGGCCCTGAAGGAACAGTGAAGAAGACAACGGGGAACAGACGAAAAACCCGTCTCCACAGCCTGCCAACCATACATTTCCTCCATATTCATGAACATATCCGGACTAATCCGGAGATTAAACATCGCCACGCTTCATTAACCACCAGCCAAACCTAGGAACCAACATGAAGGACCCCATTGGCCTCAAGACTCCCGGGATATATTAGAGACTCAGTGAGTATGGTTAGGTTTATATTGTTGAAAAGGGCCGCGCGATTAAAACCCGTATGAAAGAATATAGAAGGTAGCTGAAAAGGGGCAATTGGAGAAATCAGCCATCTCCAAAAACAGCGCTAGCCGAGATCACGTCATCAAATGAGATCAGGCGAAAATTCGATGCCGCGCGCGCGAATATTGGGATCGGTTAATCAAAGAGGCTATTGCGACCAGCCTCCAAAAGAAGAATTTGAATAGGAATGCAGGTTTTCAATTATTTAACCCGTAGAGATCTATTCTAAAAGGCATATCAAGAAGGAGGAAAAACGCACGGTCAATCAGGAGACGCCCAGATGAAAGTTGATCTACAGACCAATCAGGGAACATCTGATCCCAGTAAAAACGTAAATATCATGTAATGGACGAAATTGACGAAACGGCATTCATAATCCTTGATGGTCGAGTCGATTTTCGAAACTTAAGCAGCAGTGCACTCACAAGCCCGAGAGGACTGCGCTCAATCATGACATTTTACTTGACCGGCCTCGGATTCCGCTAGCATGAACAACGCAAATGCATTTCTCCGAATTTAATTAAAACATTTCCCAACTCATCTTAGTAAAGTTGTGGGTAATATTTCAAAGGTAAGCGGATAATTATAACGTAATTTCCATTTCCAATATGAGACTAGGAAAACAACTGGCCACTTGTATTTTGTATATCCCTAAGTGGAACAGAAGCAATATTGTACTTCTTTTCATAAAAAAGTAATTCTTTCATTGAAAATAACAGTACAAAGTAACCAGGAGCAACTTCGTCAATAATGGTAGTAACATTCAACTTTCCTGAAATTTGATTTTACTTGGCGCAGCCATGATGGACTCAGAATAGAATGACAGCGGCGACTGCACCTGTGTAATAGAGTGATTTATTAAGTAATATATAAAGTGAAATTTTAGAATCAATCCTTGCGTGATGTTGTCACATATAATTTTGGGACTAGACTGTTTCTTTGGCTCCAATAAAGCTTAGGTAGTATTACTAATTTTTGCTTGGACAAAATTTACTTTGCTCTGTTACATTGGGACATTTCTGGAGGCTCTCACTCCCCTTGGTTCGAGTGGCCACTTTTGGTTGATCAGCAAACTTCTCATGGCCCTAACCACCAAAACATACAGTATTAAATTTGTCAATGCAATATTTCAAACATTGCGTACCTTAAGCAATTCGTCATGACATTTGCTTCCGTAGTTTCATTATTTTCGATCGTCCTTCTCTACTTAGGGACCACCCTATACGAACTGAGGACTGATATTACCATTTGAGTTTCCTTGTGACCCCGAGCCAATTTCTGAGCCTCCCCTTCCCGTCCACCTCATGCCCTCCTCCATATTGCCCTCTCCCATATTTCTCCGCAGCAGGCTTCCACTCTTGAGTCATTGGCTGGCATCATTATTCATGGTCCAGATGTATCGGGAAATATCCACTCAAGTGACAATCCGAAAGCCCTAATAAGAAATCTGGATGACATCTACCTTTCTCTTACTTCGACCTATGGAAAAGTTTCATATTTTTCCGATTTAAGTTCAAATGTATCCATTGAGCTTCCAAATTTTCAAACTGTACTTCACACAAACGGCCAACGGTACGGGCAATTGGGTTTGGGAAATTAATTACCAAGTATCATACTTCAGTTCATAGCATAAATGTGTTTTCCTCCGATAAAACTTTTTCTTTTAGATAAATAAATTGATTTTACATCCAGAAACTGCGTAACGCATGGTATATATTTTAAAGGCACCACATGACTTCCTAGATATTGTACTAGAATAAACGATCCCGCCAAATTTTGCTAATGCAATTTAGCCTTACATTAGGATTAAAACCCAACCCCCGTCATTTTATTAAATTAAATAATGGGGTGTGTTTTAATTGGCAACAATCAGAAAACTGACGTTTATTGTCATAACATTGCGTCTTAGGTCCTACATCTTTAATGAGGGATAGAAAGTATGTACAGCATTGTTTAGGGGAATAAATTGGTGATCACACTAAAGAATATTTTATGGAGTTTGCATTTCCTTCTTCAGAAAAGACGATTTTGTGTGAAAGGTCTTAAATGGGTTCATCTCAACTGCGCCAAGGTGAGTTTGATTAGGCTTGTGCTTAAATTAATGATTGAAGCATCAATCAAAATTTCGTTTACTGTTTTGAGAAGCGGCTTGTAAGTGAATGCTTTACATTATGATGATTCTATTGCAAAAATTGTATCAACATTAGAGGATCATCATTTCATATATGCGGAATGTAAGATTTTTATGGGCATCCTGAAAATAAAGCCTATCCCAGGAGCTACGAGGGATATTTTGTATACATCTCTTCTTCATTATTAATTTATTGATTACACGAGGTGTAAATAGTATGCAGTGAAAACCCTTTGTTGTGCTTCAGCTCTGTGATGAATTCCATTGAAAGCAGTAAAATAAATATGGCTAGATAACTACTTATTAAATTCGCTAAATTCCTACTACCAACACTTCTTGTGTATAAGATCGACCAATAAAATTTTATTGGAAACTCTTATGATACACCATTTGACAAAATATACGAAATACCACCAACCCTTTAGGGGTTTTAGGGGTTCATGAAAATAAAAATATAACTTAATTGCTACAAAAAAACTAATTTCTATTTTTAACGATAAAATGTAAATTATTTATTGATACATAATATGGAAACAACTCGCATATGATACCAGCATTCATATTGACCCTTTTATCCCTAAATTCTACATCTACATCTACATAATACCCCGCAAGCCGCCGCAAGGGCGTGTGGCGGGGGGTGTTAGGTCACCAACCGTAAAAACGAAAAATACCACATGCAAAAAACAACACGGAAAATTACACCCCAGCAGCGCACACACTCATGCAAAACTCCCTCCATCCAATACTCATGCAAACACATACACTGCAAAACAACAAAAAACTGCACCCCAGGATACAGCACGAAAGCCATCCTAAAACACGCAAGCCAGGACACAACAAGCAAGAATGTGAAACATCACTACCACATGAAAATGCACCACAAAACACTCTACCCCCCAAAGAGACAGTAAAAGGAAGGGAATGCGACGCAACGTTGCAGGTAGCAGGAATTTCCCCCCGCCGGGAGGGAAGAGGGACTGAAAGGGAAACTTAAAAACAGATGAACAGAACACGAATGATGTCATGCGGAAAGAATGGGTTATTATAACAATACACATAAGGTTAGTGGAGGAGCATGCATTTAAGTGGAACTAATTATTTTTTAGACACTGAGGGTGGCAAGTGGAATTTTTACTATCTATAACCCTGCAGTTGCTATCCCGTATTGTCCGTGGGAAGAAGGAGTCCTTGAGTCGGCTAGTCCTGGCATCTATTTCCCGAATTTTATATACATGATCCAACAGACCAATGTATGTAGGAGTACGAATAATCTGCGAGACCTCGGTGCTGAAACATGCGGATCTGAATTTATTTAATAATTTCAGTCTTGCATTGAATCGTCTCTCTTCTAATGATTCCCACCCCAAATCCATGAGCATTTCGGTAACGCTTTGCGTTTTATCGTAGGAATTTTTTACAAAACGGGCTGCCCGGCGTTGAACCTTCTCAATTTCCCGAATGAGACCTTTTTCACTCGGGTCCCACACGCTGCATGCGTATTCTAAATGAGGCCTTACAAGAGCGTGGTAACAACGTTCCTTGACCTTCGAGTCACTTTTGCCGACAATGCGTCCAATGAATCCCAATTTTTTATTTGCTTGACCGCAGACTTTACGTATGTGAGTCCCCCAAGTTAAGTCTTTAGTGAATGTGACACATAGGTATTTTACCGTATCAACTACTGCTAGGTCACCTCCAGCTAATTTGTAAGCAAATCCCGTTGATCTTTTAAAGAAATTTACCACTGAACATTTATTATAATTTAGAGTCAATCCCCAGTTAGAACACCATTTAGTAATGCAATCTAAATCCTGCGCTAGAATAAAACGATCCTCATCCCCAGATATCTCCCGATAGATCACCGTGTCATCCGCAAACATCCTAATGTTACTTTTCACTTCGCGGTTCAAATCGTTAACAAAAATCAAGAAAAGTAACGGCCCGATCACACTTCCCTGAGGTACCCCCGACGTGACTCGAACGCTGTCGGAACTAGCGCCATCAAGGACTACCCTCTGTTCCCGCTCTGAAAGAAAATCTTTAACCCAACTTATGGCGCCCTTGTTTATACCCGCGACCTTTAATTTATGAATGAGTTTACCATGTGGGACCTTATCAAATGCCTTTTGAAAATCTAAGAAGATGGCATCCACTTGCCTACCTCTCTCACCAGCTACAAGTAAATCATGTGTAAATAATCCTAATTGGGTTTCGCAGGAGCGGGTTTTCCTGAATCCGTGTTGATTGTCACTTAAAAAGTTAATATTGTCAAGGTGTCTCATTATTGAACTGACAATTATGTGCTCTAAGATTTTACAACAGATAGAAGTGAGAGATATAGGTCTGTAATTACTGGGATCCTCCCTGTCACCCCTTTTAAAAATAGGCGTTATTTGCGCGGTTTTCCAAATCTTAGGTACTTTGCACTCTGTGAAGGATTTGTTAAATATAAATTCAAGGTACGGGGCAATGTTTGGAGCTAAATGTTTTATCACCCTAGCTGGTATATTTTCGGGACCCGGGGATTTGTTGGGTTTAATCTCATTAAGCAATTTTAGAATTCCTTGTTGGTCCACTGTTATTTTTTCCATGAGTGGAGTATGTATTGTTTCTTGGAGATATGCGGTGGCAACATCATTCGAGAAAACGCTTTGGAAGAATGAATTTAAGATGTTAGCTTTAACCTCGCTGTCTGTATGAATTACATTGCTACAATCCCTTAAGCAAGCCACGGTTTGTTTACTCCCATTTACTTCCCTAACATATGACCAGAAAGCTTTGGGGTCAGTGTCCAAGTGCTCGCAAAGTACTTTGCGTTTAAAGTCCAGTAAAGCGCTACGTAATTGTGTTTTGGTTTCAATTTTGGAGGATCTATATGTGTCCCATAATTGTGTATTCTCAGGAGATGATGTGTTCACGCCTGCCCTCTTTACCCTAGAGTGTAGCATTCTCTGCTTTCGAAGGGCTTTTCTAACGTCTTTATTGTACCACCTGGGGTCGCGATTTGCTTTAACGTATTTTATAGGTATGAAATCTACGATTCCTTTTTGCATGATATTGACAAATTCTGTCCAAGTTTCTTCCACGTTGACATGACTTAAGCGGGTTTTGAACTCGGGTAGTGAAGAGTTTAATTGATTGGCAAAAGATTCAAAGTCTGCTTTATGGTAATTATAAATTTTTCTTTTTGGTTTAACTATCTTTTTTATTGCTATGTCCAAATGGACATTAATTGCTCTATGGTCACTCAAGCCCTCATCAGTTGATACACTAATAATACGTTCCGGCGTGTTTGTAAGAAATAGATCCAATATGTTCTTTCCACGGGTGGGCATGCGTACTGCTTGATGGAGGGAGTTTCTTTGAACCAATTTTATCATGGAATTGCAAGATTCGCGATCGCGGGTCCCAGATTTAACGATATTGCTGTCCCAATCTATACCAGGGAGGTTAAAGTCGCCACCAATTATGTTTATGCTGTTATTATATTTACGTGTAAACTTGTGAATTTGATCGTTGAGGGTGTGAAGTGTTTTCAAATCTGAGTCTGGAGGTCTGTAGAAAGAGCATAAATTTATGTTGGGTTGATTGGTCCGTAGTAAGGTGCACCAAACACTTTCTATGTTATTATTTTCAAATGAAACTTGCCTGCTTTCAAAATGACTTTTAACTGCCACGAAAACCCCTCCTCCGGGTCTTGTATCTCTATCGTGTCGGTAAACTTTGAAATCTATTGGGAAAATTTCTTGGTCATTAATATCATTGCACAGCCAACTCTCTGTGCCTAATACTATATCAGCGGAATGAGTTTGGATTATGTATTCTAAATCCGCTGATTTATTTTTGAGGCTTCTGCAATTTATAACAAGTATAGTTAAATTATTTTGATGTTGAATAACGTCCTTATTTTTGCCTGACTGTAATTTAGGACGCCTTTGTGGGGAAGTGCGTGCCACATGTCTCTCTAAATCAATGCCAGTGTTGTCGGTGACTTTTATATTTTTATAAGTAATATTATACGCGCTATCCCCAGATGTTACTGACCCACTAAGTGACCTGCCCTCTACCCTAAAAAAGGCCTACAGTGGTCGAGTATCCTATCCGCTACCTTACTCGCCGCTTCCGCCGTGTAATGGACCCCAGAACGGTTAAGGGGAGTCCTGCAAGATCGGAGGGTTGGCCTCAGGTCGACGAAGGAGGCTCCTATGTCCGAGCAGAATCTCGATAGTCTCTGGTTTATGCCTTCCACTCGGCTCCAAACCAGAGACCCGCGATCCTCCCTCGGAACGATGCTGCAGACCGTTAGTCCCAGCCGAACCCCCTCGACGCGCTTCACCTCGGAGCTCAGTTCCCTAAGGGAACGGAGGACCTCCTCGGATCCACGGTCCGTGACGTCGTTGGTGCCCACATGGGCCACGACCTGCAGCCTAGAGCACTTCGTGCCTTTGAGCGCCGCCTCGATCGCCTTCGTCACCTGAGGGACTCCTCCGCCTGGTATACACCAGGCGGTCACCCGTTGATCGGCGCCTACGCGGCGCGCCCTTTCCCTCAATGGGACCATTACACGACGGACATTCGAGCTACCTATTACTACAATTCCCTCCCTTCCCGTTCCCTGACGTCTTACCCTAGGCAGTGCCCTCGGAGTAGGGGTAGGGGCTGCAGGTACGGTGGTGCTGTCATCCGACAACACCTGGTACCTGTTGGAGACGGGGATGGTATCTGCCTCCGCAGAGGCCAATCCACGCCGCAGCGTTACCTTCCCCTTGCCCCGAGAGACAACCCTCCAATCGTCTGACCTACGGACGTGAGACACTCCCTCGTTGGGAGATGGGACACGGGGTAGGTCTCTAATCGCCCAGCCACGTGTAGCATTCGGACGAATCCGTGCACCCATATGGGCGTGGTGGGTTTTCGTATTCCCACCCCGAGCACCATCTCTCCTGAGGGGAGTCCTCCGGCCAGCGATCTCCGATCGAAGCTCCCGCACCATTCTCTCCAGCATGACAATACGGGCCCTTAAAGCCGCGCATTCGCCAGTGCCTTCGAGCATGGCAACAGGGGACCTAGGTGAAGCCATCCTAATTAAACTACTGAGTTCCCAACAAAAGCTAACCTGTATACACTATGCTAAAATTTCTAAGAGGGGTTAGGTAAATTTAGCTCAATCAATAAGTTACGCTTTGGAAGTAAGTAAAGAAAGGAAAGAAAAAAGATGGTAAAGAAAATAAAACACTCACCGATAACCAATTAGATTCGACGGACAAAAACCACCGCAAGCCACTAAGAGTACCCACTAGGAATACCACCAAACTATTAAAAACTAATAACAAACAGCACAAAAACTAAATAAACTAACTATTTCACAAAATTAAAGCTAACACTAAACTACACTTCACTAGGGAAGAACAAACACAGAAGTAACAGTAGGCACGCAGGTAGTCTCAGGTAGGGTCGAACCGGTTCTAGGGAGCGAGCTCGAGCACGTCTGTTCTCGGCAGAAGCCAGGCAGAGAAAGGAAAATTATGTATCCCAATGCTCATGAATTTCGTTTAATCTTTTTATCTACCACTATTTTATTCCCACGCGTATTTCCTTGCCTTCGAACGGATCTAAAGGATCGTCTTATTTCTAAATGCATAAGCACGCCTATTTAAAGTCAATTTAATTGTTTTTTTGCTTCAAGATCATCTTTAAGGCAGGCTTGGTCTACATACTCTATTATTAACGAGGATTGTCTGAAATGTTTCCAACCTCAGCATGAAAACGTCAGCTCTCTTCTACAAAAGTGGTGAAATATGTTTGCACATGCTTTGAAAGCCACCCACCAAAATTTCAGCCATGTTGAAGACCTATTTTTTGTTTGGCAATCGTTTGAGTGAGTCGTTGCAAGGGTGTTTTGTGAAAATGGAAAAAATGAACATGGAGCTGTCCTTCAATATTTGTTTTTGAAAGGTAATGCGCCGACGCAAATCAAAGGCAAGTTCGACGTTGTGTGCGGGAACTCTGCAACAGAATTGCCCGGCCGCTAAATTTAAACGTGGCGAAGAAAAATTGAAAACAAATTTGGAGAAAAATTGTCTCTTTTATTTGTCTAACTGGAAACTTTTCAGACTTACTTCGAGCTAATTTTTATATGCTTAAGATCCAGCTATGACTATTGATCATATGAAACTCTAGTTCTCAGGCGATGGTTACTACTAGGAGACCATGGCTTCTTTTACGCTTGAATAGCACTGGGGAACTGGTTTCAAAGACCTTCTTCATGTAATAGGGTTTTGTCAGGTATAATTCTTAATAGAAAGGGAAGAAAGAATTCATGCCTTTATTTTAAGGACCCCCTGTAATTCTTACTCATCCAACTGAATACATTATATTTTTGAAAAATAAACAATGGGATATATCCTTGCTTTGATTTAATCAATAGGATGGAGACTTGGGTATAAATTACTGCTTCTCTTTTTGTGTTGCAGCTACTTCACGAGTAAGGTCCTTCTGGAATTACATGGTGAAAAGCTGCATACTGAAGGGCTTTCTATTCACAATCAAGGTATTTTAAAGTTGCATAGAGACTATAGACAATTCGCATTTCCAGACAATTCCATTTTCGCGCGATATGAAAAGTATTTAAACTAGTTATTAGCTTGACCTCCAATCTTTAAAGCGTTTCATAAGCATTTCTCTTATCTCATAAAACGAGCACAGGTATAGAAAGTATGCAGAATTGAGAAAGGATCAACAGTAGTGTACGGTGGTACGTACATTCCTTCACGTTAGGTTAGGCTTAGAAATTTAGGTAATTAGGTAGTTTATCCAACCAAAACCTAGATTTATCGGAGGAACTTCATTACTTGCAATTGAGTTCCGACCTAATTATTATATCACTTTTAGGCAAGAAATACCCGTTTTAAAGTGAAATAGTAAGCACGTTTTGATGGTCTTCTGCACTTTTAGCGTAGAGACCGCTTGTCCTTGGCAGAATCATCCCCTAAGAAATAATGGATACTGGAAGTGTGGAGCAGGACAGGATTGGTACTGAGCTGAATCTTACGAATTGCAATAAGCTATATTGATAAATTATATAGGAAACTATTCATTTTTAAATCATATACGTCTGTTCAAAAGGTATCGCGAATTTTTAATTTCCGCGGGTTACGTATATTTGAATTTCGGTTTTTTGTGGCATTATGTTGTTTCTCACTTATGCCGAAAATTTCAACCATTTTGAATGTTCAGTTAATTGTTTTATTTATTTATATATTTATTTATTTATTTTAAGACATTATTCGCATACAGCAGAAGCGACCATTTACAGTGAAAAAATATAACAAACAAGAAAGAGGACAAAATACAATAACAGCATAACAATACACAACGCGGAACGAGCATGGACAGGGGAAACATTTAATTTGTTGAAAGGTGGGATGAAGCTTGGGTGGTGAAATGGTTGCATAGTAAATTAAAAAGATTGACAGTGTGAGGGAGTGAATTTAGAAGGGAAGAGAGGCGAAATAATGAAATTGAGCGCTTGTGGAGAGATATTCTAGGAATAGGCAGATGGAGTAGGGAGTGGGTGCGGGTGGATCGAGTTGGTATCCTGAAGTTGAAGAAGGGAGCAGTTCAGCCCAATGAATAGTCGAGTTTAGGGGGTTGTGGAGGAGTTTTAAATCAGCTTTAAGTCTGCGGTTTTGGGGACTAGAAATGGATGAAGAAGACAGAATAGCATTTGATTACATATTGCGGAAATGTGGGATTCGGTGTTTGATTATTTTGGCAAAGAAGTGAGAGATGCAATAGAGGGATTTTAGAAAACCCCGCTCCTGCGAGACCCAATTAGGATTATTTACACATGATTTACTTTTATCGGGTGAGAGAGGTAGGCAAGTGGATGCCATCTTCTTAGATTTTCAAAAGGCATTTGATAAGGTCCCACACGGTAAACTCATTCATAAATTAAAGGTCGCGGGTATAAACAAGGGCGCCATAAGTTGGGTTAAAGATTTTCTTTCAGAGCGGGAACAGAGGGTAGTCCTTGATGGCGCTAGTTCCGACAGCGTTCGAGTCACGTCGGGGGTACCTCAGGGAAGTGTGATCGGGCCGTTGCTTTTCTTGATTTTTGTTAACGATTTGAACCGCGAAGTGAAAAGTAAAATTAGGATGTTCGCGGATGACACGGTGATCTATCGGGAGATATCTGAGGATGAGGATCGTTTTATTCTAGAGCAGGATTTAGATTGCATTACTAAATGGTGTTCTAACTGGGGATTGACTCTAAATTATAATAAATGTTCAGTGGTAAATTTCTTTAAAAGATCAACGGGATTTGCTTACAAATTAGCTGGAGGTGACCTAGCAGTAGTTGATACGGTGAAATACCTAGGAGTCACATTCACAAAAGACTTAACTTGGGGGACTCACATACGTCAAGTCTGCGGTCAAGCATATAAAAAATTGGGATTCATTAGACGCATTGTCGGCAAAAGTGACTCGAAGGTCAAGGAACGTTGTTACCACGCTCTTGTAAGGCCTCATTTAGAATACGCATGCAGCGTGTGGGATCCGAGTGAAAAAGGTCTCATTCAGGAAATTGAGAAGGTTCAACGCCGGGCAGCCCGTTTTGTAAAAAATTCCTACGATAAAACGCAAAGCGTCACCGAAATGCTCATGGATTTGGGGTGGGAATCATTGGCTGAGAGACGATTCAATGCAAGATTGAAATTATTAAATAAATTTAGATCCGCATGTTTCAGCACCGAGGTCTCGCAAATTATTCGTACTCCTACATACATTAGTCGCTTGGATCATGCATATAAAATTCGGGAAATAGATGCCAGAACTAGCCGACTCAAGGACTCCTTCTTCCCACGGACAATACGGGATAGCAACTGCAGGGTTATAGATAGCAAAAATTCCACTTGCCACCCTCAGCGTCTAAAAAATAATTAGTTGTATTTAAATGCATGCTCTTCCACTAACCTTGTGTGTTTTGCTATAGTAGCCCATTCTTTCCGAATGACCTCATTCATGTTCTGTTCATCTGTTTTTAAGTTTCCCTTTCAATCCCTCGTCCCTCTCCGCGGGGGCAAATTCCTGCTACCTGCAACGTTGGGTCGCATTCCCGGCCTTTTAGGGACTCTTTGGGGGTGGAGTGTTTCGTGGTGCATTTTCATGTGGTAGTGATATTTCAATTTCTTGCTTGTTGTGTCCTGGCTTCCGTGTTGTAGGATGTCTTTCGTGCTGCATCATGGGGTGCAGTTTTTTTAGTTGTTTTTCGGTATATGTATTTGCATGAGTATTGGATGAAGGGATTTTTGCATGAGTGTGTGCGCTGCTGTGGGTGTAATTTTCCGTGTTGTTTTTTTTTGCATGTGGTATTTTTCTTTTTTACGGTTGGTGACCTAACACCCCCCGCCACACGCCCTTGCGGCGGCTTGCGGGGTATTATGTAGATGTAGATGTAGATTAGTTGGGGATGAGGCGGGCCAAATTCGGGAGTAATATGATACTATGGAGAGGACAATTGTAGAGAAGTACGAATGAAGTGCTATTGGATCTTTAATTTCTGCGAAGCAGTAAACAAGCTCTATTAGGGAAATTGCTTTATTTTTTACAGTCAGTATGTGGTCGGAGTAATTTAGTTTATGATCAGTTTAAATGCCAAGGTCTTTCATAGTTTCTACTCTATTTAATGGAGTTGAGTTAATTGAGTAGTTGAACATCAGAGTTTTTTTCAGAGCAAGAGTCATTATGTTGCATTTCCCAGGGTTTAAATTATGCTTCCAGGTATCACACCATAGGGAAATTTGATGTAAGGCAAGTTGAAGGTGAATATAGTCATAAGTGTTATTAATTTGCTTGTAAATTTGCAATCATCAGCGTAGAGAAGGGTATGGACCTGGGAGGAAAGGAGTCGGGGAGGAAGATCATTAACGAATAACTTGAAAAGATATGGCCCAAGGACACTGCCCTGGGGAACCTCAGACGTCACAGGAGACCAAGAGGAAGAAGCATCCGAGAGTATCACACGCTGGGTTAAGTGGGTAAGAAAGCTAGAGAGAAGGCTTAGGGACATACCATGAATGCCGAACTGTTGGCCGAGTTTATGAAGGAGGAGTTGATGATGCAGGGCGTTGACAGATGTTTTTCTTGGAGGTGTTTTGGCTTGTCTTCGATTTTTGCTTGTTCCACAAAATGGATCAAAGAATCTGTATCTAATTTTGTGTGAAAAACAAAATTAAGTAAGCGGACGCATTCCGAATGTATACTGTGTTATATGAAGAAGCTACCTTGAACCGAATCAACGTCTATTGGTGATACAAAATGTTCTCAGAGGTCCAAGAAGATGTGAACGACCAACGCCGGACGCCTGATTACGTCAACAACAGACAAAAGTATTGATAATAATAATAATTTGGCCCGCTCGATTAGAATCGGGCAATTTATTGTTTCAATTTCAATTTTTGGGGTGCCTTATTTTTAAACCCTAATACAATTTCGTTAGTTTTTACAAAATAGAAAATATGAGTTGCATGTCATTTCTTTCCGTCGCTCTCCCCGTCCTTATTTTATCTTTTGATGATAAATCTATCCAATATTTTCCTAATCGGTTCCTCGTGTAGATATTTCCCAACTTGTTGGACGTTATGCAAATATCCAAGGATAGCTTCCAGTTCGCGTCTTTCCTTGGCATAAATTGGGCGATAAAGGACTCTGTGTATTGCCGTATCTTCCTCAATCATGCATTCATACGCCCCCTCCTTTTTTCCCTATTTTCTTTAGGTATGATCTAAACACCCCGTGTCCTGTTAAAATTTGCGTAATTTCTTTGTAAGTTTTAAATTTGATCTTCATTCTTTCCTTCACGCTAGGTAAATATTGTCTGGTTGTTTTCCCCTTTTCTTAAGTTTCCCATTCCCGTTCCCATTTTACCAGGAAATACGCTGTTATAACCTTCCTGTTCCTGCTCCATTTCTCAGTTGGAGACCAAGTTACATCTCCTAGAGTAGCCTCTCCCAGCTGCTTCATCCGTGACTTAATTCTTCTTTCCTCTATTGAGAACGTAATCGGCTGTATCCCAGTTATTATTTGTAAAGCTTTATTACAGACCGTATTGTAGCTCCCTGATATTGCAATGAGGCAAGATCTTTGCGCCTCCTCCAGTTTTCTCCGGATTCTGCTGTAATGTATCCTCTCTCCCCACACCTCAAAGCCGTATGCCAATATTGGGATGGTGAAGCCTTGTTATATTATGGTCCCAGCCTTCTTAAGTAGTTTAATATTTTCTTGACCTTGCCTGCCGCGTAATTTGCGTGTTCTTGGAATGTTAGTCTGTCATCGAATGAGATGCCCAGATATCTGAATGTGGAGGATCTTTTGATGTTTTGACCATAGATTTTTATAGTTGGGTTTCGTGACATTTTTCCGTAATACGATGTACTTGGTCTTATTAACAGATATTTTTAGTCTCACTTTCGCGCTCCATGACTCCACTATATGGCAACATTCCTTTGCGATATTTTCTATTTCTCTCATGGAATTTGCAGGCATAGGGATCACAACGTCATCAGCGTAGGTTGTCCATCTGCAGTTTCCAGGAAGGGGTTGATTCAGCAAATCGTTCATGGCGATGTTCCAAAGAAAAGGACCGAGTATGGATCCCTGTGGTACCCCTTTTGTAATGTTCTTTTCGACTCCCGGCTTATTTTGTTGTATTTTAGTTGTTCTCTTCAAGGAATTATTTTTAATAAGTTCTACTATTGGTCCCGGGATTTTATAACTTTTGACCTGGTTTATGCAATGGGGCCACCATAAGGGATCGAATGTTGCTTCGTAATCTATGAATAAGGCCACCTTATAGTTAAATTTATGATTTTTGATTTCTTGCAGCAGTTTCATTGCCGCGGCTGCGGTGGATCCGCCTCTTCGGAATCCAAATAGGTTTTTGTGAAGTAGATTTTCCTCACCAACTGCTTCTTCAATTTTCACTTTGATGATTCTTTCGAAAATTTTCCCCATTTCGGGTAGTAATGTTATGTGTCTGTATGCCATAGGATCAGCGGGGTATTTTTCTTTAGATTTCAAGATGGCGCATAGGACACCCTTTTTCCACGCCGCAGGGAAGTATTTGTTTCTGCAACAGTCCTGTAGCAACCTAGTTAAATGGCTGAAGATAATCGATTCGGCTGCTTTGATCAATTCAGCGTTTATGCCATCAATACCTGGGGCCTTTTTCATTTTCATCTCTTTAATCGTGGTTCTAACTTCCTCAACGGTGATGTCTATCTCCGTACTTTGCAGGCAAGGAAGGTTAGCCTCACTCCTAATTACTTTTTGTTCTTCAGTTTCACTTTCTGCTGTGTCATCCGGTACTAGTGTGTTGATGATGTTGGAAATGGTTTCGTCCAGGAATAGAAGCTCCCCTCTGGCGTTGGTCTTAGCTGATTATATTAGTGGAATTTTAAATTTTTCTCTTACCATTTTATATATTAACCCCTAGGGGTTTCCCTCAGTATTTGGCCTTAAGAATTTCTCCCAGCTTTTTTCCTTGCTTTTTTGCACTTCTTTGTTGATAGTTCTCTTTTGCCTCAAAGTATCATCTTTTGTTGATGGTACGTTCTTCGTGGCTAATGCTTTTCTAGGAAGTTTTCCGTAGGTTTCTACAATTTATCTTAAGCCTATGAAGTTTCTCATTCCACCATACTGTTTCGCTTCGTCGTGTTCTGGTCTGAGGGATCGAGGCTAGAGTGGAACCTTACAGCGCATCCGTGAGTGATCTGACTCGAGCATCAATGCTGTTATTGCTTGGATCTCACGGCAACAACTCACATTTGTACGAGATGTTCTTTGATAATATCTCCATAAATTTGCTCCAGTTTGCTGCACCGATATTAAATTTTCATTGATGACAGATGTCATTTTCTGTAGTCGTGTCAATCTGGTAAGTGACTAATCTGTGATCGCTGATGGATAGTTCGGCATGTACCTCCCATCTGTGCACGTCTCGTATCAATACCGAGTTACCGATGGTTACGTCCGTTGATGAACTAAACGTGTACGGTTGCCCCGGTTCGTTTAATGTATACAGATCATCGGATGCTAATAAGTCCTCCAATGACTTACCTCGGTCATTGTTTCCTTACTGAACCATATTCCGTTCTTTCGTTAGAGTCTATTTCGACTTGGTTCACATTTGGTTCCTGCGTCAATATAATATATAGCCCAAGATCCGCTGCTTTTTTTCTCAATTCATTAGTATTAACCTTTGCCCGTTGAAGATTGATTTGCCCTATTTTTATGATGTGGTTTTTAGTCACCGTAATTGATTAGCTCTACGATTTGTAGCTACAATCTTTTGTCTGCTTTCTTGCAATTCATACATTATGGCGGTTTTTCTAAAGAGTCGCATTTCCTGGAATCATGGTTTCCGGAGCGGTTTGTTCACAAACCTTCTGGTCTGCATAGCACGTTTTGGCTGAGTGCCCGAACTTTTGGCACTCGAAGCACCTCGTTGCTACAGTGAAGTCCTTCACCCTATATGAGCTAAACTCAATGAAAGCTCTTTCTCTATTTAGCAACTTCTTTCTGCTATTGGGGTGAACCTCAATTACCCTGTTTGTTGTTTGTTCCTCTCTTTTCCCAAATTTAAACAATGCTTTCACGTGGCTGCCTGCAGATAGGTCATTTTGGTTCCTCAAAGCTTCCTCAAGATCCTCTGGCGCTACGCTTGATTTTGTCGCATATCATGCCATTCTATGGAGAACCTTAACTGGTTTCCTAATCAGTAGGTTATTATCGGCAAACCCTTTGCAATTCTTCAGTTTCTCTTCGATTTCTTCGTTTTCGGACTCAATTTTTATAGCTTTGTTCTTCGTCCCAGTGATTCCTTTGATACCATGCTTTTTGGGGTTTAATATTTTTTGTACCTTCATCTTCGTGTCGTCACTTGTTTCTTCCTCTGCTCCTTCCCCTATTGTTTCAGTATACGTTTTGTTTGCCTTTTTGCTCCATATTGGAGACGTCTCGCTCTTCTACTCATTCCTTTGAATGGAAGCGATTTCATCAAAAGATGGGCCCACTACAAGTTTCGAACAGGAGTGCTTCAACTCTTCTCTTACTATATGTCTTATTATTTTTACATTTACATCATTGTTTCCAAACCTGGCCTCTAGTTTTCCTAGAGCTCTATTATAACTATTTATTAGTGTCATGAACAAGTACTCCAATTCCTTGATTTAGTCTGTGATTTCGCCTTTTTTTAACGCCGAGATTTTTTTCACTGCCCACAAGACGACGCACGGCGTCACTTGCTGCACTAAACTGACTTAATAAAGAACTGAGGTCTGCCTCTCTATGAAAGGCATCAGTCCCTGCCATTGCTGCGTTTGATTAGCACTGCACTAAGTGATACTCAGTCCCATTTATTTCATAACCAATATCTACAGATGCAAACGCTGGTTGATATGAAAATGGGCATGTTGGATCGTAGTCTTCCGTGGCGTTCAGGATTCGTGGATGTCTCCATTTTTCGGGTTCCCGCCGCGTTGTTAGTCATGCTTGACGACAGTTTCGCCCGGATTCCACCAGTCGTCTTCAGGTCGAAGTGCCGATATCATTTTGGCTGCGCTTATATAGCCCTCGCTCTCTCGCTGCTGCGTTGTGCTTGGCTGGTTGCTGGAACACTCTCTTCCAGGCTTTCGTCAGGTGACAACCGTCTTCCCGGTTGAAATTTCTCGGCGTTTTGGTGATCTCAATTGATTCTCTAATCAGCCGAGGATAGTATCTTCTTTCCTTGGCGATTATCTCGGCTTCGTCAAATTTGATGTCGTGTCCGGGTTCGCTCCAGGCATGCTCGGCGACTGCTGATAGGTTGAATTTCTTATTCTGTGTTGCCCTCTTGTGTTCTTGCAGGCGGGTCTTCATGGACCTGCATGTCTCGCCGATATACGATTTGCCGCAAGAGCAAGGCACGCGGTACACACCTTCGAGAAGACCTTTCGGGATCTTGTCCTTGGGCCTTGGAATTATCTGGCTTATTTTTGTCACGCAGTTAAATCTTGTGACAATGTCTTTCTCCTTCAGGACCCTCGAGATCTTTTCGCTTGTGCCGGCGACGTAGGGGATGATGGCATAGGTTCCTGGCTTTTCAGTTTGGTGTTTCTCCTTGACGAGTGTCTGGTGGCGTTTTTCCACTTTAGCGGTCCTTTTCCGAACCAATTCTTCTTTGCATCCATTCATCTTCAGTGCCGTCATCAAATGTCCCTTTTCCTTGGCAAATGATTCTGCATCCGAAAGTTTGTATGCGCGATGCAGGAGTGTTGCCACCAGTGATGCCTTCTGGGACGGGTGATGATGTGAGTGGGCGTTCAGGTAGCGGTCAGTATGGGTGGCCTTCCTGTATACTCAGTGGCCAATACTCTCGTTGGTTCTCCTCTTCACCATTATGTCCAAAAACGGGATTTGGTTGTCTTTTTCAGTCTCCATAGTGAATTGTATTGCCGGATGCTGAGAGTTGAGGTGCTCCAGGAATCTCTGCAGTTCTTCAGGTTCATGTGGCCAAATTACGAACGTGTCGTTCACGTATCTTAGCCATAACTTGGGTTTCTTATCGTGGGATTCGATCGCCATTTGTTCGAATCTTTCCATATGTCTGCTATCACCGGGGATAGGGGTGAGCCCATTGCCGCTCCTTCGCGTTGTTCGAAGAAACTCCCGTTCCAAAGGAAGTAGGAGTTCCGTAGGCAGTACTCTATGGGTACTTCAATTAGACCTAGGGTTCCAAACGCCGGAAATAACAATCCGATTTGCCCCAATCTTACATACAATAAATGCAATGCTATCAAATGTCTGGCACTTCAGGTATACCCTACGTTCTCTGACTTCAAGATTTATGCCACCAATCGAAGAATATTAAGAAAATCTCACCCAACAAGGATGTTCTGAACATCGCTCACATATTCCAGCTTCACCGTTCCACTCGAATTAGTATCCGAATAGTCTACATCTATGTTACAGATTAATAAAATATTTATATGCAGCACAAATGCTCACACCATTCACATACCAGAGTTTTGCCACACAACTCCAATCGGTATCCGAGAAATAGGGAATTTCTGGTGTGGACCACGTGTTCCGGTTTCAGGATACACGGCACCAAATAAATAAATAATTACACACTGCATTAACATTCACAAAACCATTCACTCCCCCAAGTTGGATGTCTTTCGTGCTGCATCATGGGGTGCAGTTTTTTAGTTGTTTTGCGGTTTATGTGTTTGCATGAGTATTGGATGAAGGGATTTTTGCATGAGTGTATGCGCTGCTGTGGGTGTAATTTTCCGTGTTGTTTTTTTTTGCATGTGGTATTTTTCTTTTTTACGGTTGGTGACCTAACACCCCCCGCCACACGCCCTTGCGGCGGCTTGCGGGGTATTATGTAGATGTAGATGTAGATGAAGTTTCACCACACAGCTCCACCCGGGTATGGAGAAATCGGGCAGTTCCGGCTTAGACAACATGTTCCAGTTTTAGGAGGTATTCAGCCTATCGTTACAAGATGCATGCACAACACATGTATGAACAACACCAACAACGCAAACATATCACCGAGTTCCTTATGACGGTTTCCGATAAAATGCCGGAAACCCGAAATTTTTAATGCACTTTTCACAGCCTGTAGCACACATAGGGTTAAATCAATCAGCTTCTCACACCCCCAGATGGTGCGGAGTACTGTCGGGAAAAAGTCCGAACTTTTCGTCACATTCGCACAAGAACTTTTCCAAATATGATGTTTTAGTAACTTCTCCGCGGGAGGTACGGAGCTCAAGGCATATACTACGTCCGCTCGGCACCGCGACTCCAAACTGACTCCCGACGAAAGTATTGATGAACTGAAAAAATAGTATTGGCCAATCGTCGGATCACCGTTAAAGAAGTTGCTGAGGACCTAAACCTATCGATTGGCTCGATTTTTACCAATGATTTTGGTATAACACGGGTCGCCGCGAAATTCGTGCCAAAATTGCTCAATTTCGACCAAAAGCAACAACGCATTAACATTGCCAATGAGGAAATTGAATGATTCTGTCCGCGACGACCCAAATTTGCTCCAGAGGGTCCTAACTGATGATTAATCATGGGTTTATGGTTATAATGTGGAAACTAAAGCTCAATCATCCCAATGGAAGCTGCAGCACGAGCCAAGACCGAAAAAAGCGCGCCAAGTTTGGTCGAATGTGAAAGTTTTGCTTACATTTTTCTTCGATGGCGGTGGTGTAGTACATCATGAGTTCTTTCCACAGAACAGTATAACGATAAATAAGGAATATTGCCCACCTGTAAGTTATGCGCAATTTGCGCGAAGCAATCAGTTACAAACGCCCGGATTTGTGGACGAACAAAAATTGGCTTTTGCACCATGACAACGCCCCTGCTCACAAATCGTTACTTGTGCGCGAATTTTTGGCTTAATACAACAAAGCAATGATGTCGCAGCCACCGTATTCCCCAGATCTGTCTCCCTGTGAATTTTTCTTGCTCCCGAAACTGAATAGGCCCTTGTAGTAAGGACGACGATGCACTACGATGTACGAGATAAAGACTGCATCGAAGGAGGAGCTGAGCAAGTTTACAAAAAATGATTTTTTGAGGTGCTTCGAGGGTTGGGTAAAACGTTGGCACAAGTTAAATATATCTCATTGGGATTACTTTGAAGAGGATAAAATATATATTCATGAATAAATAAATTATTAAAAAACAAAAGTCGCGATACTTTTGGAACAGACCTCGTATATTGCCTACGGAAAACCGACAGCAGCAGGGCAGTTGACGCAGAAGAATAACACCAATTCAGTTAGAAGGAACTTGGAATGTTAGGACAAATGTTGAGGACAGGAAAATTAGAGAATATTAGGCGAGAGATGGAAAAGGGAAACATCAATCTTTGAGGTCTATGCAAGGTGAGATGGAAGGATAGCGGGGATTACTGGAGTGATTACTATTAAATAATATACAGCGGCGGGGACGAGAGCCAACCAAGGGTTGCCATAATATTTAATAAAGAGGTAGGAAGAAGTGCAGTCAACAGCGAACAAGCAACAGATAGAATATTATCAGTAGATATAAAATCAGAACCGACGAACTTGATCAATGTTCAGGTATACATGCCACCGAGGAATCATAAGGGGCGTGCCTCTCCCCATCCTAAACCCAAACTGATCATCCCCTAAGTAATCATTTGACTTGCTCTCCATCCTTTTTTTAACGATCCTGAGAACAAATTTAGCTGCCTAAGATATCAAACTTATTGTTCTGTAATCCTCACATGGTGTAACCTTTACCTTTTTCAGAGTAGGAACTAACACTGATCTCACAAAGTCTTCCGGCCAGGTTCCTTCCTCATATATACTATGAATCAGTGCATATAGCTTCTTCCTCCCACATTTTCATAAACCATTTAGTAGTTCTGCAGGAATGCTGTCAACCCCCACTGCCTTATTTGAGTTCATCTCCCTTAATGCCTTATCTATCTCGTTGCCGAGTATGCCCGGGGACCTAATATATCTTAATCAACGTCATATTCTCTTTCTATGTCTAAGCTTGCTCCCTATGTTGTTTACCGTTCAGTTCTTCTATATATTTCTTCCATCTCTCTCGAATCTTCTGAAGGGGCCTTGAATCTTCTGAAGATGAACCTTCTTAAAGGCCATCCACCGCGGGGTCATTTTTGAATAGATTGTGCCACTTCAAAATTGTATTTTGTGAAATATTTTCATCCTTAAACCCTTTGGCGAATCACACCCAACGACTTCGTACCAGATATTCCCAGTCCAGCACAAAATGTGATGGTGTACCGCTGCTCAATCGTTTGCTGTGTTTTGCGCTTGCCACAAGTCACTCGAGAGGGGTTGAATGAAAACGCGATCTCGCCCGAACGAACGCTCGCAGGCGATCGGCCCCTGCCGAGAGTTGATGGTCACATCCTCCACCACCGAGCCTGTAATTACAGACCTATATCTCTCACTTCTATCTGTTGCAAAATCTTAGAGCACATAATTGTCAATTCAATAATGAGACACCTTGACAATATTAACTTTTTAAGTGACAATCAACACGGATTCAGGAAAACTCGCTCCTGCGAAACCCAATTAGGATTGTTTACACATGATTTACTTTTATCTGGTGAGAGAGGTAGGCAAGTGGATGCCATCTTCTTAGATTTTCAAAAGGCATTTGATAAGGTCCCACATGGTAAACTCATTCATAAATTAAAGGTCGCGGGTATAAACAAGGGCGCCATAAGTTGGGTTAAAGATTTTCTTTCGGAGCGGGAACAGAGGGTAGTCCTTGAAGGCGCTAGTTCCGACAGCGTTCGAGTCACGTCGGGGGTACCTCAGGGAAGTGTGATCGGGCCGTTACTTTTCTTGATTTTTGTTAACGATTTGAACCGCGAAGTGAAAAGTAACATTAGGATGTTTGAGGATGGCACGGTGATCTATCGGGAGATATCTGGGGATGAGGATCGTTTTATTCTAGCGCAGGATTTAGATTGCATTACTAAATGGTGTTCTAACTGGGGATTGACTCTAAATTATAATAAATGTTCAGTGGTAAATTTCTTTAAAAGATCAACGGGATTTGCTTACAAATTAGCTGGAGGTGACCTAGCAGTAGTTGATACGGTGAAATACCTAGGAGTCACATTCACAAAAGACTTAACTTGGGGGACTCACATACGTCAAGTCTGCGGTCAAGCATATAAAAAATTGGGATTCATTAGACGCATTGTCGGCAAAAGTGACTCGAAGGTCAAGGAACGTTGTTACCACGCTCTTGTAAGGCCTCATTTAGAATACGCATGCAGCGTGTGGGATCCGAGTGAAAAAGGTCTCATTCGGGAAATTGAGAAGGTTCAACGCCGGGCAGCCCGTTTTGTAAAAAATTCCTACGATAAAACGCAAAGCGTCACCGAAATGCTCATGGATTTGGGGTGGGAATCATTGGCTGAGAGACGATTCAATGCAAGATTGAAATTATTAAATAAATTTAGATCCGCATGTTTCAGCACCGAGGTCTCGCAAATTATTCGTACTCCTACATACATTAGTCGCTTGGATCATGCATATAAAATTCGGGAAATAGATGCCAGAACTAGCCGACTCAAGGACTCCTTCTTCCCACGGACAATACGGGATAGCAACTGCAGGGTTATAGATAGCAAAAATTCCACTTGCCACCCTCAGCGTCTAAAAAATAATTAGTTGTATTTAAATGCATGCTCTTCCACTAACCTTATGTGTTTTGTTATAATAACACATTCTTCCCGAATGACCTCATTCGTGTTCTGTTCATCTGTTTTTAAGTTTCCCTTTCAATCCCTCGTCCCTCTCCGCGGGGGGAAATTCCTGCTACCTGCAACGTTGGGTCGCATTCCCTGCCAATTAGAGACTCTTTGGGGGTAGAGTGTTTTGTGGTGCATTTTCATGTGGTAGTGGTGTTTCAATTTCTTGCTTGTTGTGTCCTGGCTTCCGTGTTGTAGGATGGCTTTCGTGCTGCATCATGGGGTGCAGTTTTTTAGTTGTTTTGCGGTATATGTGTTTGCATGAGTATTGGATGAAGGGATTTTTGCATGAGTGTGTGCGCTGCTGTGGGTGTAATTTTCCGTGTTGTTTTTTTTTGCATGTGGTATTTTTCTTTTTTACGGTTGGTGACCTAACACCCCCCGCCACACGCCCTTGCGGCGGCTTGCGGGGTATTATGTAGATGTAGATATATATGTACACAATTTTAAGATTTCAATTTATTATGTACACCGGGTATTTCAATGGTAATTTCTTATGGTAAATAACTTTAATTCCAATTAAAATAAGTAAATTGCTCATTAATATGCTGTTAAAACAGCCATTGACCCGAAGAATATAATATTATTCTGAAATTCGACGGTGAAGCTAATTTAGTTGGTCTCATAGTGTACGAAATTCAAACATTCAGGATAGGTGACAGGCCTTTCTCCGTCAGGTTTGGGGTCATTGAAGTTCTAGTGCAATCATAATCGCTTATTTTAGATTAACACATCCATGGACGTTACCCGAATCCGAACTCTAGACCATTACACTCCAACAGCCGACAGCTCTCCCCAATAGGCGGTGCTCATCATTTATAACTTTATTTATGCCGCGCAAGCGACGCACATTTTCTATTTGATAATATTGGAGTGTGCATTAATAGGTAGGCATTATTGGTAGACATATAATTCATCTAATATTAAACACGTTTCTTTTAACCTAGTACATTTTTTCAACAATTTATTTTAATTTGTGCGAAGAGCAAATTATTTGGTGATGCATTTCGTAATCAGTTATTTAAACCCTTTAACTCTTCAACTAATTAAAACTAGATGGATATTAATGTTACTTTTAACCATCACTTAAAACATTTGTATTTAATTGGAAGGTTTTAATTCATATAGAAGGCAGCTAAATCCAATTAACTAATGTTATATTCAAGAAGGGTACATTTTTGGATCTATTCCTTCTTGTCTAAGTTTAAGTTGGAAGTCAACGTCGTTTTAGTCTTTTGAAAGTTGGTCCTTTAACACCTTTGTGTAAATCACTCAGAGATCCCCGTTTTTAACTATTCTGAGCATGTCGCGAAGTCTGCTCCGTTTCCTTATGCTTTGCAAGTTTCCCCAAACCAAAAATTGCGAGCACCCCCGTAACACTGTCTGTTCCCCCAGTATCTAACCAGCGCATATCTCGCCACCTTTGTCTGAACTTTTTCCTGCTTTTTAATGTGGCCATCCTTATGCGCGTCCTATCCCAGCGATAAATATTCTAAAATGAGCCTCCATAATTTTTATAATAAAGGCCCCCTGGGAGATAAGATATATATATATATATATTTATATATATATATATATATATATATATATATATATATCCATGCATATAGTACACTCAGTTAGGTCGTAAACGACTCAAGTTAAAAATATTTGGTACTCGGAAAGCAACCGGCCATATTAAGACACATCTACAGAATTCCATTCCGGGTACCCCGGAATCGATCTTAAAATATTCCAAACCCTAATTTTTCAGTCGTATAATTAAATTGAGGACGAATTCAAAAGCACCGTGGAAAAAACTACGACAAATTCCTGGTCAATATTTTAGGACTAGAACGAGAGCTGTCGACGTAGGAGCCCCTACCTGAAAACTTCAAATAATTTCCCTAATTACAGATAAAACTCTTTTCCATATTGAAAAAGATTTCATAAGGATACGGAATCCGAAAAATTTAAGCTGTCAGGTAAATAAATCATAGTTTCAATGAAGTTTTCCACATTACCAATTATCAAAGACGCAAGTGAGGGTCTCCTTGCTTCCTGTAGATTTTTACATCAGGATAACTGTTCTTTCACTGCCGCATAGCTCGGAAGTTATGTTATTGAAAATCACCTAGCAATGGGAAACCGCAGCATTTGAAAACAATACGTTGACTAACCAGTCTCCTTGGACCTCAAAACAATGCAATTTATTTCTCTTTCTGTTTTATCTGCATTCAATTACAGACAACTCCTAAGTTTCCAAGAGTTGACTTCAATCATTTGGGTTTAGCAATGTGGATCCTTGATATTGATAAATCGCGATTGGTACATTCCCAATGATGGATTTACGTTGCCTGTACTCTTTTTCTTTCAGTAAAAACACTCTCATCCTGCCGTTTATTTTATCCTTTATAAACCTAGTGTTGCGCTTTCCGTGTCTTTCTTGCGAGCGTGAGTGACTTACTATTGTACATTTTTGGTTACCGTTTAAAATAAATTTCAAACAATCTTTCTTGGCAGGATAAAATACATTTCCCGCTGATAACTAAGTTAATATGCAGTATCAAAGTACGACATAATTAATTATGCCGGGAATAATTTGAGACACCCAAAACAACCAGGGGATTGATTAATGTGGTGATCCATACAATTTATGAGACACTAATGACGTGACGGTATTTTAACAGTTGACACTAATCGCAATAGAAGAAAGGCAGTGGAAACCTTGAATGGGAAAGATATAATGCATTTTTTATGAAAATTCTTAAAATGACGGCATAAACTCAGTTACAATGCATATGTCATTTCAATTCTCTTTTAGCTTTTACTACCAGAGGCATTTACATCATGGCCACTGCGTTTTGTGTAGTTATCAATATTATCGGCATTAAAATAAGAATAAAAGTTGGCCTCATCATCAAATTTGAAAACATAAAATGCCATAGATATTGTCTGATGACGCTGATATTCTTGGCATTTCCAAGGATCACACGCCGTCCGAATCATTGACCTCACACAATTCAATTATTATTTTCTCTATTCCTCATGAAATACTTGCCATTTCTACATCTACATCTACTCAATACCCCGCAAGCCGCCGCAAGGGCGTGTGGCGGGGGGTGCTAGGACACCACCCATAATTTAGAAAAGAAAAATAATAAAAAAAAAATCGCATGCAATAACGACAAAATCATATATTAAAAAAAAAAAAAAAACATGGCATACATTCATGCATGAACACTTACACCCCACACACATGCAAACACTCAAACTACCAACTAGCATACACATGCACCTGAAAGTATACCTAACATCTCTATAGTGTTTAATTTTGTGCCGACTTGTAAATTCAAAGTTTTTAATATTTCTAAAGTGACTTCGGTTTCTTGCTATTATGATTACTGATTGTTCGGGGAAAGAATGAGTATTTGTACCTATCTGTCTTGGAATCTATCTCCCTTAGTTTATCTTTGTGGTCTGATCTACCTAAGTAGTGTGGGGCCATTATAATTCCTTCAGTGTCATATTTAAACTCGTTTGTTCTGAACCTTTCTAAAAGTCTAAGCCTCGCTTGTTCTCTCCGCACTTCAAGTGGTTCCCAGCCTAAATTCCCTAAGAGACCTGTCACACTTGTGTTTTTATCATAACAATTTTTAACAAATCTAGCGGATTTTCTCTGGACTTTATCTAATTCTTTTTGCCAAATTTTCTCCCACGGATCCCAAATACTTGCGGCATATTCCAAATGAGGTCTAACTAGAGCAAAATAACACCTCTCTTTAACTTTTTCATTACATTTCCCCACCACCCGTTTTATGAAGCCAAGTTTCTTTAAAGCTGATCCGCATATTGTCCTGATATGTGCTCCCCATGAAAGGCGTGGTGTTAGAACAACCCCCAAATATTTAACTTGATTTGCCGTAGTCAATACTGAACCCTCTATTTTGTAGTTTATATCCTGTTCCTCGCTTCCTTTATTCCAAAATTTCAAAACTGCACATTTATCTATATTAAGTGTTAATCCCCATTTATTGCACCATCCCGAGATATTGTCTAAGTCTCTAGAGAGTAGCTCGCGATCTAGTTGGCTCCTTATTTCCCTGTATATCACCGTGTCGTCAGCAAATAACCTTAGATTGCTACTAACGTGTGTGCTTAAGTCATTTATGTATATTAAGAACAGAAGAGGCCCTATTACACTTCCCTGGGGGACGCCCGAAGTAACATCTCTCTCCGTTGAGCACAACCCATCTATGACTACGATTTGTTTGTCATTTCTTAGTAATTCCTCTTCTATTTTCTCAAAAATTTCCACGAACCTTCATCCACTGCTCTCTTGTATACCCAAAGAAGGGTGATTTGAAACATAAACAACGAATCTCATTACATGGTTTGAAAAACTACTCCACCATGATCAAGCGATTCATTCAAAAAGGTACCTAATTTCACGGTTCTGACTCCTTAGTGCCTTGCCTGGAGCATACGATTTTTATGCTCTGATCACTATGGGAGACTGTTGAAAATAGTTTCCAAAGATACAGTCAAGTCAAAATGTGGTTTTCTGGACCAATTAACAACATCAAATCAAAGGAATTTCCAAAAAAAAATGAAAAAGTCACACGAGTAAAATTGAGACAATTAGGTATAAAGATCAAAGGAAACAAGGATGCTGGAAACAAGTTCAAAGGTCAAGGGTAGAGACTGAAAGTTCAAAAAGTACAAGCTACTTGTTGGCAAAGGCTGGCGCCAATGTAAAGCTAATCGTTGGGAGGGAGGCAGAGCAGGAGAGAGAAAGAGGGGAGGATGGATGTACTGCTCCTCCAAGGAGAGAGCGCGCCAACTGAGCGGCAGGCTCGATTTTACAGGAGTGTATGCGCCACAAAGCAAATGGTTACTTCAAATAATATATGCAAATGTTAAAGTGAATTTGAACTAAACTCGCAATATTTCTGCGTTCCAACAAAAAAATTTATGTGCACATATAATTAATAGATTGGAGAAAAGTTTAGTATAAAGCGTACTTTTGTAAGGCCCTGACACTTGGCTGTTGGGGCAAGAGGATGGGCGTAAAGTAGAGGAGATGTGGGTTTAAAAAACAATGGAAAAAGTACTATGGAAAGAAGCAAAGCAAACGAAGAATTTCACGGCATGGTGGGGGAAGCGAGACGGCTTTTGGGTGAAATTCGAAGGAGGTAGAGCGACAGTGGTACAGGAGCTACCGAGCAGTGGTAAGATTCTGAAGACACCAATACAAGGGAGGTGGGAAAAGGAGGCAGACGCAGAAAAATAATTAGAATTTTGAATGGAATTAAGGAAGGGAAAAGTATGCAGAAGTTAAATAATGAGGTTCTATTATAATCTATAGAGTACGGGTTCTAAGGATATTTTGTGTCGGGTCAGTTAGGGCTTAAGGGTGCTGTAGTTTGTAGTGCCAGGATTCGTCTTAAACCTACTCTAAATCGATAGATTACTGTTAATCCTACAAATACTATACGAAATTTTAAGTCCATTACATTTGAGTTGAAATAGTTCTCTTATTTTTGGCATTCGAACAACTTAAATAATATTAGGAAATAGTAATCATGCTAGCAAATAAATGTAAAGAAATGATGAGATTTTATTTAGAAAATGAAGCGCACTCGATTGGAGAATTACTCCGATCCTGGCCTTTACCCGACGACGCCGAACGAGCTATTATTCGCACGACAAACATTATGACGCACCTAATGATGTGGCATCGTTCACTAATAGCATAAAATAATCGATTTTAAGGAACCAAAATGATACAGCGGTGAGTTTAGAATAATTCCAATGGAGTAAATTAATTGGCATTGGAGAAACTCACTGAAACGCGGCATTGTTCACTAATGGAAATAATTCAATGAATGTACTACACATACCCCGTGAAAAATATCCTCTATGCTAAAAATAAGTTTCATTCAATTAATATTAACTTTAAGATGCGCATATATGATATTCAACTCGTAGTGAATATTTAAATCATTTTATTTCACAAAGTTGATACCTTTAAACCATTAAAAACACAATACGCCCCAGAATTATGCGACCTCTAAACACAGCATTAAAATAACTTGAATATGAAAATAAATGTATTTGGTAGGGTGCAGATAAATCCCTAAAATTATCGAAGGACATCAGTCATGAAATCTATAAATGATGATTGCATATGGCCGTTAGGTCACTATTGAGGATGGTAACGGGAAACCACCTCAATTATTTTTCCCAGAGCAATAATAGGGATGACAGCAAAGGGATAATATACCCCGAGAACTACAAGACCCGGCTCACCGAGTGAATTTGTATGTAACTTGAAGAAACTGATTTGAGACACTATAATTAACTAGAGCGGTCTAATAATACCTAGCACTGTGACATAAAAACATCCTGGGACACAATTCAAAATATATCGCACGTATATTATTAATTTAGAGGAAAGGAACAAAGGAGATCATGCAATTCCCGCTCACTTAAAGCGTTCTACGATAAATTCATATATATATATATATATATATATATATATATATATATATATATATAGATATATATATATATATGCTTTTATAGACGTAACACGGAAGTGCCGAATAGTACAATACACAGTAACACACAATATAGAAACACAAAAAAAGAGAACACTCACACGTATTTTCTTGATATTTCGACGGAAACAATCCGTCTTCCTCTGAAGATATAGAAGTAATGACTGCCTCATATATATATATATATATATATATATATATATATGAATTTATCGTAATACACACACATATATCATGCATCGGGAATTAATTATTCGACAATATACTGAATTTAAAAATTTCTCACCTGCTGAATACAATTTGTAGTTGTTTGGTTGCTAAATTTTTAAAGCTACTTTTCTTCTCTCTCCGTGGCACATTTTCACTTACTATTCCTTTTTTGCCAAAATTATATCACCAATAAAAAAATGAAAAAAAGACTTTTAGCTGAGGGAAACAAAATCTTCAAAGAAACATCGAACTATAAATAAAATCAAATAGTGTCACGCTTTATGACGTATACTCGAGCATACCAAACCCGAACTCAATGGTGACTGAAATACAATATGTTTAATTTTTTACGCGGCATAAATTGGTGTTCATGTAGGATTCACAAGAATTGTAGCATGAAAACTTTTTCCAATTCAACGCACTTTTTTCATGATGTCATTTTCAAGGATTCCCTGAATACTCGCTTCATTAAATCGTGAAACAAAACACCTAGCTAAAAGAGCGGAAAATATGCCTGTCGCCTTAAATCGAGAGGCCAATTCACATCAAACCTAAAGAGCGAAGAAATACAATAAATTCTGTCAACAAATGAATATCTTAAATTAAAATATACCCGGCCATTCCAAAAACTAGATTGATTCTTAAAGTTTGAATAAAGGATAGAAGGAGGACAAAAACTAGTGATGGAGAGAATTGTACTATATTATATAAATTTAATACATAAGCAGAGTGTTGCCCAGTGGCTCTACAAGCAGACCCGAGAGTGTACACGGTATAGACGGTAAAATTGAAGGTAAGGGTTTGAATATCCTCCAGGCAAACTGTAGAAGTATCCTCAACAAATCTAGGGAATTTGAGACTGCAATAGATGCGTGTAATCCCAATATCATAATTGGCACAGAATCTTGGCTTAACGATAGCATTACATCGGCCGAAATTTGTCCGTCAAATTACAATGTCTATCAAAGGGATCGAGGTGGGAGGGATAGATTGTCAACAAAGTAACTGTGAGATGATGTGTGTAAGGATACGAGAAGCAGAAAGTAGCAAATGGTTAAAAATAATTGCTCTGTATAGAAGTCCAAGCGAAGGTATGCACTCGTTGGAGATCCTTGCTGACTATTGTTCTGAAAACCCCCAAGGTAACATCATCATAGCCGGGGATTTAAACCTTCCAGAAATAGGGTGGGGGGCATAACAGCGGGTGGCGGGCAGGCACAAGATCTGGTAAATCGCCTCATTAACGAAGAAGGGTTTACCCAGGTAGTAAATAAGCCCACTAGGGGAGAAAATACCCTCGACGTTTTTCTACTTAGACCTCCAAACCCTATAATTAGTATAGATGTATTTCCGGGAATAAGTGATCACGCAGCAGTGTGTGCTCAAATGGACTGGTATAGGTCAACAAAAGGAGGTATGGGGGATGAAAAGTAAATTTGGCAATATACCCGGGCAGATAGGGAAGGGTTCCAGGAATTTTTAAGGGGCAAGTTTCCTGTATGGGCAGCTAGTGGAGCAACCGTGGAGAAAATATGGGAAACATTCAAAGAAATAATTCTTGTAGGGCAAATGAAGTATGTTCCCATAAAAAAATTTGAAACAGAACACGGATCCGGAGTACATCTACATCTACATAATACCCCGCAAGCCGCCGCAAGGGCGTGTGGCAGGGGATGTAAGGTCACCAACCGTAAAAAGGAACAATACCACATGCAAAACAACTACGTGGAAAATCACACCCACAGCAGCGCACACACTCATGCAAAAATCCCTTCACCCAATACTCATGCAAACACATATACCGCAAAACAACTAAAAAACTGCACCCCAGGATGCAGCACGAAAGCCATCCTACAACACGGAAGCCAGGACACAACAAGCAAGAATGTGAAACGCCACTACCACATGAACATGCACCAATAAACCCTCTACCCCCCGAAGAGTTTGTAAAAGGCAGGGATTGCGACCGAAAGTTGCAGGTAGCAGGAATTTCCCCCCGCGGAGAGGGACGAGGGACTGAAAGGGAAACTTAAAAACAGATGAACAGAACACTAATGAGATCATTCAGAAAGAATGGGTTATGATAACAAAACACATAAGGTTAGTGGAAGAGCATGCATTTAAGTAGAACTAATTATTTTTTAGACGCTGAGGGTGGCAAGTGGAATTTTTGCTATCCTGTATAACCCAGCAGTTGCTATCCCGTACTGTCGGTGGGAAGAAGGAGTCCTTGAGTTGGCTAGTTCTGGCATCTATTTCCCGAATTTTATATGCATGATCCAAGCGGCCAATGTATGTAGGAGTGCGAATAATTTGCGAGACCTCGGTGCTGAAACATGCGGATCTGAATTTATTTAATAATGATTCAATCTTGATCAATCAAGAATAATTTCAATCTTACATTGAATCGTCTCTCAGCCAATGATTCCGACCCCAAATCCATGAGCATTGCGGTGACGCTTTGCGTTTTATCGTAAGAATTTTTTACAAACGGGCTGCCCGGCGTTGATCCTTCTCAATTTCCCGAATGAGACCTTTTTCATTCGGATCCCACACGCTGCATGCGTATTCTAAATGAGGCCTTACAAGAGCGTAGTAAAAACGTTCCTTGACCTTCGAGTCACTTTTGTCGGCAATGCGTCTAATGAATCCCAATTTTTTATATGCTTGACCGCAGACTCTACGTATGTGAGTCCCCCAAGTTAAGTCTTTTGTGAATGTGACACCAAGGTATTTTACCGTATCAACTACTGCCAGATCAACTCCAGCTAATTTGTAAAAAAATCCCGTTGACCTTTTAAAGAAATTTACCAGGGAAAATTTATTATTATTTAGTGTCAATCCCCAGTTAGAACACCATTTAGTAATGCAATCTAAATCCTGCGCTAGAATAAAACGATCCTCATCCCCAGATATCTCCCGATATATCACCGTGTCATCCGCGAGCATCCTCATTTTACTTTTCACTTCGCGGTTCAAATCCTAAACAAAAATCAAGAAAAGCAACGGCCCGATTACACTTCTCTGAGGTACCCCCGGCGTGACTCGGGGGGAAATTCCTGCTACCTGCAACGTTGGGTCGCATTCCCTGCCAATTAGAGACTCTTTGGGGGTAGAGTGTTTCGTGGTGCATTTTCATGTGGTGTTTCAATTTCTTCCTTGTTGTGTCCTGGCTTCCGTGTTGTAGGATGTCTTTCGTGCTGCATCATGGGGTGCAGTTTTTTAGTTGTTTTGCGGTTTATGTGTTTGCATGAGTATTGGATGAAGGGATTTTTGCATGAGTGTGTGCGCTGCTGTGGGTGTAATTTTCCGTGTTGTTTTTTTTGCATTTGGTATTTTTCTTTTTTACGGTTGGTGACCTAACACCCCCCGCCACACGCCCTTGCGGCGGCTTGCGGGGTATTATGTAGATGTAGATGTAGTCTCATTAAGCAATTTTAGAATTCCTTGTTGGTCCACTGTTATTTTCTCCATGGGTTGAGTATGTATTCTTTCTTGGAGATATGCGGTGGCAAACGTCATTCGAGAAAACGCTTTGGAAGAATGAATTTAGGATTTTAGCTTTACCCTCACTGTCTGTATAAATTATATTGGTACAATCCCTTAAGCAAGCCACGGTTAGTTTACTCCCATTTACTTCCCTAACATATGACCAGAAAGCTTTGGGGTCAGTGTCCAAGTGCTCGCAAAGTACTTTGGGTTAAAATCCAGTAAGGCGCTACGTAATTGTGTTTTGGTTTCAAATAGAGGATCTATGCTTGTCCCATAATTGTTTATTCTCAGGGGATGATGTGTTCACGCCTGCCCTCTTTACTCTAGAGTGTAGCATTCTCTGCTTTCGAAGGGCTTTTCTAACGTCTTTATTGTACCACCTGAGGTCGCGATTTGCTTTAACGTATTTTATGGGTATGAAATCTATGATTCCTTTTTGCATAATATTGAAAAATTCTGTCCAAGTTTCTTCGATGTGGGCATGACTTAAGTGGGTTTTGAACTCGGGTAGTGAAGAGTTTAACTGATTGGCAAAAGTTTTAAAGTCTGCTTTATGGCAATTATAAGTTTTTCTTTTTGGTTTAACAATCTTTTTTTCTTTCTATGTCCAAGTGGACATTAATTGCTTTATGGTCACTCAAGCCCTCATCAGTTGATACACAAATAATACGTTCAGGCGTGTTTGTAAGAAATAGATCCAATATGTTCTATCCACGGGTGGGCATGCGTACTGCTTGATGGAGGGAGTTTCTTTGGACCAATTTTATCATGGAATTGCAAGATTCGCGATCGCAGGTCCCAGATTTAACGATATTGCTGTCCCAATCTATACCAGGGAGGTTAAAGTCGCCACCAATTATGTTGATGCTGTTATTATATTTACGTGCAAAATTGTAAATTTGATCGTTGAGGGTGTGAAGTGTTTTCAAATCTGAGTCTGCAGGTCTGTAGAAAGAGCATAAATTTATGTTGGGTTGATTGGCCCGTAGTAAGGTGCACCAAACACTTTCTATGTTATTATTTTCAAATGAAACTTGCCTGCTTTCAAAATGACTTTTAACTGCCACGAAAACCCCTCCTCGGGGTCTTGTATCTCTATCGTGTCGGTAAACTTTGAAATCTATTGGGAAAATTTCTTGGTCGTTTATGTCATTACACAGCCAACTCTCTGTGCCTAATACTATACCAGCGGAATGAGTTTGGATTATGTGTTCTAGATCCGCTGATTTTTCTAGTATTTTTAACAAGTATAGTTAAATTATTTTTATGTTGAATAACGTCCTTATTTGTGACTGACTGTAATTTAGGACGCCTTTGTGGGGAAGTGCGTGTCACATGTCTTTCTAAATCAATGCCAGTGTTGTCGGTGACTTTTATATTTTTATTAATAATATTATACGCGCTATCCCCAGATGTTGATGGTAGTCCTTGATGGCGCTAGTTCCGACAGCGTTCGAGTCACGTCGGGGGTACCTCAGGGAAGTGTGATCGGGCCGTTGCTTTTCTTGATTTTTGTTAACGATTTAAACCGCGAAGTGAAAATTAAAATTAGGATGTTCGCGGATGACACGGTGATCTATCGGGAGATATCTGGGGATGAGGATCGTTTTATTCTAGCGCAGGATTTAGATTGCATAACTAAATGGTGTTCTAACTGGGGATTGACTCTAAATTATAATAAATGTTCAGTGGTAAATTTCTTTAAAAGATCAACGGGATTTGCTTACAAATTAGCTGGAGGTGACCTAGCAGTAGTTGATACGGTGAAATACCTAGGAGTCACATTCACAAAAGACTTAACTTGGGGGACTCACATACGTAGAGTCTGCGGTCAAGCATATAAAAAATTGGGATTCATTAGACGCGTTGTCGGCAAAAGTGACTCGAAGGTCAAGGAACGTTGTTACCACGCTCTTGTAAGGCCTCATTTAGAATACGCATGCAGCGTGTGGGATCCGAGTGAAAAAGGTCTCATTCGGGAAATTGAGAAGGTTCAACGCCGGGCAGCCCGTTTTGTAAAAAATTCCTACGATAAAACGCAAAGCGTCACCGAAATGCTCATGGATTTGGGGTGGGAATCATTGGCTGAGAGACGATTCAATGCAAGATTGAAATTATTAAATAAATTTAGATCCGCATGTTTCAGCACCGAGGTCTCGCAAATTATTCGTACTCCTACATACATTAGTCGCTTGGATCATGCATATAAAATTCGGGAAATAGATGCCAGAACTAGCCGACTCAAGGACTCCTTCTTCCCACGGACAATACGGGATAGCAACTGCAGGGTTATAGATAGCAAAAATTCCACTTGCCACCCTCAGCGTCTAAAAAATAATTAGTTCTACTTAAATGCATGCTCTTCCACTAACCTTATGTGTTTTGTTATAATAACACATTCTTCCCGAATGACCTCATTCGTGTCCTGTTCATCTGTTTTTAAGTTTCCCTTTCAATCCCTCGTCCCTCTCCGCGGGGGGAAATTCCTGCTACCTGCAATGTTGGGTCGCATTCCCTGCCTTTTACAGACTCTTTGGGGGTAGAGTGTTTCGTGGTGCATTTTCATGTGGTAGTGATGTTTCAATTCCTTGCTTGTTGTGTCCTGGCTTCCGTGTTGTAGGATGGCTTTCGTGCTGCATCCTGGGGAGCAGTTTTTTAGTTGTTTTGCGGTATATGTGTTTGCATGAGTATTGGATGAAGGGATTTTTGCATGAGTGTGTGCGCTGCTGTGGGTGTAATTTTCCGTGTTGTTTTTTTTGCATGTGGTATTTTTCCTTTTTACGGTTGGTGACCTAACACCCCCCGCCACACGCCCTTGCGGCGGCTTGCGGGGTATTATGTAGATGTAGATGTTACCGACCCACTAAGTGACCTGCCCTCTATCCTAAAAAAGGCCTACAATGGTCGAGTATCCTATCCGCTACCTTACTCGCCGCTTCCGCTGTGTAATGGACCCCAGATCGGTTAAGGGGAGTCCTGCAAGATCGGCGGGTTGGCCTCAGGTCGACGAAGAAGGCTCCTATGTCCGAGCAGAATCTCGATAGTCTCTTGTTTATGCCTTCCACTTGGCTCCAGACCAGAGACCCACGATCCTCCCTCGGAACGATGCTGCAGACCGTTAGTCCCAGCCGAACCCCCTCGACGCCCTAGACGCGCTTCACCTCGGAGCTCAGTTCCCTAAGGGAACGGAGGACCTCCTCGGATCCACGGTCCATGACGTCGTTGGTGCCCATATGGGCAACGACCTGCAGCCTAGAATACTTCGTGCCTTTGACCGCCTACAAACCGCCTACGAGTACTACAAAAAAACCATAAAAAACTAAAGAGAGCGGTAAGAAAGGCACACAGATTAAAGAATGTAAGTAAAGAAATGTCACACCATTACAGGACCTTGGTCCGGAACCTAAATAGGGAAAAGAAGGAGGCAAAGGAAAAATTTCTTATGAATGCAATTTCGAAAGACAATGCAACGAAATTTTATAGATACATAAGAACAAGGAAAGATAACAGGGAACGCATGACTATATAAAAACTAAGGAAAATGGCATTGTAACAGACACTGTAGAAATAGCAAATATGTTCAACTCCTACTTTACGGATGTTTTTCGGGGAATAGAAAACAAAAAGGAAAATAAGGCTTGCCTAAAGAGCTCAGAAACGACAGAGAACTTCATCAGCATAACAGCGCCAAATAGCTTACTGCCCTCGACAAACGGTATTATCGTGGATGACTCATATTTTGTGAAAAAAATAAGGAGGATGAGGAAAAATAAGTCAGTGGGACCGGATAATATCTCAATTGACATTCTAAAACTGGGTGATACCGCAATAGCTTTGTACCTGAGTCATCTATTCAAAGTAACTCTAAATAATGATGCCTTGCCCAATGATTGGAAAAAAGCAAATATTACACCAATTTTCAAGAAAGGGGATAAAACAGTTGCCAACAATTATAGACCGGTATGCATAACCTCAGCTGTTTACAAAATAATGGAAAAAATAATCGCTGACTACATTTGGGAATGGTGGACAAGAGATAGATGGCTATTCAAACACCAACATGGGCTTAGAACGGGATACTCGTGTGAAATGCAGCTTTTGGGATTAAGCAAATACTATATATCGGCGACGCAATAGACGAAGGAAAGGATGTGGATGCAGTAATTGTTGATTTTTCGGCAGCTTTTGACCGAGTGCCTCACGATTAATTATTGTTAATATATTCTATTGTTTCAGTCTTCACTTCGTGGAAGTATTTAATATCCATTACTAAAAAAAAAGAAGTCTTTCTTTCTTTTTTTAGTAATGGAAATTATTGTTATATTTGGATTCGTTACCATTGGACTTGAGGGTAAAACAATAGATGAAAAATTTTCTTAGAGGCAGAACTCAAAAATTAGAATTAGGGGATACATTTTCAAATGAGGCGAGCGTTTTATTTATTTATTTATTTTATTTATTCAGTATAAGTCCGAAAACAGCACATTCTGGCCTTTACATCGAACTATTAACAACGATAACAATGATCACATTTACAAACACACAAACCCTAGGTGGAGGAAAATTCACCCAGGCGGGAATCGAACCCGCGACCCTTGGAATGGCAGACGAGGACGTTACCCCCGCCGCCAACGGGGTCGGCGGGGTAACGTCCTCGTTTTACGTTACGTTAACGTTTTAGCAGGAGTTCCACAAGGCAGTGTTCTAGGGTCATTACTCTTCATAATTTACGTAAACGATCTACCAAACAATTTACATTCCCAAATAAGACTCTTTGCTGATGGATGACTGCATTATATACAGACGGATAGAGCATGTAAATGACCACGTAATACTACAAAATGACATCGATCGCCTTGGTGACTAGGTTACAAATAATAATATGGGCATAAATATAAGTAAAAGTAAGCATATAAATTTTTCAAATAAAAAGAATGCAGAAAAGGAAATTTACACCCTCTTTCGAGAAAGAATCCCATGCACCAGTCAATGCAAATATTTAGGCAATTATTTAACTAGGGATCTTGGGTGGCGAGTCCAAGTAGATAATTTGACACGGAACGCATTTGAAGTATTGCATTGGGTGATGAGAAATTTAAAAGGAAGTAGCGTAACCACAAAAGAAAAAGCATATACGGTACTGGTTATCCCTATCCTAGAATACTCCTCCATAGTATGGGATCCATATGAGGTGGGACATATTAAAAAGATAGAAAAAGTTCAAAGAAAGGCAGCAAGATACGTACTTGGAAGGTACAAAAGAACGGATAGTGTCACAGAAATGTTAGATATACTGAAATGGGAGAGTTTGAAAAATAGAAGAAAAAGGAGTAGGTTCGGCGCGATGCATAGAATTGTTAAAAAGGATGAAGCGTGGGAAGATTTATGGCAAGGGATAGAAAAGCCTAACTTTAAGGGAAAAAACGACCGTAGTTTCAAAATAAAAATAAGGACGCAAAAAACAAATAAGAAAAAATACTCTTTTTTAAATAGAACCATTATTGATTGGAACCAGCTGCCTGGAGGTTTGTTTGGGCCCTTTCCATCCAATTTTAAAAGTTTTAAGTATAAATGTAAAGCAGCCACTGGGTAATAAACTTCATTGTAGTTATTAAAATATTGTTTGTATGTGATGTGGACGGCATTTTGTATGTTATGTGGAAGTTTGTTTGCATGTGATGTGGAAGTGTCATTGTAATTAAAAATATATTGTCTCTTAACTCTTTTTATATGTGTCCGTGTGTAATTTTCGTTGTCAGAGATGACTTTGACCAAACTCTACCGTAGCTACCAGGAAAATCGCCTAATTTCAACGTAATTGTTTAAATAAATAAATAAATAATCCATATTATTTGTTTCCCTGCGACTCAATTTGTAAATAAATTAAAATATAAAGATTGTTTACCTGTACTGCATAGGCAATGCTTATGAAGGCCGATACAAAGTCGATAGGCATAGTTCACATGCAGCCTAAATGCAATCATTTTAGTAATAAAATATCAAGGTAAATTTTTCTGCCGTTTTGTTAAGTATTTTTATATATTTCCTTTAAAAATGGAGCATGTCTACCTCCAGTGATATAAATTTTCCGTCCAAATATCAGGCTGAATCCCTACAAGGATTTGCTTAAACTATTTGAATTTCGAGATACTGGGGTAAAAGCCATTTCCTGACCACAATTTTCTTCCCATGGGGCTACAAATAATTTTTAAATGTCATCAAAATTTTAAAATGTATTCAATGATTAATTACCAAGCCTAAGCTACTTCCTGGGACAACTGCAGACCGGAGCATAAAGGGGTGAAACAGATCGGTTGCTGTCGATCCAATATTTTTATCGGATTATTATATACGTGAATAGAGAAGCAGATGAACATTTTTTTACTTTTACCTCGAACTAATTTCCTTGCGCATCCCGCTTTTTCCTAGTTGCCCTCCTCTGCCCCCACGCGATGAGGATCGCGAGCTGCTCGCTTCACTTCTTGAGCGGTGGCATTCGAGAAAGCGAGCAGCGGATGGGTTATACTAAGTGGGGCAGCTTAAAGGATTAAGTGCGCGTCAGTACCTTTGCACAAAGCCAGCCCAGCCAAGGGCCACTGGAGCTCTCCATGCCGGGGAAAACTAAATTTCCTTGTTAGCCTTCATACCATTCGTGATGTTGTAGCCAATCGAAGTCTACATGCTGCTAATCTTTATGATATTAGTTTTCAGAGTACCATGCCTAATCGCATACGCGCGCATTAGCACATATTCATGTAAATGGGTAAAACGTGAAAATAGGTATGGGAGACAGTTCAACCTTAGGTAATGATGACATTTTTCGATATTGTAATGTCAATTTTACTGTCAGAGCCATTGGATCGTACATTTTACTGGTTGGAAAAGGATAGAATTTGTGAGGATTTCATGTAGGCGAAAAAATATCGGAAATTGTTGATGTTATACATAAAAAACTATAGAAGCTCAAGTAAAATATCTTAATCTCAAAACTGGTAGTTTTTCGGAAAACAAAGCAAGGACAATGGGGATGATATGTAGATTTACCAGTATCTTTATTTCTTTAGTACCATTCCGAAAACAGCAAAGTATCGACTTAGTACGTGGTACGATGCATAATGTGCCAAGAGGGCTAAAGGACCTTGACTCGCATAAAATCCACATCTACATCTACTTGATACCCCGCAAGCCGCCGCAAGGGCGTGTGGCGGGGGGTGTTAGGACACCACCCGTAATTTAGAAAAGAAAAAGAAAAAAAACCGCATGCAATAACCACAAATTCATACATCCACAAGAAAAACATGGCATACATTGAAGGATCTCAGGCTTTCCCGGCGAATAGTATTCAGGAATTTTTCTCGGGTTTCCAACCGGGTCAGGATTCGGAGTACCGACGTTTCGATGGCAGAGTCAGCCATCGAAACGTCCGTACTCCGAAACCTGACCCGGTTGGAAACCCGAGAAAAATTCCTGAATATGGCATACATTCATGCAAAAACACTTACACCCCACACACATGCAAACACTCAAACTACCAACTAACATACACATGCACCTGAAAGTATACCTAACAGCTTTGCAGTGTTTAACTTTGCTCCGACTTGTAAATTCAATGTTTTTAATATTTCTAATGTAACTTCGCTTTATTACTATTATGATTTCTCATTGTTCGGGGAAAGAATGAGTATTTGTACTTATCTGTCCTGGAAACTATCTCCTTTATTTTATCTTTGTGGTCTGATCTACCTAAATAGTGTGGGGCCATCAGAGTACCTTCAGTGTCATAGTTAAACTCGTTTGTTCTGAACCTTTCTAAAAGTCTAAGTCTCGCTTGTTCTCTCCGCACTTCAAGTGGTTCCCAGCCTAATTCCCCTAAGAGACCTGTCACACTTGTGTTCTTATCATAACAATTTTTAACGAATCTAGCGGATTTTCTCTGGACTTTATCTAATTCTTTTTGCCAAAGTTTTCTCCCACGGATCCCAAATACTTGCGGCATATTCCTAATGAGGTCTAACTAGAGCAAAATAACACCTCTCTTTAGCTTTCTCATTACATTTCCCCACCACACGTTTAATGAAGCCAAGTTTCTTTAAAGCTGATCCGCATATTGTCCTGATATGTGCTCCCCATGAAAGGGGTGGTGTTGGAACAACCCACAAATATTTAACTTGATCGGCCGTAGTCAGTACTGAACCCTCTATTTCGTAGTTTATACCCTGTACCTCCTTTCCTTTCTTCCAAAATTTCAAAACTGCGCATTTATCTATATTAAGTGTTAATCCCCATTTATAGCACCATTCTGAGATATTGTCTAAGTCTCTAGAGAGTAGCTCGCGATCTAGTTGGCTCCTTATTTCCCTGTATACCACCGTGTCGTCAGCAAATAACCTCAGATTGCTACCAAAGTGTGTGCTTAAGTCATAAATGTATATTAAGAACAGAAGAGGCCCTATTACACTTCCCTGAGGGACGTCCGAAGTTAAATCTCTATCCGTTGAGAACGTTCCCTGACTTTAATAGTCTCCTCGGGGGCAGAGTGTTTTGTGTTGTATGTTCATGTGGTAGTGGCGTTTCATATTCTTTCTTGTCGTGTTCTGGTTTGCGTGTTGTTGGACGGCCTTCGTGCTGTATCCTGGGATGCAGTTTTTTATCGGTTTGTGGTATATGTGTTTGCATGAGTGTTGGATGAAGGGATTTTTGCATGCGTGTGTGCGCTGCTGTGAGTGTAATTTTCCATGTTGCTGTTTTGCATGGGTGGGTTTTACATGTCCTTTTTACGGTTGGTGACCTAACACCCCCCGCCACACGCCCTTGCGGCGGCATGCGTGGCATTATGTAGAAGTAGATACCACTTTGACCGTATTATTCCAAAACACTTCCGATACACGTAAGTTGTTCCCCTGCTCTAGTTTTTGCCCTCGTATTTTTCAGTTTAGCTTAGCCTTTTTTCTTTCTGGAAAATCGCATAGCCTTTGTTTTATTACTCGTAATATTTATTTTCATCCTATATGTCACACTGAATTTCCAATTCACTCAGCAATGCTGGCAACCCCTTGGCTGATTGACAAACTAAAGCTTGGTCATCAGCAAACCTAACTGATTTTACGGATTCCCCGCCCACTTTCATTCCTACCTCGAGTTCTTCCCATGCCTCTTTAAACATTTCCGCGACGTACAGGGTGCACAACAACGGTGATAATGGGCAACCCTGCCTTACACCTCTTCCTAATACGGCCCATCCTGACTCCCCGTTCCCCACTCGCACCTGAGCGGTCTCAGACATGTACAGGTTGCGGATTAGCCTCCTTTCCCTCCAAACTACTCCTATTTTCTTCAATATGCCCATTAGTTTTCCCAAATTCACTCTTTCAAACGCTTTTTCGAAATCTACGAAACAGGCAAATACCTCCTGGTTGTATTCTATATTCCTCTCGATTAATAATCTCATTACTTGAAAGGCATCACGCGTACCTCTCCCCTTCCTAAACCCAAAACAATCATCCCCTAATTAATCATTTGCCCTACTCTCTATCCTTTTGTTTATGATGCTGAGAACAACTTTAGCTGCGTGGGATATCAAACTTATTGTCCTGTAGTCCTCACATGACGTAGCCTTTACCTTTTTCGGAATAGGAACTAAAACTGATCTCGAAAAGTCTACCAGCCAGATTCCTTTCCCATAGATATTACGAATTAGCCCTTATAGTCTCTTCCTCCCACATTTTCCTAAACATTTCAATAGTTCCGCGGGAATGTTATCCACACCCACAGCCTTATTTAATTTCATCTACCTTAATGCCCTTTTTATCTCATCGTCGAGTATGCCTGGACCAAAGCTATCTTCCTCTACGTCATGTTCTTTTTCAATGTGTAATTTTGTTGGTCTAAGTTTTTTAACATACAGTTATTCTATATATTCCTTCGATCTCTCTTGTATCTTTACTGTGTCAACTATTATCTTACCCGCCTTATCCCTAACTGTTAGCATAGATCTTCCCTTCTTATTTCCCGATAAAGATTTAATTTCCAAAAGTGTCTTTTGCGGCTTTCGATAACCCTTTCTTAATACATTCCCATTTTTCTTCAAAGTACTCAACTCTTTACCATCCTCCATGATTTCCTCTACTGCCTGTTGGCACTCCTTCCTTTTCAATCCATTTAATTCTTCTAAATTCTATTTCCTAACCCGCCGCCCCTGCCTCATCTTTTTCAAACGGGCGCTACGTTTCATAACAACTAAATTGTGGTCAGAGTCCGCATCCGCTCTCGGGAAGCCGTGAGAATATATCACACTGTTCATAAATCTGTGTCTGACCAGAATATAATCTAGCTGGAACCTATCTGAGTCACCTGGCGTTTTTCATGTATACCTGCGTTTTTTGTGGTGTCTAAACCAAGTATTGGTGATGACTAACCCCGGTCTCCTCAACTGCTTTCTCCCCGCGTCTTCCTCGTGCCTAAACCGGAGCCCCCCACCTCATCACCATCTTTTCCTTCGCCTACCGTCGCATTCCAAACCCCCATCACTATCAAATGTTTCCCCAAAGGAGCACACGCGATTATGTCCTCTAGCTGATCGCATATCCTATCGGCCTCTTCTTCTTTATGGCTCTCAGCGGCATGTATACCTAAATAATAACAAAGTTTTTTGGTTCTGCTTTTATCTCTACTCATAATATTCTATGCGTTGCCTGTTCTATGTTCACTACGCTTCTTCCTCCCTCTCCATTTAATGCTATGGCAACCCCTCGTTGACTCTCGTGCCCGCCGCTGTATATTTTTCTATCATTGTTACTCCAGTAATCCCCGCTGTCCTTTCATCTCACCTCGCATAGACCTAAAATATTGATATTTCCCCTTCCCATCTCTCGCTTAACATTCTCCAATTTCCCTGTCTTCATCATTGTCCTAACATTCCACGTTCCTATTCTAACTAATTTGTTCTTCTCCTCCTGCGTCTTCTGTCCTGCTGCTGCTGGTTTTCCCCTGCAAGGCTTCCCAAAAACTGTGACCATTCCCGGGTTAAGAACCTGGGTTCAGGTTGACTAGCGGCTGTCTTACCCATGGAGCTTATTCGTTCATCTTCACCAAACAAATCCAGCAGAACTAAAAGACAATGGAGATTATACTTGTACCTCTAGCATAAATACTAATATGAAGGAGTCATTAAGCAGTCGATAACTTCCTTTTGTCCTAATCCGGTTTTCTTTTCAGTTCACTAAGAAACTTTATTTATATTATGGTTGAATAATGTATGAAAGTTTGACCTTTTTATTAATCAGTCATAGCTAAATCTTTGGATCAAAGGTTGGTAATAAACCGATTGAAGTGGTTATTATTTTGAATTTCGGGGCCATAAAGCTCGAATTAGTGAAATATTTCTATCGGGTTAATTAAACTCATGATCATTATGAAATATAATAACGGGAAAACCTTTGTTTAGCCGTGTAACCTTAGATTTCTATTGCTCGATAGAGGAAGAGCTCCGTATTTATTAAATTTATGTTAGCGGTTTTTTTGTCGGAATGGGAACTGAATAATCTTTCAAAGCGAATTCACAGGCGGAAATGGAGAAAGTTTTGTTACATAAATACAAGGTGTGATCAAAAAAGACCGGACTGATTTTATCCTGTGCAAACCGTTCAACGGTTCGCAACGAGGTTCTAGCGACACGTGACGACTAAAACAAGAGGTGTTGTGTTTGTTTACGTCTAGTCGTTACGCACCAGTAGCGGTACGTGTCTTAACCTGTTCGTCGCAGCGTGCATCGGCAGCAACGAAGGAGCTAGAGGAACAGCATGTGTGCATGATATTTTGTTTTGTGCTTGGAAAAAGCACTACGGAGGCATTCGGAAAGATTCAGCAAGCCTTTGTTAATGAAGCTATGAGTCGAAGCCAGTGTTTTGAGTGGTAAATTCGTTTTAAACTGGGCAGAACCACGACAGATGGAGATTCGCGAACGGGGGACCTTTCACTTCGATAGACCCCAACCATGTCAAATTGGTGGACGATTTGGTGCAGGCAAATCGCCGTTTAACTGCTAGGGAGATAGCCGAGGAAGTCGACATTAGTTTTGGATCCTGTCAGACATTTTAGGCAAGACGCGCGTCGCATCAAAATTCGTCCCGCGGATACTGAGTGATGGACAGGGACAAGGATGGATTTAATTATTTAAAAACTTGTGGACATTCGTTAGGAACTCCTGGATCGTGCCAATTCCGACCCAGAGTTTCTTAAAACAATCGTAACCGGTGACGAAACCTGGGTTTACGGTTATAATGTGGAGACAAAAGCCCAGTCTTCTCAGTGGAAAGGTCCTCATTCTCCGCGACCAAAGAAAGCTCGCATGTCCCGGTCCAATGTGAAGGTCATGCTGGTGTGTTTCTTCGATTCGCAAGGGCTGATTCATTACGAATACGTCCCTCAAGGTCAAACAGTCAAGAAAGATTTCTATTCGATGGTTATGAAGAGGCTGAGGGTCGCAGTGAGTCGGAAGAGGACAGACATGTGGAGGAACAATGCATGGCGTTTACATTTTCAGAGATTTTGTCACATCTCTCGAGTTCAAGCAGTCATTAATCATGTTAAAAAGGGATTGCGCTTGAATGCGATCACCACGACGATATCAGCACAATTCCTAAGCTGGATCCTTATTTTTTTCAATTATTCATTTCATAAAAAAAGTCGTTTCTCCGGAGGAGATCGACCTTTTCACCACAACAGTATACTGACCGACTTTTTATGTTCCTCCCTGGCAATGCGATAGGCTTTTAGTTATCGCAGCAATATTTTACGTGAAACAGGAGAACAATATGTCATTCATCAATCAGTTTGTTTTGTAAATAACTTTTTCTAAATAACACAGTTTCCTGGAATTGCCAAAATGGAAAACAGCTTAAAATGATTGCGAGAAGTGCCGGGAAAGTTACTCATCATGGTGTAAGTGTAAGAATGAAGCAGGTTGTTTACAACAATGAGTGCATGAATACGCATTCTTATGTTGCGAAGATATTTAAGGGATTAAATTTTTCCAAGGGCACAAAAATGTTTATAAATCCCGCGAATTTCCGATTATGTGAACCGTTTTCAATAGCTTTTGGTTAATATGGTTGGTCAGTGATGTTTTGTATCATTGGCAAAAAGGAGTTCACGGGTAAGCAAATCATGATGAATCGATAACAAATCAAATAGACCTTCGGTCGGTGTAACTGTCGAATAAACTCGAGCTTCGGAGAGTGGCAGGCCAATTCCATCAAGGAGAGCTGTGTCCAATATTTTTTTATGAATTCCGCTATCTTCTGCTATCAAAATGCCCAATGAAAACTTGTTATAGCTACGGTTGTGCTGACGCAACATAGAGAAAATGATGTTAGCCTTTTCAGGGTATGCATCGCCAATTTTTAAAAGTATATATATTGCAAAATAAAGCTTCAAATGAAATTTAATGTTAAAATGTTCAAAATTAAACCTGCAATTGCTTTTAATCAAACAAGTAACACGAGAAATACATGATCTAAAACACCAAAGCATTTATTTTTCAGCTTTAAGTTTAGAGAAAGCGTGACCATAATATTCAGTGAACATAATAGATGATTCTAATTTTCCTGAAGTTCGCCAGAGATTTCTATTTAATTAGGACTTTGATGAAAGTACAAAAAATTATTTTCACTCATTCGTGAGATAAACTTTCAAATTAAACTGAAACCATTACAGAAAGCGATGTGGTCTGATTTCGGTCGTAGCTGACCACAGTCAAGGCTTATTATAAATAGCTTATTACGCATCTTACTCTACAAGAAAAAATCCGAAGACTGGCTTTTATGAGAGCAGGGAGAGCTAACCTCTCAATAATCTCTATAGCGTGTATCTTTCATGAATTCAGAGTACACAATTCAGCCCTATAAGAAACTGCTGGCCCTTCGGTGTCCAGCAAATCACACTTTTTGGATTGTTAGACATAGGATTTTAGAGGTATTACTTGGATTTGAGCCAACAAGCCTATTCTTAGTAGCGTGAATTTCTAAAGAATTGCCTAAAAAGGTACTGATTACATTGCTTTTTTACAAGGTTTGCATCAAAGGTATTGGGAAAAATTTCGGTAAAAACTTTTACATCAGATATAGCTGCGATTCCTCAAAATTCTTCAGCGTAAATCCGTTGAGTGTCGACACACTTTTGTCAGCGGCCTTTCCACGACTTGAACGCTCCCAGGTAGGTGGATTCCAGAAGGTCCTTATTAGTATGCCTGCATGCTTCTTTGACGGAACTTAAGAGTCCCATGGTGGCGTCCTTTGAGGGAGGATTTCACTTTTGGGGATAGGAAATAGTCCGTGCCAAGTCAGGACTGTCTAAAAAGCCGGGGTCTTCTGGGCGGCATCAGCAGTGAGTGGTTGATGGAACCGCCCTGCTGCTTGTGGTTCCTCCAGAAGCGAAGCTCGTTGGTTTCTTCACATGGCTGAATGTAGCGGCGATTTTAGCTACACAAAACTATGTACGGACATAAATATCCTTTCACGTGCATTTTTCCGTGTCATAGGTTGCCTCATTAGGATGATATACAAGATACAACTCGGAATGGAATAGACTTTCATTTCTTGTTATGCAGTGCATATTTTCCAGTTTGCGGAGTCATTGGCTTAACAAATCGTTTTCATACTTAAACATGGTGTCAGAGACCTCTCTTGCCGTCTGGCAGCAACTAGAAGAATGGGAAGTCATCAATACAACGATGGCAACAGATATCGGCGCGCGCCACTTTTGAAAGCGTCATCATTTACCTGCCCGAATTTTGGCCGGGTATTGATTGAAACTGCCAGAGCTTCGGGTCAAATATAATTAAAAGAAATTCGGAATAACCGCAGACACCTAAAAGGATATTCACATGTCTAGGACCCCAAAACAATCCCCATTTTTTTAAATTTCGTCTTTTTGTGTAAAGATGTTTAACATTAATGATCAGGGACCTGAGAGACTCCAGGTAATTTCCCGCAGGACTAGTGCAAGTTGCGCCCCCGGTTTCAGCTGATGAATCCATGACTTTATCGTCAATTTCTTATGAGCATATTTGAATATTTCTCCCGGCACCATGTTCGTGTTTAGCTCTTGCGTTTAGCCTTTTAGGGTGGCTCTTGTCTCCCATTCGCGGTAAAAAAGGGAATTATATAATTACAAAAAACAGCCAAACGTTTATATCAGAATGCATTAGTGATATCAGTTTTACTTCTTGAGTGGATCAAACATTAATAATTAAGTTGAATGTTGTGCCAATGATGAATCATTGAATGAAAAAATCTAATGTTCATAAAATGAGAAGGAAGAGGCTACTGAAGTGATTTGGGAACTATTCCGCAACACTTTCTGATACGATGCATGAAAAACGGAGTTTCATAACCGAAAAACGCAACTAACACAACATTTAAAAGATTGAAGGAATTATTCAGCCCATTGAATACCAACGCGCGTAATACTATTGTTTGTTATAACTGAAAGAGAAGTAAATAAAAGTAAATGTAGATAAAAAATAGGTTGCAACATTTAAACGAAAGCGGGGATAATACGTTAATATTAAATATAAGAAATTACTATAGGCAGAGTAAAAATTACGCAGCATTCCATTGTCGGCGAATTAATGTGAATGGAGACGCTTCGATATTATCCCCAATATGTCTCCAGAAGATTCATAAAAGGGTTGATACAAAAAATTACCATGCACGTTCAGTGAGTTACATTTAAAATTGAATATGCCATTTGCTAATAGGTATCTTGGGAGGTTCATTTTAAAGGGTACGTACAATAAGTAACGTGACTGGTTCGCTGTAGACTCAACGGAGCGATGGATGGGGGTCCGACCGGTCGGCTAGGTAGAGGTCCCCCACCACTCAGGCGCCTTTTAGTTCAGTCGCCTTCAGGCATGCGTTGAGACGGGGTGGATTTTTGTGACGTGTGATTGTTTGTGGTGTCGTCGCGCCCGCATGGAGCGCACCGTCGAGCAACGCTACGCAGTGAAGTTTTGCATTAAACTCGGAAAATCCGCGTCGGAGACCCTTGACCTACTTATACAGGGTTATGGGGATGATGCCTTAAGCCGCACAAGAGTTTTTGAGTGGCACAAAATGTTTAAGGAAGGCCGGGAGCTCGTCGAAGACGAGCACCGCGTCGGACGCCCGGTGACCACTCGAACGGGTGGCCAACGTGAAAACGCTTCCCTTCCCATCGCCCTTATCAGTGAGGAGACCGTCCTTTCAGTCGAAACCGTCCATATCATTGTAAATGAGCATCTTGCGATGAGGAAAGTGTGTGCGAAGCTGGTGCCGAATGTCTTGAGCGAGGAACAAAAGCTGTCGCGGATGGAAATTTCACAAGAAATTTTGGACTGCGTCTGGGAAGATGAAGATTTTCTCGACAACGTTATTACCTAAAAGGATAGCTCAAAAGGGGCTCAGAGGGCATCGGTTCGACCCCATTGAGGTGGTTCAAGCGGCGACGACAAAGGCTCTCCACAGTTTTCCGGAAACTTGACTTCCAGCGGGCTTTTGAAGAGTGGCAGACACGTCGAACTAAGTTCATCGATGCAGGAGGAATGTATTTTGAAGATTATTAAGTAATTGTAATGATAACTGCAATAAATTTTGATTTTTGGAACCAGTCCCGATACTTATTGTACGGACCCTGTAAGTGGCGTGGTATTTATGAAACTAAGTGACCCGGTGTTCTTCAATTGAGACGATCGGATACTTCGTCACCGATATGTATTCATGAGAGAACTGAGGAAAGTTTATTTCAAACTTTCTTAACCAAAGCGTAATATTAAATTGTGTTTAGTCCATTGCAGCTGCAACTGCGGAAAGAAAATTTGCCCCGTTGAAGAGCAATTAAATTACTTGGGATTGCAGAAACTGAGCAAGAACAATTGAGCAAAATTATCATAAGGTACTGAAAATTCGAAATTTAAATACATGTAATACACGTAGGTGTTTTGCAGCACTCCAGCCACAGAAGGTTCATATATAATAAGAAACTTTTCAAATCCCATATTTTAACGTAATCTCTAAATCTATTCATGATATTTCTATGCACGAATATAATTCAGGTGATAGTAATTTTTCTGAAAGTAAAAGCTACTATCTTTCCCTAACTAAATGCACATTTGTTGAAATAAGCGAGGAAAATGTACATACGATACAACTAATTTGCAAGTTAAAGTCATTTGAAAATACCTACAATAACTGCAAATTAATAACTTTCAACTGTTGGAGCATATTCTTCGGCAGGAGTCGTCACCAACGAGTGACCAAATATCACCGCAATGTGAAGAAAACATCGGCGTTAATTAAATCGCTCACTACCTAGCTCCTCAGAATCCTGGAATCAGATTGAGACCGTGGAGAACAATCAATCCATCGGTAGTGTGAAACTCGGGGAGGCAGAAAGGACAAGGAGTCGCCCTTAAGTTCCATTCGCAGCTCGATGAAAGGGGTGTTCAAGACTCCAGCAAACTTTCTCATCCGCCGACGGTGCCAAATGGATAGCTCGCTTTTGTCGCAAGTTCAAAAGGTCGCGGCAAGCAGATGGTGAATAAGCGAATGCATTTCGATGACCTCGATCCGCGTATGGGCGGCAGAGTGCGTGGCGACCGGGTCGATATAATTTCCCTTCCCCTCGAACGTTGCCCCCTCGCTATCCTCTCCGTCTCCCCACTCCTCTCCCTTCGCCCCCCCCCCCACTTCCATCTCTCGAGATAAACGCAGTCCGAATGCGCAAACGTGAACACCCCGAAGCGGCGGGGAGAAGGGCACGAGGCGGGAAAGTGAGCAGATGATCTTCACAGAATGCAGTGCGCGAGCGAGGTCAGAGGGTTACACCATGGAGGGAACGGGCTCGACTGAGTGCACGCGGCACTGACGGAGGAGGCGGGATGGAGGCCAGGAGGCGGCTTTCCTCCAGCTGCACCCGACGCCCCCTCGTCGTTGGGAGGTTCGTGTCGGTGGGGGCAAGGGTGGGTGTCGTGACTGCCCTCAACCCGTTTTTTCTCTTTTTCGCAGGAGCATGCCGATGCGCCTGTACTCGGTGTCGGACAGCCCACCCACGCTGGCGGTCAGGATGTCCCTCGAGGCCCTCGGCGTGGAGTACCAACTGGTCGACGTGGATTTCATAAACGGGGAGCACCTAACGGAGGAATACGGCAAGGTTCGGAATTGGCGACCGCTCGTGCATAGGGCGATAAGTAAAGAGCGCGTACTTCCTAAATCCTTTTAGTTGCGTCAAGAAAATCATCATACAGGTGTTACCATCGACTTTCAGGCCTTGAATTCCTGTATTTCTTAGATAATGCCTCATAGAGATTCCAATGTGAAAGATAATGCTACTGCTAACTCAGGGATATTAGTGAATGTTTGTAGCAATGAAATACATAGACTCATCATTCGCGCATGTTATTTTAGCTCTTCCTTGGACCCAATGGGCCCATTTTGTTCATTCCATGGAAATCCAATAACGAGAAGAAGATGAACACATCACATAATACCTTTCTCTAAACCATTGCCAAAAGTTGCAAATATTTGTTGGGATCGCACTCCATTCTATTTGCTATAGTCTTTATATGAAAGTTCAGAAAAAGTATACAATAGACATTCCAAAAAATGTTTATTTTCAAAACTCCCTGATTTGATGCAGTCTTTGAAAGATTTTGGACAGGAGTACAATATCATGCACTGTTGATTTCCACTCATCCATTTCATTGGTCATGAATCTCATGGAAGATAGGAATTATAATTTTTTCAAGAGAAAAGGCCCTTTGAAATGAACAAAGGTATAAAAGAGGGCAAACCTAAGTGAGTGCATGGCATAAATAATATGCAATATTTATTAAGGACCATGTTAATCTCTGTTTTAAGGATAAATCACCAATGAAAAAACTTTCAAGTATATAAATATCATGAGCTTTGTAGGGTGGCAATTCCAAAAAGTAACATATGACTATGTTTTTGAAAATACCATACACCTTCTTCACATTAACATTTGCATGTGGGCATGCTGAAAGCTTGTTTTTATTGGATTTCCAAGGAAAGGTAAATCTGGAAGATCTTTTACTAATTTTTGCCTGGACACTAGGAAGAAACATTATTACCAATTATATTCCACAGACAAAAGAAAAAACTCATTCCATAAAGCATACAATTATGAAATAACTTCCTTTTCCATAAAGTCACCTTCATGGACTTTCAAACTATTTTTATTAGAACGGCATTACAAATCAGAATAAATATTTACAATTTAACATTTTAGTACCTGCCATCTGGACATATCTATTCATTGAAATTTGACAAGGTTTTGAATTTTGGGGAAAATACAAAAAGTAATAACTTTAGGAGGAAATTCCATGCAAGATGCACTCAAACAGCAACCATAGAGGAATATTTTATTACTACTGAAACCATTGCCAAATTCTTCTGAAAAATGCATTGCAGGTGTATAAAGAACTGCAGTGTGTGTGGTTTGAGAATTGAGAGCTAATATTGTGGAATATTTTTGAATGATAATGCAAACCGAATTGAGAATCTAAAGTTTTTTAACGTGAATGAATTTCAGCTAGGATATTTCCATTGTTGGAAAAATGAATGCTGGGCAAGACAAGAGAGAAAAAAGAATGGGAGTTTTGAATGGAATTAAGAGAGGCAACAAGCGTAATGAACTAAAGAAGTAACTAGTTAGTACATGTTTACAGGTGGGTTTGTTTCTCATAAGTACCCTAACTACTATGTGTAATAGTTTGAACAAACCATCCAAAAGCCTATCTTTCGACTTCATTATTTTATTCGAGGTTATATTAATCAGTAAAGTTGAAGCTGTAACTACAGCCAATAAAAGATACAAGTTTGCTGATTAAAAAATGGATAAATACACTCAAAATGCCAACCGTGGGATGCTCTGTAGCATGATAAAATAAACTAATACCATAATCTTGCAAAACTCTGCACATATGTTTCAGCCATTAATTAGATGGAATGCATTGTGTCTCAAATTCATTTTCAAATAGTGAATCATAATATATATCTACCTTAGGGACAAATTGCCCTGTCTCTATGCTATTTGAAGATATCAGAGCTGTGCATGGATAATAGAAATGTAGCTAACCTCTTTTGTTGCTTGACACAATTAATAATGCAGCCTTGTTCCCAGATGTTAAGCTCCATTAAAAGTTTGATGCTGCTATTCATAATATATTTTTGAGTGGTCTATGAAACTAAAATCCAGCTTTTACTTTCATATCTCTAATGCCAAGCCATATTTTAGAAGAAAAGGTGCTCTAATTCAACCAACCAGAAGAAGTTACGTTCTTATAAAATATCAGTGAATACCAAGAAGCATTAGTGCTACTAAAAAAATGCAAAATCTTATAGAAGTATCACAGGATTATTTACTGTCTATGAGTTTTAAAATCACTGTCTCCCAGCTCTTGCCTTTCATTATTTGGCTGGTAACCTATAGCATGTATGAGAATAAGGAGTATGCAGCATAAGGCTCATAGGCAATAAAAAGCTTATAACTATGAGAAGACATTTCAAAAATTGGGAATAAACGAAGAGACTCATATGAATGAAATTAAGAATACAAAGTAACTTTCCACTGTCCTTTATTAGCGTACAACTGGTTTCAACGCTCAAGCGTCATCATCAGGTGTTGATGACACCTGATGATGACGCTTGAGCGTTGAAACCGGTTGTACGCTAATAAAGGACAGTGGAAAGTTACTTTGTATTCTTAATTTCATTAAAATGAATTTCCACAAGGTTGAGCCAGGAACAATTGAAGACTCATATGAATTCATTTACCATATTTTCAAAAGAATAAGCATTCCAGCTTAACCCTCTTCTCAATAAAATGAAGTTTTCAATTAAAAATAAACATATTCTGTCAGCAATAATTAATTGTGTCATTATTTCCATAAGTATTTTAAAAATTTCATGGATTTAAGGTAATTGATATTATTATCCATAAATAATGTAAAACATTTCAAAATTTGTTACTATTTTCTAATTATAAGAAAACTGCGATTAACAAACAAAATAATTTCTTTTTTGTTTCTCAGAAAAATCCTCAAAAAGAAGTACCTATGTTGGATGATAATGGTTTTCTTTTAAGTGAAAGGTAAGCTGATATCTATAAAAAAAAGGAAATGAATTTCAATGTCAAATGAGGGAGAAACAAATATCTATGAAACTACAACTAAGTGACAAATAGTAAAAATGCTGGATAGATCTAAAATCCATAACTATTTTTCAGAATCCTGTTCACATAGTGCAACTGCCTCAAGTGTTGATCCTTATACTCTATTCATATCCCCAGGAAAGTTTTGCCAGCAGAAGAGACGTTTCTAGTGCTTCAAGTAAATTCTTTCATTACAAGAAAATAAGGCTTTGGCAAAATTTAAGAAAAATATGCTTACAGATTCCAAACTCAAAGTTGAGACATTCATTTTTCTATCATGGAATAATTGTGCAAATAATTCAGACAGTTGAAAAGGCTTCACATAATAATTATTCTCCTCGAAAAGTCATAATTTTCTGATTGCCAGAGTCAATTAGCCATATCTTCCATCAGTGTCTACTTACTAGCATAACTTTCCCTGCCGCTTCCTTTGAAAGATAGAGAAATATTAAAGATTTACTATAGAAATAATTTTGATGATGTTTGCATGTATTTAATAATACTGAAATTGCATGTGCATATTGCATATAATTATTTCTAGAATGCAGAGGGATTTAGTATGATGTGGTTTGTCATTGTTGGCGTTTCAGTAAAAAATTCTTAAATATTAGTATCCTAAAATAATACTTGTTTTCTAAAGGTTTGGGGTGTCTATATCTAACAGTCCCAACTGCCTTTTAGAACAATAATTCATGAAATTCAATGAAAATAAATGTCAACAACCTGAGCTTTCAAAAAATCCTCTAATCAGTGGCATAGTCAAGTAGAGAGACAATGACAGATCCTACCTCCCCTCTGCCCTATCCTCCAATAAAAGAAATTCTCAATTTGAAATGTTCCATCAAAACAGATGCTTCCTCTAATGCCCTTTGAGGAAGAGGAAGAATGTGAATGAAAAGTTTTACAGAACTTTTTTTCTGAAAAAGTCAACTGCCATATGAACTGGATAGACAAAAAAAAATAAATCAATGAAATGGAGAATTTGAAGTCTTGCAAGTGACAAAAGAGGCTTCCAACAACTAGCCAGGAATAAAGATGCCAAAAACGGGAAAATCAACTTCCTCTGTAGCCTATCAAGAAACTTTATTTTTTTTAAATGCACAGTTTTAATAACTAGGTATTAAATGAACCTGTTCAAAGAAGTCCAATCTTTCAACGATAACACCAAGAGATCTTAAAATGCTTGCATTAAAACCTCTATCACACATTTGATGACCTGCAGCAATCCTGTTAATTCCAGCATCTAACCTTATGGCCAATTACAGATCTCAAAAAGAAACTTATCCCCACATAAATGCATCCTCTTCCCTTGCCTCCTTCATCCTATTAAAACCATATTGCACTTTTGTATGCAACCACTTTCACAACTCTCCTCCTACCCTTTCAAGTGGCCACCATTTTCCCTTCATTGCTCTTCCCTTTCCCCTCTAATCTTCCCTCCCCTTGTCCATCTTCAAACTATTTAACCTTTAATCTTGTTCAAAAAAATTCTTTTTTATTGTAAGTAGATCTTCACAGTCCAAGTCACTTTCAATCTTTTCAGATAAGGTCCCTGTTATCAATAACGTGAAAGTTTCCTTGTGCATGTCCATATGGACTACTTTCTTAAAAGATTCTCTTAAACATATGGTGGTGCTAGGTAGGTAAGAAAAATAGGGATGGGTTTATGATAATCAATAATTTAATTAGCTTGGCTTTAAACAAGCTTCAAGATGAGGGCTATGATTGGGCAACTAGCTGCATTTACATGATAATTCAATGAAGTTGAATTTTTATTCAGAAGGCATATCTAAGAGTGATATGCATTTATAATTTCTCAAATTTCCTCAATTTCATTTTAACTGATGCATGCAGGGAAGTTATTTGTAATTTCTTAGGAATGGTAACTGACGTTGGCAGCATGAAGCTTCAATATGAAGGACTGCTATTTTGAAAGAAATTGGCTTACAGTGTATGACATCAGGTGCCAATTGGATGTATCCACAGTGGAAATGAAATAAGAAACTATTTATCCCCAGAAATGATATTACGAAGCATGACAAATGTATTTCCACATAGAAATATCCACAGTTGCTCCCTGTAAAATGATATGGGTATAGCCTAATCAAGTGGGGAAATGTTTGCAGTTTTGAAAATGGGATTAGTACAAATAAGTCACTCGTAGCCTATAAGATATCTGGGGATCAATTGACTGTTTTCATTGCCAATGAGGGGAAGAGAAGGTTTTTCTTAAAGGTGTGGAGTGAGAAGTCAGAGAAAATCCTTTAACACAAAACAACTTATGATTTCCATGCTGGAAAAATATTAATTCAAACGATTGGCACTATTTACTTGAGAGATCAGGTTCTGAATTATGATTATACATTAAATGTATCCTCTCAGCCATGAATGTTTAAATGTAAAAATCAGTAGCAGAGGTCAGTCGGATCAGTCGGCAAGCAAAAGCTAATTTCATTTGTGCCATCATGGATAGTTGGGTAATTCAGAAGTGGTAAGATAAACAGGGAATGGAGGGAGGGTGGACAGAAACCCAGCATTGGCTTTAGCCTACTCTAAACAAAAAGCAACAAGGGCTCACACATTTTAACATCCAAGCTGACAGATGGCACTTTAAATGCTTTCGACATTACACCACTAGTAAAGATTGGGATACCACTTTAAAAATCTGTCACCTCAACCACTCTGTACAAATCTACATCATGAGAATATTATTTTCATTACCCATTACTCTTTTCTGCCTAGGCTCTGCACCATTGAAGCAATCATTACCACTCATGAACAAGGATATTGAAAACACAAGCATCCGCAATTCATACTGTAAATAATAGTGCATAATTGCTAAAAGAATCATTCTCAAGAGAAGCAACAAACTTTTGATCCTAAAAATACAGAGCAATAATTACCCTTCAGGTAGACTGAATGGCATGGAATGAAAGATGAATGAGCTTTCATTAGCCACCCCTCTTTTCCACAAATCAATTAAATGGCTATGCCACTGTCTTATACAATAAGTACTTATTTGAATTTCAGATAAGACTAACAAAAATACAACTTTCCAAACCACCTCTGTCCATTAATAAAATTTTATGTAAAATTTTGATAGCATAACCTAAGTTGGAATGGAATTATTTAACTTAAAATTCAAAGGCTAAAATCAACTTCAGATAAGTTCACTGCAAATCACTACTAACAATAATGTTCTCATTCCATAATGAGCAGCAGACCTTGAGGATGAAATCACTAGAAAGCAGCTATTGCAAGATTTCCTTTATTTCTGCTCTGCTGCCATCATAGAGTCTAACTTAACCTAAATTTCAACTGACGTGAATTTTTTCTCAAATTCAAAAGTTGACCAACACTTATTAAGACTGGGAAAATGGATATTAATGGCTTTGAGCAATTATAATTGCAAATAATTCAGACATTTATCATTAATTAATTATAATTTAAGCACAAAATATTGAAATTATATCACTTAATCATAGGTACTCATAATGAAATAAAAAATACCATTGACTAAATTTTCACAAGAAGAAATGAATTGATTCCTAATAATCATATCATGAGAAAAACATTTAAAAGATGCCATTCATTTTTTTGTATCTATTTCTGAAAAATTAGGTACGCATGTGCTTAGAATATAATGAATAAGCACCAATATAACTATTTTCTCAAAATAATTTTTTAAAGATTATTTATTCAATAAAAACAATTTTGATTCCTTTGCATACAAACATAACAAAACATAAAATTTACACTGCCTTCTCTTCTCTAATGAAGAAATCATCTAGTTTTAATGAACACAAAATATATTTACTGTAATATTAATATGTATAATATACCTTATGTACTTCTACAGCATTGCAATACTGCAATACCTGGCAGATAAATACTCAACTGATGGCAGCCTCTATCCTAAAGAACCTCAGAGAAGAGCAGTGGTAAATCACCGTCTTGCTTTCAACCTCACCACTTACTACCGGTACATCGCTGAGCATGTGGTATGAACAAGATTTTCAATACTGCGGAAAAATTTGAATGACATGTATGCAATGTTCCATTTTCATTTAAGTCCATTTGGCATTCCTCATATTAATGTTAATCTTACAAACTCATTTGAGTCATAAATGAAATAGAATGTCCAAAAATAAAAAGTAATAATAATAATAATAATTTCTTTCACAAATACCTATATAATCATACTAAATGTCTGCTTTTCCCTCAATTGGTACCACTTCATGTACTAGCCATGTAGATGATCATTATATGTCAAAATAAGGAAAACATGAATGGGAACTAAAAATGTATTCAAACATGCCACAAATTTGTGCAAAATTATTTAAATAGGTATTAATTAAGAAGAGAATGTTTCAACAGACTAACATCACTAGAGGTCCATTTACATGAACATCAGCTACTGACTCAGGTCCATGTCAAATTCCAATCTGTCCACCCCTAAGAGTTTGAGCACCCCTAGCTCAGCACAAACTGTGTGATTTTTTAAGGTAAAAATCTTCCTTATAAACAACAGGCGGCACAGGGAAAGAAACTAACCCCAATACCCTTTGACTTTAACATGGGCTTAGTTCATACTGCACCCTACATAAAACTAACCTGAAGGCTGGTTTTTTTTTAAGATTTGCCAATGATAACCCTTTAAAGAAATAACCTTCAGAGTGATAAGTATTTTTTATAATTTTTATGTCACATACTTCCACATTTAATCAAAAATCATGGGTTCATTTTATGATTTCATCAATGGCTACCATATGATTCATTGAAATATGCGCACTGAATGTTAAGATATTTGAATGATCCTCACCCAAGATATCATTGCACAGTTTACTCTTCCAGATGGCTCCTATATTCTATGCATACAAGCGCACAACTGAAACGCTGAAAAAAATGAACATTGGGATCTCTGTATTTAACATTATCCTCGAGAGGCAAGGAACCAAGTATGCCGCAGGAGGTATGTTTATATTATATTTCCAATTAATTGATAAGGCTATCGCATAAAAATTTCCATCAGCTGGTTAACTTACTGAAGCTCCTAAAATATTAATAATTAAATTTCATGCATTAACGTGGATAACTTGGTAATCCCCATGTAACATCATCTTTCAGATTGCTATCTCTTATTATTCAAATTTGATTATCATTTGAACCACCCATTGTTCCTAACATTGTTGAACTGATGAAATGTGGATTAAGAAGACCAGCTTGTTTACATGAGTTTACTCACTCTTAATACAAAAATCTGCGGAGAAATGAAGTAAATATATGATGCACAATATCATTCTAAAGAGTGATTACTTCCCATTTTGTAATATCCTATGTTATATATAATACAATTCAAGTAAATATTTCAGCTGAATGCAACAAGATGCTTCAATTTCTGGAAAAATTATGTCTCAGAAATATTTATATTTGTTAACATTTAGAGATCATTTTGCAAAAGAATAAACTCAGCATCCATTGAGTCATAGAAAACTTACAAAGCTCACTCTCAGAAAACACATGCTCATTATGGGCACTTTGTATCAAACCTTTCGTGGACTACACATGGCAGTAGCATTTGCTGTTTCTGCATCCCAGAACCCCTGAACAACCTTGACCTCTTGGCCAAGACTGCCCAGGCCTCTAGTAAATACTGTCACCCAGGAAAAACAAGATTCAGTTCAATGCAGCTCTTGTGTGATTCTCATGCCAAAAGGTACAGTCATAGAAGAAAATTCTTCAATTGTTGATGCAATAAACCAGATTTACAACTGCTAACTCCAATATGGCTATCATAAAGGTTTGATTAAAGTCACAGTATCATGGGCTTGCAAGGAATTTGCAAATATTTAAGAATAAATGAAGTTAAGCATGCTAAAATTGAAAAAAGTTTGGATGTCATGTTAAAAACACTATTGTGGAAGGCAACAGGGAATAAACTCAATTATTTATCTTATGAAACAATGATGGTAGATTTTAGCACGAGCTATTGCGACAAGATTCAGCCTGCTGGGCCATTTGGCATGCCCAACAGTGGGAGAGCAGCCTTGTCATAGTTCATGGTTCATCATCTAACAAAATCCTTGACCAGCAGAAGCAAAATCAGTAGTCGAGCGCACAAAGAAGAGGTGTGAACTTGAACTAAGTAGAACTGGGACTTGGAATGTTAGGACAATGTTGAGGGCACGAAAATTAGAAAATATAAAGCAGGAGATTGACAGAGGAAAAACAAATATTTTAGGGCTGTGCAAGATGAGATGGATGGATAGTGGGGATTACTGGAGTGATAGTTATAGACTAATATACAGTAAAGAGCGCCAGCAAAGAGGAAGGGCACTGGCAAAGGGTGGCAATTATACTGAACAAAACAGTAGGAAGAAGCATAGTATACATAGAGAAAGCGACTAATAGAATATTATTAATATAATACAAAGTTGAATCAAGGAACTTGGTCACCGTTCAGGTCTACATGAAACCAAGTAATCACAGGGAGGAAGAAGTCAACAGAGTATAGGATCAGTTAGAAGAAATAATTGAGTGTTCCTGGAAGAACTCATTCGATAGTAATGGGGGATTGGAACATAATGGTGGGTGAAGAAAGAGATAGTAGTAAAGTAGGGGACTATGATTTAGGAACAAAAAATGACCAGCAAGAGAAAGCATTGGAGTACTGCAGGAGACCAGAGCTTGATCATAAAGTACACTTACTACAAAAGTCACATAAGGCATAGGTACGCGTGGAAAATGTCTAGGGATGCACAAAGACATCAGTTAGACTACATATATTACAGTTAGGCACAGATTTAGGAACAGCACGATTAATTCTCAGCTTTCAGGGAGTGGATGCAGATTGAGAATGTAATTTAGCAATAATGAAGTGTAATGTTAGCTTCAAAAGCATAAACAGGAAAGATACATTAGGGAATGGTGTTTACAAGCATTAACCAGAACGACAAGAAAGAAGTATCGGCAAACATCTATACATAAAATCATGAATGAGGAAAGGGAGCTGGGTACTATAAAATAAAAAAAGGAGCATAACAAAAAAAGAGATACTGAAAGCTGCAAAAGAAACTACAGAGGTATAAGGAAACCATGGATTATGGATGAGGTGATTAAAACGATAGATGAGAGAAGGAAATGTAAACATAAGAGTTAGGTAGAAGGGAGTATAAAGAGTTGAATAATAACCTGAGGCAGGAAACAAATAGAAAGAAAGAAGCTTGGTGGAAGATGCAGGAGGAGAATATGGAAAGATTACAAAAGATGGGTAAAATTGGTGAACTAAACAAAAAAAGGTGAAAGCACTGCCAGGAAATAAGAAGTGAAAATCTATACAAGCAATTAAAGATAAGCCATAAAGGTATTAATAGAACCTGGGAAGATTCAAGAGAGATGGAAGGAATATATAAGGAAACTATGAAGACATTATTAGACCAGCAAGCTTAGATGTAGAGTGAATACAACGTAGATGAGGATAGCTTGATACCAAACACACTTGACGGCAAGAGAGAAAAGGCAGTAAGGGAATTTAAATCAAATGAAGCCACGGGGAGTAGTTAATATTCACAGATAATAATTTGTGAGTTCTGGGAGGAAGTCTTTATTCACTAATCCAAAGCATTTATGAGAGATGAATTTGAACAAAAGAATTTACCTGATCAGAGAATCAAGTTCCCATCCCATAAAAGGGAAGTACAGCTTATGAGGACTAAAGTACAATAAGTTTGATTTTGCTCACAGCTAACATGGTTCTTAGTATCATCAATGAGAGGATACAGAGGAGGGTAAATGAAACCATGTGGGATGATCAGCTTGGGTTCAGAATGGGAAAGGCACACATGATTTCAGAGCACTAATATGGAGGAGCATAGAATAAAATCAGGATGTATTTGTTTGTTTCATAGATTTTTAGGTATTTGGAGTAAATTGGGTAGAATAATAATAATAATATACTTTATTCATCTTATAATCATATTCACATATGGTAGATGTCGTCATTTAGGAACATACAGTTGTTCCTGGATAATATAGTATACAGCACAATATACAATCACATAAAATACTTATTTGAAAATATTTGCATACATACACTTAGTATTCTACTCACGCTAGACCTTATAATTTTAGGCTAGTAAAGTCGAGCTCATAATACTCCTTTATTGAGTATAAAGGATTGGAGGTAAGCCAATCGCGCAGCACCCTGCGGGACACTACATTGCAGGCTGACTTTACAGATTTTGGAAGCATATTAAACAATTTGATAGGTAGACCTTCAACTTTGTAAGTCCTATCTAGCCTAAAGTATGGAAAATCCATATTAGACTTTGCTCTGGTGTTATGGCTGTGAACGTCAGCCCTAGTGGAGTACATACTCGTATTTTCTTTTACATGAACTAATGAATAGAATATATATAAATTGTAGATAGTCATAATTTTTAAATTTAAAAAGAGAGGTCTACAGTGTTCAAGTGGACATGAATTAGATAAGGTACGGACTGCATTTTTCTGCATCACAAAGATTAGCTTAATATCAGATGCATGCCCCCAAAGTCTAATGCCATAAGTAATATTTGAGTGAAAGAATGCATAGTAGGCATTAATTAAGTAGTCCTTACTAACATATAATTTCAATTTCCTGAGCAGAAATAAGGCTCGGGCAAGTTTCTTCCTAATGTATAGAATATGAGTACTCCATGTTAACTTGGAGTCTATATAAAATCCCAGCAGTTTCACAGGGACATTGTCTGGTGTAGCACATTTTAGAGTACATATAAGATGCTGAGTTTTATTGGGATTCATATGGAGATTGTTGGCAGAAAACCAGTCCACTGCCTTTTTAAGTATAGTAGGAACTCTATTCATCGCATCAGAATGATGGGGGAACTATGTAGGAAAGTAGTATCATCCGCATAGAGGACACAGTCAGTAATCATATTGGGGCACAAGTCATTAATCATGACCAGAAATAAAAGAGGTCCAAGCACAGAGCCCTGAGGCACACCATATTTAATATTTAATGGTTTTGACTGTTTACCATTTACATAAACTGACTGCTTACAATCAGATAAGTAGGAAGAAATAAATTTTAGTTCAGTATCCTTAAAACCATAATATTTCAACTTATTTATGAGAATTGTGTGATTAACACAGTCAAAAGCCGAAGAGAGATCACATAATTAGAGAGCCAAACATTGATTACCTTCAAAAGCCTTAATGATTTGCTTTATAAAATATTCAACAGCTTGGGTTGTACATTTGTTGGGTCTGAAACCAAACTGAGTCGGTGTAAATAGATTTAAAGATTCAAAATAGTCCAGGATTTGGGTAAATACAACTGATTCAATGATTTTTGCTAGTGGAGAAATAATTGTAATAGGACGATAATTGTTTGGAGAACTGATATCACCACGTTTGTGAATAGGAATGACCTTGGAAAACTTCAACTGATCAGGAAAATAACCAGACTGGAGACAAGAGTTAATGACAATAGCAAGAGGGTATGCTAACCAGTCAATTACAGATTTGATTGAATTATTTGTAAGCCCAAACATATCTTTACAAGAATTCTTGAACTTTTTCACTACTTTAATTATGTCTATCTGAGAAACTTCTTTCCATCTAAATATAGAATTGGTGGTGGGAGTATTGCATAATAGGTTATTAGCAGTGTTAGCTGAGGTTTGATTAATATTATTTATATCAGCTATAATATTGTCAACCGAACTAATAAAGTAGTTATTAAAAGATTCAGAGTCTATTGGAACATCATCAGAGTTTTTACTGAATCCTGTTTCTTTTTTAATGATAGTCCAGGCTGCTCTGCATTTGTTGGATGCACTATTAATGTAGCTAACATTGGCTTGACATTTAGCCAATCTTAACTCAGTATAGTAGTCCTTCTTTTGGTTATTGTAGGCTTTTTTAAGATCATCACTACCACATAGCTTATACTGTTTATATAAGTTGAGTAAATTCCTTCTCTTATTCTCAAGGTCAATATTAAACCAATTTGCCTGTAGATTGGGCTTCTGTTTCACCTGAATTAATTTCTTTGGGAAAGCACATTCAAACAATAACAGGAAATGACTAAAAAAAGTTGCAAACTTTGTTTCACAATCAGTATAGGTCAGCAGGGCATCCCAGTCAGTATTATTAAGCAAAGTTATGAAGTCATAGACATGGTGTACAGTCATCTGTCTAACATACACAGTTTTGGAAGTTTTGTTATAGCTATTTACACACAGCTTAGGGTGCCATGAAAAGGAGATTGCAAAATGATCAGAGAGCATGGGGTCAAAGACTTTGAGAATACAGTCGGATTTATCAGTATTAGTTATTACATTGTCAAGACAGGCATTCAACCTAGTCGGTTCCGAATTAGCACAATATAAATCAAAGCCCCTGAGAAGAATGTCTAGCTGAGTATGATTCCTTGAAAGGCAACCCATGTCAACATTTAAATCGGTTCCTATAACGATAGTTGCGTGAAAGTTTTGAAGATAAGTTGAAACCTTCTCAAGCTGTTCACAGAACACATCAAAGTCTCCATTAGGAGAACGATAAATAGATGCCACAATTAATCTCAGTCCTTTAAGGTACACAGCAACAATTTCAAAATGTAGATCCATACAAAAACGATGTAAATCCAACCGTTTACACGTGAGATAGTTTTTTAAATAGATGCATACACCACCATTTTTGAAGGATTTTCTTCAGTAGATTGAGCCAAGAGTATAACCCGTTATTTGGTATAGATCACTTTCTTGCTCATGTAACCAGTGTTCAGAAAGACACAGAATATCATAATTTGCCGAGTTCAAGTAAATTTCCAGGTCACAAATCTTGTTTCTTAGGCACTGAACATTTAACACGAGGAAGTTGACAGAAAAAGAAGTAGAACTACCTGAGGTTTTGGGAGTTTTCAATTGGTGCACTAATCTTCCGGAGAATTCCGGCAGGATCTCGGAAAAAAATAATTACCGAGGAAAATATTTTTTGGCCAAAACTCTGGGGACAGGAGCTTTTCACGGAGATCTTTGTCAATCGAGATATGAAAAGAGGCATAATTACCTCTGGATACCTTAAGCTGCTCGATATCTACTGATGTATCGGGGAGCTCGGGCAGGTGGTCCTTCAGATAGGACATAATTGCTTCTGTCGTGGTGTCAGGATGAAAATTCCAAGCATGCACGTGAGAACGGCGATTAATGCCAGAGATAGAGCACTTTTTATCAGAGGAACCCATGATGGGTGTACGGCGTCGCCACTTATGTTGTATAACTTTAAAGCCGTCACTAGAAAGGTAAGAAGATTGGCTAACAGAAGAATTTTCACCAGTGTATTAATTCAGTTGAGTGACGAGGATTTCATTGGTAGATGCAGAAGATACAGAGGTAGATTGGGGTTGAACAGGGGACGCAACAGGCACTGTAGATGCATTCCGTTTGCAGGCACGAGTTTGCGGACGTTCCGGAGCACCAACGGTAGGCTTTTTCTCTTTAAGCAATGGCTGAACTTGAGCATTAGCAGACTTTAAGCAGCCTGCAAAAGTAGCCGCACTTTTAGGCTCTTCAGTAGTACGTTTGCGTTCAGATTTTAACTTAGTCAATTCTTCCTTTAAAAATTCAATGTCCGACGCCATTTTGGAGATTTTATGGACAGACGCTCGGCAGTAGGAACACTTCCAGTATAAGTCACGACACTCTAATAATGCTTTTTGAGGAAGATCCTTGAGTCCCGTACATTTAATGTGAAAAAATCGCGGACAACAGTCTGCAAGACAGTAATGACTGTCTTGCAGAAAATAGAAGTAGATTGGACAGCTTGGTGCCATTTGCAACCTGTACATTTATGAGATCATTCTGGTATGAGTGGAGAATGAAAAGTTGGAATGGCAATTTTGGGGAGAGAGGAAGGGGTATCAAATATCAGGAGTTTCAGTTATAACCAGTGTTTTCCAATGCACATATTCGTGCAGGAAATGGTTAAAGAAGAATGGGAAGAACTGGAGTTAGGAATGAAATTTGGTGGAGAATCCATTATATCAGTCGTTTGCAGATGATCAATCTTTAATTTACCACTCCATCAATGGGCTGCAAGCATAACTTAAACCATTGGATCGTTAGTGTGATAGTTATAGAATCAGTATTAACAAAGCAAAGGATTTTCTTTTCCAAAGGTAGGACAGCTAAATTAGATATTGAAAAGGAGATCAAAACTAAAGCAGAAGAAACAGTTGACCTATCATGGAGGCATTATGAACCAAAACGGCCAAATGAGTGCAGACTTTAAGAGGAAGAATTGTGTTAAGCAAAGAAGTTTTCACAAGGAGGAAATTGATAACATGGGCATTAAGAATGTTAATAAATGACAGTAATGATGATGATAATGACATTAAGGATTTTGAAAAAACTCCTTAATAGTTTGATATGGAGTGAGGTTTTGTTAAGCATGAAAACATTGCCATTGAAGCATGACAATAGGTATTGCTTGAAATGTGGGTGTGGAGAAGGATGGAAAAAGTGAAATGGACAGGAAGGAAAACAAACTAAGCATGGAAGGGTAAGAGAGGGGTTTGTTGGGATACATCCAGAGGTGGTCCGAAAGATGGATGCAGAGCATTTTGAATGGCAATGGAATATTGAAGACTGTGATAGAGAAAGGGGTAGAAATAGGATAGGCATGTAGGGAAGAATGAAGGGAGGAAGGAAGTATTTGGAACTTATGAAAGGCTCACTATAGAGTCAGATTTAGTTTTGTTAGGAGGAAAGAAAATTTATCTTTGTACCTTTGTTCAGTTTTGTCCATCCATAACCACCTTAACCAGAGTATTTAGAATTAAAAAATAAGTATAATTCCAATAATAATATTTAACTCATTAATTGAAAAATTAAACATTTCATCTGTTATTTCCATAAATAATATTGTCTAGCATATGAGACTTATGGTGTGTTTCTGCACAGTCACAAAAATGGCAATCAAATATTGTGTGTAAAGTAATAATGGCATGAACTCTTTGACTTTTCACTGAAGTCTGAATTGATTCACAGTGACATCAGAAATTGAAAAAAGAAGATAAAGCATATGGAATGAAATTTACTTTAAAAAATATATAGAAACCTAAAACATCAGTGAAATATCAGCAAAGGGAAATATATTTCTACATATGTTAAAACAAGTTGAAGTAACGACCTTAATACTCTTTACAGCCATAAACTGACATAGAAAGCAATGGAATTTAATAAAACATAGATAAGAGTAAGGAAGATTAGCTTAAACCCAAACATACACTTGAGTTTGTGATACACGATGTCCCTTGAATGTCATCAACACTCTCAGGGCTTAAGGGGATCTTATTTCCCTGGAATATATAAACATCCACCAACTCTCCCACTTAGGGTTTCAATTAGGTGAGTCATGCACACACATGCATTCAATGTTTGGGTAGATTTTACCTTATAGCTAAAGGTAACAGCGGCATTTTGGAGGGGGGCTAGGAGAGGAGAATATCTCAGGCTTGACAATACTTGGTAGAATTCCTTAATTATAAGATTTAAGGAAGTACAACAATCCACTAGATTATTATATTGAAAACATGACCATGCAGTTAATACTGAGCATTATCATCCTCAATGCCAAAGTCATGGCTGTATTTTACTAAAATACACCAGTAGAATGGCTGCAGCTCCCTGTCTTATTAAGGGGGCAAATGGGGCTTTCAGCTAAATATCACTTATGCTACACTCATTCTGTGTTCCATGAAAGGTATGTAAATTATGAATATTTATGAAATTACTGTAAATGATTAAGAATATTTTTTTCAAATATTTAAGCATATCTATGCTGAAAGTCATTATACAGTATGTTTTTAACTTTTCATGGAAAATGTTTTGTTTAGGACAACAATGAAATGTCATATTGGTTTCCACAATATAACAAGTAAGTTCACTTTCTACTTTAAAATAATACAACCAGGATATACAGGTATATTGTATACTTCATTGATTTCAAGAAGGCATTTAATAAACTGGGAGGAATTGATAAATATACTGCAGATGATTGGAGGGATAGGTTATTTATCCACAACTTGTACATGTCACCGACTGCTCGGCTGCAAGTGCCAGATGGGCGGTGTTAGAAAGTGGAGTAAAATAGGGGTGCCCATTATCATGCATTCCTTACTATGTGTGTGTGGAAAAAAGATTAAAATAAGCATTGGATGAGACGGAGATAGGAATAAAAATGGTCAGGATTTCATAAAATAATTAGATTCGCAGCTTATCAAGCATAAGTTGCTCAGTCAGCCAAAGGGTTACAATCACAGATGAGAACCAAGGAAAACTTGCATGATGGGTTTGGAATGAGGTTCAATGGAAGCAAGACAAACTTTATGAAGTTTTTGGGAGAGAGAGGATGGCTAAGTTAAACATTAAAATTGCAGGGTATACTCTAGAACAGGTGGAACACTTAACCTATCTTGAGGTGTCTTAAACCAAGACGGTCAAAGCAGGAGAGAAAGACTGCATTAAGAAGAAAAACTGCATTAAGCAAGGAAACATTGCAAGCAGAAGGGAGTTAAGGACAGGGCATTTGATTAAGGATACAACAAAAAGATTAGTGAAAAATTTTATAAAGAGGATAGTTCTGCCCAGTGTGGAAACCTAGCCACCGAAGCAAACTGACAGATATAACGTACATTGATGGGTTTTGAGATGTGAGCACGTAGGATGGAAAGGGAAACAAATGAAGAATTATTAGGTATGGTAGGAGCGGAGAGACAGTTGCTGGGAGAAGTCCTAAGGAGACAGTAAAGGTGGATCCAGAGCATTATGATTGGCAATGGAATGCTATAGCTATTACTACAGCAACTGATTTAACCCCACTTTTATTCCCCAAACCAGCCCTTCCCACCACTTATCATTTCCTCAGCATATAAGTTAAAAGGTAACGCAAAAACAGAAACCCTGCCTCACAATCCAACAGTGACTGTGATAGAGGGAAGAATGTTAGGCAGCAGAGGTAGGGAGATGAAAAGAAAAGGCATTTTGAGGAAATTAAGATAGTAAACACAATTGAAGAAAGGCCTATTGAAATGCAGGGTGTCAGATTGTCAGGTTAGGTGACCCTTAAAAACGGCAGGGTTTGCTTTGTGTTCACCCCAAATCTACCTTGATTGGTAGACTATCAAGTAATAATATTAAAGAAGCTTTCCGTGTAATTTCTAAAATTTTCCCTATTAACACCACATTCACAGGAATGATATTTCACCTTTTCTTGGCAATATTGTACTTAAGAATGAAAAGTGATAGTTAAAAAATAAAATTAATGAGTAATAACTAAATTTTCAATCATTTTGGGTATTTGATTAAATATATTAAGGAATAAATACCTTTAATAAAAACAAAACAATATTGTATCCCACTCCTTCCACTACTAGAGGAAAAAAAGCAAAAAAAAAGACATTACAAAAAGTCAATATCCCCAAAGATTTATGAATGAAAATAATGGGCAGTGAGAGGAAGAAGAAAATTATGGAATTCAAAACAGAATGTATCATGAAGGAATCTGACCAGGGAATATCATTTTGCCTGTCTTAATCTATATTCCCTCCCCCTGAGGCACTGCCTTTTCGAAGACACCTTAAGTACCGGGCGGGCAGGATTATGTGCGGTAAGGATGTCAAGAGCTATGCCAGTGGTAGCATAGCTGCTAGTAGGGCCTCCCTTGCTGGACAGATCTTGACTGAACTGCCAGACTAAGTGTGCCTCACTTAATAGGGTAGAGAGGGCTCTGTATGTGTAGAGAAACAAGCCTTTCTAAGGGAATTAACCCTGAATATAAATCCTGGAACTAAATAAGGCCATGGGAGTGGATAACATTCCCGCGGAACTTTTAAAAGGCTTAGGAAAATGTGGGAGGAAGAGGCTATATTGGCTGATCCGTTGTATTTATGAGGAAGGAATCTGGCCGGAAGACTTTGTGAGATCAGTTTTAGTTCCTATTCCGAAAAAGGTAAAGGCTACATCATGTGAGGACTACAGGACGATAAGTTTGATATCCCACGCAGCTAAAGTTGTTCTCAGGATCATAAACAAAAGGATAGAGAGTAGGGCAAATGATTAATCGGGGGATGATCAGTTTGGGTTTAGGAAGGGGAGAAGTACGCATGATGCCTTTGCAGTAATGAGATTATTAATCGAGAGGAATATAGAACACAACCAGGAGGTATTTGCCTGTTTCGTAGATTTTGAAAAAGCGTTTGATAGAGTGAATTGGGAAAAACTAATGAGCATATTGAATAAAATAGGAATAGATTGGAAGGAAAGGAGGCTAATCCGCAACCTGTACATGTCTCAGACTGCTCAGGTACGAGTGGGGAACGGGGGGTCCGGTTGGGCAGTGTTAGGAAGAGGTGTAAGACAGGGTTGCCCAATATCACCGTTGCTGTTCAACCTGTACACAGAGGAAATGATTAAAGAGGAATGGGAAGAACTGGAGGTAGGAATGAAGGTGGGCGGGGAATTCGTAAAATCAGTTAGGTTTGCTGATGACCAAGCTTTAGTTTGTCAGCCAGCCAAGGGGCTGCAAGCATTGCTTAGTGAATTGGAAATTCAGTGCGACAGGTATGGGATGAGAATCAATATTAATAAAACAAAGGTTATGCGATTTTCTAGAAAGAGAAAGGCTAAGCTTAACCTTTTGCACTCGGATGTCGAGTGTGACTCGACACGGTTAGCAACGGCAGCAGCTCGTATGTCGAGCCACACTCGACACGGAGTTTCACCACGAGGGGAATTGGGATTTTTGTCTATTTTTCCAATAACTTTTCTTGTAATCATTTGCATGAAAGGAAAAGGAAACTTAAAGCTTAATTAATAGCATGGCTTGTTTTATAAATGAATAGTATCGAACCATTGTCATCGTCGACATAAATGTCGTCTCCCAAAGGATGCCACCACCTACGCAGATGTTTTTTGTAATCTATTTACTGTGTTGTAAGTTCTTTTTCATTTGTATTGTTTGCTTTTTATTATTTGGAAGTCAGCTAAATGTAAAGCAATGTCTTTTAGAGATTATCGGTGCCTGAAAAAAGATTGCCAGAATTTAAAGTTACCTCAGTCAGCTGATCCTTAGTTCATTGCTTTCTAGTTATGACTCTTTCGTTTCCTTTTCTTCCTAGTGTCCGCTGTCTCATCAAACATTCTGCCTGCTCTTTTCCTATCTATTGAATTGTCAGGAATCTTGAGTAGGAGGGTCCAGGATATGATCTATTATATTCATAGTAAAACACAAACCTTAGGCCTTTTCCTGGAGTCGTGCTTTTTTGAGGTTGCATCATCCTCCTGTGGTAAAAAAAAACCTTCCTTATCTTAGTCTCCGAGGTTTACTTACGTTTCTAGAAGCATAACGCAGGTGTTTTCCCTAATGACAGAGGGTTCTCTTACAACAGATGCTTTCCCTTTAGTTGGACGAATGCTTTGCCAGCTAGTAGTTGCTCATTCTGAATGATTTTCCCCTCCTCACGATTGATAAGTATTCCAATGAATTAGAAAGCAGCTGTTTCATGAGGAAAACTCTAAAATGGTGGCGTAAATTGTTTTTCTGGGGGCTTCAGGTCAGTGTTGTAAATTCATTTATATTGTATAAAGAATGCCAACAAAGAAAAAATGAAAAACCGATCTCGCATGGGAAATTTGTTAGGAAACTAGTACACAATCTCTTTGGAGAATTCCGAGATGGTACACAAAGGTCCAGGGTTAGATTACCATCCACAATCATAGAGCAACGTTTAGATGGAAAACTCCATATATTCACACCTGACCCTAACAAAAAACAAAGATTGTGCGGTTTGTTCTAACCAAAAAATCAAATGAGGAAGAAGAGAGACGATATATATCTGTGAGACGTGTTAATGTAAACCAGGTCTTCATGTAGGTGAATGCTTCCAAAAATATCATATCATGAAAAATTATAGTTTAAATCATGGTTTATCAATAAAGTTATCAATAATTATGTCAAAAAATCCAAATAAATAAGTTTGCATGGAAAGAATCTCCAGTTTTTCATTCTAGTGCCACGCTTAGCTAATTTGGGGTATTTAAAAAATTGAATCCCGAGTAGACTAAGGCAATCGAGAAAAAAGCACCCAAGTGCAAAGGGTTAACATTAAAATAGGAGGACAAAAACTAGAGCAGGTAGAACAGTTTACGTATCTCGGCAGTGTTTTGGACCAACACGATCAAATTAGTAAGGACTTAAGGAGAAGATTTGCGCTAGGCAAAGAGGCTTTCCCAAGGAGGAGGGAGTTGATGACAGGGACTTCAGTAAGGATATAAAGAAAAGACTCGTGAAAACTTTGATATGGAGCGTAGCTATATGCTGTGCGGAAACGTGGTCATTGAAGCAGGAGGATAGACGTAGATTGGAGGCTTTTGAAATGTGGGTCTGCAGAAGAATGGAGAAGGTGAAATGGATAGAGAAGAAAACAAACGAGGAAGTACTTGGTATGGTGGGCAAAGAGAGGGGTTTGTTGGGAGCAATCCTATGGAGGCAGGAAAAGTGGCTGAGGGGGGTATTGGCCGGCAGCGGGATGTTGAAGACTGTGATAGAGGGTAGAATCTTGCGCAAAAGAGGAAAGGGAAGGAACAGGATAGGGATGTTGGACGGGATGAAGGGAGGAAGAAAGTACTCAGAGCTGAAGAGGGACCTGATGTAGAGTAGGATGTTGTGTTTTGCTAGGGGCCACAAATTATTTAATTAGTAATTACGTCCATCCAAAAACCTACATTAACCGGTAGATTACCTAATAATAAGAATAATATAAATCCTGGCCATCCAAGTTGGGGGTTAGGCATAGGGCTAGCAACCCTAACCTTCACAAATTCGCTTGCTACAAAACCTCTAAGCGTGCCTTGGATAGATAGGGATGGATTTTCAAGATAACGACCTGGCAGACAGACAAGGACAACATATACATGGAAATTAGCGACATGGAATGTTAGAACACTGTTGAAACCAGGTAGAACAATTGAAGTTGCCAATGAAATGCTGAAATATGGTTTGGATGTTATAGCCCTACAGGAAGTGAGATGGGTAGGAAATGGTAGAATTGATAAGAAGAATTTTACAGTACTCTACAGTAGACCCAGCAATAGAACTGGATTATATGGAACTGCTTTCACGATTAATGCAAGGATAAGAAACAACTGGATCATTTTTGAGCCATTAGGGAACAGACTATGTAAAATAACCTTAAAAGGAAAATTCCGTAACATCAGCCATTTATCAGTCCCTACTGAAGATAAAACAGAGGAAGAAAAGCAAGAATTTTATGAAAAACTGGAAAGAGAATGCCAAAAAATACCAAAATATCAAACATTTATCATTCTTGGAGATTTTAATGCAAAACTTGGTAAGGAGACTTCTTGCATTCTGCAGCAGGAAAGTACTCACTGCATGATGTGACAAGTGAAAATGGAAGGTTTCTCTGCCAGCTTGCTCTGTCGCTCAACATGATCATAAAGAGCACATTCTTTGAACATAAAAATATTCACAAAGGTACCTGGAAAATGCCTGGGAGAGGAATTGTGAATCAAATAGATCATGTGCTGGTATCCAGGAGGCATTCATCTTCTATATTAGACATTAGGTCTGCACGAGGACCAAATTGTGACTCTGATCACTAGCTAGTGACAGTAAATTTTAGAGAACAACTGACCCTCTTGGATAAGCTCAATAGGCCAAGAGGGGTTAAATGGAATAGTAAAATTTTAAGAGATCCTGTGCAAGCTTTGAGGTACAAAGATGAAATAAGTAGGAAGTTAACAAGGTATGGGGAAGAACAGACAGAGCAATATTCTATAGAATATCAATTGACAAGAATTAAACAATCTGTTCTACAAACTGCAAAGGACATAATAGGTAAAGCAAAAGTAAAAAGGAATGCAGATTGGTTTGATGATGAGTGTAAACTTGCAATAGAGGAAAAGAATAAGAAGAGATACAACATGCTACAAAGGGAGACTAGATTAACAAGAGAAAAGTATAGGCAGAGCAGGAAAGAAGCTGATAAATTACCGAAAAGAAAAAAAAGGAATACTTAAAAAATAAGATGAAGGCTGTAGAAAAGCTCAATAATGCTAAAGAAAGTAAAAGGTTCTACCAAGCAGTAAAATACATGACTAAATGTTATCAACCAAAAGTGCACTCCTGTAGAAATAAAAATGGTCAAATCGTTGAGGAGGAAAATAAGATACTAGAAAGATGGGCTGAATATTTCAACGGCCTGTATTATAAGGAAATAGCTCCAGGGGTAGAAGAGCATGGACAAAGTCATACAGAAGACCAGGGAGTGCCCATTCCAACAATAGAAGAGGTAATTGAAAGTATTGGAAAACAAAGTAATGAGACAGCACCAGGGGAAGATGGAATAATAGCTGAATTGATTATAAATGGAGTTCAAGATTTAAATAGAGCATTACATCAGCTAATTTGTAGTATTTGGAAGTTGGAAGAGTTCCCAGAAGACTGGAAGACAGGATTGATTTGTCCAATAAATAAAAAAGGTGACAAATATGATTGCAAAAATTATGGGGGCATTACATTACTGAATGTAGCATATAAAGTTTTCACCAGTCTTCTTCTAAAATGCATAAGCACCTATGCTGAAGACATACTTGAAGAATATCAGTGTGGCTTTAGAGCTGGTAGAAGTACCATTGACCAGATATTCTCAGTAAGACAAACAATGAAGAAATGCTACAAATATAATGTTGACTTGCATTTACTCTTCTTTGACTTAAAACAAGCTTTTGACAGCGTGAACAGGAAAGAGAGGCTACGTGTGTTCAGAGGTTATGATATTCCAGAGAAACTGATTAGACTGGTTCAATTGACATTGCATGAATCACAATGTCAAGCCTTTATTGGGGGTAGAGCAAGTCGAGTATTTAATATGACCTCAGGAGTAAGACAAGGAGATGCTCTCTCAGCCACATTATTCAACCTGGCCCTACATAATGCAATGAAAGAATTGAATTTCAGAGGGACCATTGTGCATTTGCATTCAGCAAGGATTCGCATATGCAGATGATATAGCACTAATTGCACAAAATGTGAATAACCTAAAAGAAATGCTCAACATTTTAGAATACACTGGTAAAGAAGAACACTGGTAGAAAACCCTGGTTGGGGCTGAATGCTAGTGAAGGGAAGACCAAATACTTGGAAATATCAGCTTCTAAGAACAAGTAGGACCTGCAAAACATAAAAATTGGGACTTATGAGTTTGAGGGTGTCAAGGAGTTTGCTCTTCTTGGAGTCAGACTTAACAATGAAAATAAGATATCCATGGAGATCAACCAAAGGGTAATGGAAGGTAAAAAGGCATATTTTGAAGGATCTCAGTTTTTCCCGGCGTATTGTATTCAGGAAGTTCTCTCGGGTTTCCCACCGGGTCAGCGTGGTGTGCACCGATGTTTCGAAGGCTGACTCTGCGATCGCAATTCGCAAAGCATTTGATTGATAATAACCATAAAAGTGATTTTGATTTTGAAATTTTACATGTTGAAAGCAAAGGCTATAGATTAGACGCCTTAGAACAGTTAGAAATTTGAAATAGTGTTTGTTTAATTGAAAATATTGTTAACGAATTTCTGTATGCCTCCCACTCTCCCCTCCTTAAAGTCCCAATCCTCACGGTGGCCGATGACACCGCCCCCTCCCCTTCATCTAACCCTCTCTAATCCCCTGACTCACGAGAGCTCTACAATGTAGACTTCTCCCTCCCGCACCACATTCCATCAACATCGCGGAGGGGACGCCAAACTGCCCTCCCCTCCGGCACGCAAACCCATCCTGACTTTACCCCTCCCAAACCTTCCTGATTATCTCCACCCCACCCCCGCCCTGGCTGTATATATAAGAAGGGCTGCAAATGTAGAGAGCTCACCTGATGATGAAGTTTTACTTCGAAACCCGGGTCGTGTGAATAAATCGTTTTCGTGTGGAACTACAAAGTTAGTCCTTTCATTTATTTATAATGAATCGGTTCCATAAAGTTACGCCAGAAACCATTAATTATATTAAGTGAAATTACATAATGTAGACCTCATTGTGACCCCAGCAGGGTCACAATTAGGATGCTTGTCTCCCAGGGAAACAAATGGGTTCCTCTGCCCGCCATATTAATTGTAAGTATCATTGCATTACAGGAATTATCATTAATGCAAGGAAACATTCATTACACAAAAGCCATTATTCCATTTTTATTCCCCTCAACATGGTGTTTAGAGGATATGCCCTGCCTTCGCGACCCTAGTTCTGCTCTAGGGACCTGGGCTCTGCACCAGGAAGGCTTTGTGTGAACTATGGATTTCAGGAAGGCACGAGAGAGTAATTTGGACAAAGCTAATGGCAGTTATGTCAAATATACGAGGGTCATCCGGAAAGTAGTACCCGTTCGTGCCGCATGAAGTGCTGACGACGCGAGTAGCCGCTGGACGAGGTCAGATAGCTTCAGTGGCTTGTCTGCCTTCTCTGAGCCAAGTTGCGTGACGCTAGCATTGCCTGTGTTGTTTCTGTGATTGTTTACAATGTTTAAAAAAATTGAGAACGCCGCCAGTTGTGAAGTGAGGGCAGTGATTAAATTCCTCAATGCAAGAAACGTTCGCCCATGTGATATTCATCGCCAATTAAAGGAGGTGTATGGAGACAATGTAATGGACGAGTCGTCTGTTCGGCGGTGGTGTCGCAACTTCAACATGGGGAGGGGGAACACACACGACGATGAGCGTTCGGGGAGACCGTCTGTCATTACAGACCAACTGGTGAGCTCAGTTGACGAATTCGTGAGGAACGATCGGCGCGTCACAATTGATGACATCTGTGAGCATTTTCCCAATGTTTCTCGAACAATTGTTCATGAAATTGTTAAACACCATCTGCATTATGCAAAAATTTGTGCAAGATGGGTCCCTCGCGTATCTCAATGAGCTGGCGGCGAAGGACTATGCAGCAGGAATACAGAAACTTGTCACACGTTATGACAAATGCCTTAATTTGCTTGGAGATTATGTTGAGAAGTAGTTTAAAGTATCCTCTTTCAAATAAAATTTTTTATGTTTGTTAATATTTACTTTTGTGTCTTTATTTCACGAACGGGTACTACTTTCCGGATGACCCTCGTAGAACTAGACTGGTGGGCTAAGCAAGTTATTAGGCACCTTAAAACATATCAGATTGCACAAGTTACAGTAGCAGAGGGAAAATTGGAATGGTAAGTTATAAGCAGGAGAATGAGACAGGGTTGTCTGTTTTTGCCATTGCTTTTTAACTTGTGTGCTGAGGAAATGAAGAGCGCTGGCATGAGTAGGTCAGGAGTGGGGAATAAAAATGGGGTCAACTCAGGTGCTCTAGTAATAGTCGTTAAAACAGCTGAGGGATTGCACTCAAGAGGATACGATCTGAGGAGGGAGGCACTTGACAGGAGCAATGTGAGAAATATGGAATAAAGATTAGTCACAAAAAGATACAATAATGTTATTCTCCACAAGTAGGAGGACCACGTAAAACATTAAATTTGGGGGGGAATAATCCAGACCAGGTAAAGCATTCCACATATTTGGGCAATATTATGTACGAAAATTGCTGTAGTATTAGAGGCATTAGGCAAGAATTGCATTGGGCAAATAAGCATTCACATGTTGAAGAAAATAAGACTACAATTATGGTAACTTAACGCATATAGAAAAGATAAAGACTTAAATGTGGAGCAGAGCACTACGAGTTCAAAACATGCTCTTTGAGACAAGTGGATGAGCATTGTTGAGAGGTTTTTGAGATGCGAACTTGGAGAAAAAGAAATGTGCTGGGAATAAAATTTTGGATATGGTGAAGAGATAAGAAATTGTTGCATAAAAATTGAAGAATACAGGAAAAGTAAGAGGATAGAGTGGGATCCAATAGAAAGCTGAAGGTTGTGGCAGAAAGAGGAATGTTAGGTAACAAAGGAAGAGGAAGGAAGAGAATAAACAAATTGTCAATACTTTAAATATTATATTTTAATACGCAGAGCCCTTTCAAATTCTTTTCTTTAGGCACATAAAATACAATATCTTACTAAATAATATTGAAAATTTCCTTGAAATCATTTCTATAGAAAATATTTTGCTTTTTATCCTAGATTTCTATTATTTCTTAAAAGTTGAAGTACATCCCACATAAGATAATTTAAAATAGTAGTTTAAATAGAAGATACTGTATAAAACTGGAAATATTCATAAAAGCTAATAAATAAATATTCATTAACTACTCCATAAATGAAAGATGAAATTTAAAGTAAAATATACCCTTTGCATATTACACCTGTTCATAAGCATTTGTGAACCAATTGTTCTTACTGGATAACCAACATTAGCTGTAATCAGATCTACACGAGAAATTTGAACAATTCCTGAAGAACACTCAAATTCAAATCATTCATAGCACTCTGAGTAAGCCAAAACAAGAGTTCAGGAATTGTTCAACAACTTGCATGTATAACTGGGGCACAGTTTTCAAACAATTCATGTTACACCTTGGGCACAGCAACTGAATTAATCATCTACACCTGAGTAATTCTTGGTTTCATTTCTTTTTTCAGATGGACTTACTATTGCTGACTTCCCACTTTTAACAGCTACAGCTTGCTTGGAAGCCATCCATTTCAATCTTAGCCAGTATCCTGAGGTGGCTAAGTGGTATGAGAATTTTAAAAATGAAAATCCCAAACTCTGGAGCATTGTGTTACCAGGAATGGAAGAAGTTCGAGCTTTTGAGAGTAACCCACCTAACCTCTCACACATAGCTCACCCAATACACCCAACCTCCAAAAAATAGTTGCTGAAGCAGTCAGAAGAGAGTTACAACTCTCATCCAAACTGGTGCCTCAGAAATAATGGCCTTGTAATAAAACAACATTTACTACTTAAAATGGGAATTATTTAAGTGTACATTGGACTAAAAATCAAACTACTACAGTGTTCATCATAAGCTAAAAATACCCAAAATTCTTTCATGGGTTGTATATTTTTTATTCAATTAGAACTATACATACACTGCTACACTACAACCCAAATTTTATCTTCATATCTGATCCCCACCCATCTAGGTTTACTTTCTTTTAAGTACCTACAAAACCAAACTTTAAAATACAAACAAATTCTTTTTTAAAAATTTGCACAACATTTAAAATAAGTCATTCACCTCTTTCATTAAACCTCTACTGAAATGACTCATTTTTTCATGAAAGCAATGTATTAAAACATTCAAAATACCAATTTTGTATAAAACAATGGCTACCACAAATACACAACAGTGATGAAAAATCAAGCTACATACATGATTCCATGAAGAAATTTCAAGTTTAGAATTATACACAACAAAATTACAAGGAAACATTATATATCTACCATTTATCTTTATCAACGAATGGCATTGTCTCTCTAACAAAATACTTAAATCTCTTGATAAAAATTTCTTTAATTGAGAATTCAATCTTATTCTTCCCTTATGATTCCAGCATCTTTTCCAATAAAATTGGTTATGTAATTCCTGTCACACACCACTATTTTTCAAAATGTGTGACTTCAAAATTGTAATTGCTTATGAAATAAGATAATTATGTTTGTTAGGGTTGGTAAGATACAAAATCTAGAGAGATGCTTTTACAAAAGGCATACGCATTTATTTTGGTGAGAAGTCATAATAACTGTGAAAAAAATTTCAAACTCAAACATAAGGATGTTTACCTAAGCAATCACATTAGCATGATTTTAATTCAATCTGATCTGGCACTCTCGCACATTATGAAATGTGTGGCATAATGTCATTAATAGATATTAAATTTTTAAACATGGAATATTGTTTAAAATAAAGATTATTCATATTGGAAAGAATTTTGGCATTTTTAATGAAAATTGTTCTCACAATGTGCATCTATTAATGTGACCCTCAAAAAAATACACAATAATGGTCAAAGGTATCTCATCTATATATCATCCTGCACCAGTCCATAATGAGGAGTTAAAATCATATTTCTTACATTTTTCAAATCAGAAATAGAAAACAAAAACATATGTCATGTTCATGTTAAAATTAAATTACAATTTGAATTTATTTTATTACCAGTCTTCCCAATTCTTGAGAATCTCTTTGCATTTCATGTGGTTGATCTTCAAGCTAATTTGAAAAATAGTTATAATACTGAAAACCGGTTTCCTTTGCAAAGTCATACGAGGGGAAGGTTTAAGTGTCCCTCAGCAGTGAATATGAATCTGTGTTTTTAAAGGCACCTCTGTGCTAGCATGAACATATTCCATATTCATTGATTATTTTCCTCCTAAGCATCTTTAAAAACACAGTATCCACTGCAGATGCGTAGATAGATATATCTGCCACACCACATGCTAGCGTGTGGCGCAGTAAAAAAACAAAAGTACGCCGTGAGAGACAAAAGATATTTAAGGATGGACCCAAGTAAGAGAAAGGAAAAAGAAAAAAGAGGGAGAGGCAGTGTCATTTCTATGGTAAGGCCATTTTTATAAGGTAAGGATAAATATTGAATGACTGCATAGCAAACAAAGAAGTAAAGAGGAAGCAAACAAGAGGAAAAATTGAGGACTAGTGTTCTGTAAGGATAAATGGAAGAGGGAAAAGCAATGGGGCCCAGGTCTGAATTTTAACTATTGTTGGATTTGCACATGGAATTGTATTCATATGGGTCAAGACCATTGTTGTGGGGGGGGGGGATTTTCAAGAGATATGTCTGCAGGAGATTTGACTTGGCAGAGGGGTTGGTTTCAATTAAAAATCCAGCATCACGAAGAATTAAATAGAAACCAACCGCTCTTGATCACCTGCAGACTAATCTAATGGGAACTGGTGTGTCAATGTGGCTAACCCCTTGTCTTCTATCTACCCTTAGCTTCCATCCACCAAACCACATCCATACCCAGGGGCAAACTGTTATCTTTTATCACTTAAGAACAGCAAAAGGGCCAAGAACATCCAACTGGTCTTGCAGGCACCATTTGTCCAAATATTCTCCAGCAAGCGACTGTGCCCCAAGAGTCATATCCTGGTTTAATCCTCTCCCATCCCTCATTCCACTCTTCATTCCTCTCATCCTTGATATCATTGGCCACTGAAAACCATTCAGGAAATAAAATGGAGAGGAATGGAAAAAATAAGTTGGACATGGCGTAAGACTAATGATGAATTTTTAAAGTGTAATAAAAGAATGGAAGCTATTAGGTTAAATTCAAATAGTATAAAAGACATGATAGGAGACACTGTGAGGCAATCGAATGTTAAAATAGATGACAAAAAGGAGGAATTTTGGTAGGGGGAAGAGAATATGACTTTTGGATGGCATGAAGATAGGTATTAAATGAGGACTGACAAAAATAATGTTGAATATGCAACAGAAAATCAAAGTAATAAATAGTGTATAATAGTTTTCACATACTCCCCCTAATCAGTTGGTTACCTTCTAAGATGAGCGGCAGTTAACATTCACATATGAATACTTCCTCAAGAAGAGTATTTGAAATGTTACAAAGCATACTCAATATGGAATCTTTGCAGTACCAAAGTTTCCTCATGTGCAACTTCTTTAATGATGGTTCATACAAAATATATTTGCTATTACAAAAGCACAATGAGTTTGGCATTGAAGCAACCTTTCTGCTCTTCCCATTAACTTCCTTAATCTATGTTCTTTCCTTCTATCTTAATTGGCCCTTCACATTCACCAAATTCCACTATCCTGTGATTTAAGTTTTTCTTTAACTTCCCTAATGTATACCAACTGAGCACTCCATTCCAGTAACTGCAGCTATGAAATGGTTTTTGTTATGATATGATTGTCTTGTGTTAAACTTGTGACAGCTAGACAGAGTCACCCATATAAAATTGTGGCACATTATTTCATTACAAAGAACCATTAAAGCTTGAATACACAATATTTGGATAATGCAAAAAATTTCATTTTATAAAAAATTACTTCAGAAAATACGGCTAAAGGAGCAAAATAAGCAATATTTTTCAGGAAGTAGGTAATCACACATGTATATCCTTGTTGAAACATTTGAATTTTTGCATGGTAAACCAAATTATTGCTGTTAAATATGGCATAGTTTTGTCTACAGAAATATTTGATTAAGACGGTCAAAGAAAAGAAAACAAGGGCTGAAACTGTAAAAGGGAACACCACCAAAAAAGAAAAAATATGAAAATAGATCTTAAGTGATGAACTTGCATCAATCAAAGGTAAACTACCTATTAAATTTGGGTTTCAAACAACCACTAAGTATGCATTATGTATGGTTTGAACTCCCCCCTCACATTTGCCCCATATCTAGAAAAATATTCGAACCCAAATATTAGCACCAGCAGTCCCTGTATCAAGCAATGTGAAACCAAGCTTCTTTCACAATGGCCAGCTCTTCAATAATTATTTTAGCATTTGGCCATCAGTTATATGCTCAAAAGTGACAGATGTAAAGCAGCATGGCACTGTTATCTTCTGATAACTTCATTGCTACCAGTTCTTTACCAGCTTATAGGGGCTGCATTGCCAGCTTTATAAAAATTACCTAAGGGTAAGTGTCCTTCACTAATGTAGTGACACACTTAACTTAAATGGACTCCAGCATCCATGGTGCTGGAATCCATCCAAATTATGAGTCTCATTCGTTGCCCTTTTCAACTTACCTTCTTCACCTCCATTCCTCCCCATCCAACAAAAGCTAGGGTGACTAAAAATGTCAACCTTTTGGGAGCAACAACAATTCAAACATAGAAAACATAAAAAAAGAACTCTTACAAATTTTTATATTTTGGCACTCAGGCCACCTTTGTCAGTAGTTAAAGAGAGCTGTTCTTGTGGTGAGGAGCCAGGGTAGAGAGAGGGGCGCTGATGGAGCTGTGGCTGAAGGGAACGATTGCAAGGTATGTGCGAGAGGGTACCAATGCATAATCTGGAGAACAGAAAGAAGAATAAGCACTATGACATAAGCATCTTATGAGATCTCTCATCTACATGCTACTTCCAGATTTGGGGAGGATTTGAGGATTGAAATATAAAGAGTAATTAAAATATTGGCTGTGGGCATCTGAGTGTTCGGGGATGAGATAATTGGTTAAGGTGGCAGATTTTATGGAGTTAAGGTTATTATTAACTCAGATGGATCAGTGAAAAAGGCACGTGGAATCTTGGGAATGTGTTTTCGAGGGGGGGGGAAGGGAAGGACAGCTTGTTGCAACAGCGGTAGTTACAATGTTGCAAATGCCAGTAGTTTATGGTAGAAAAGGAGTAGAGGATAGAATTTAATCTACGCATAGGGATGGGAAGACTAGAAGAACCTGAGAACCAATTTTCAGGACACGTTTTCAGACAACATTTGTTATTTTTTCAGTTATTTTCTGCAACTTAAGAGAAGATGAAAGAAGAACTTCCTAAAAAATTTCCTCCTGATTCTACTATGAGCGATTCCTTCACAAAAAAAAGTTTAATATAAATTTGTATTATCATATTCCATTCTTTCAGGATCATGAATTCCTGATATCAATAAAAAAATTTTTTAACTGAAAATCAAGAAGCAGTCAAAATGAATTGCACATAGTAAAGATGGTGGCACACTGTACATTGTTTGAAAATGAGGATTAACGTAGAGAGCAAGTTTCAATTTACGAAATGACAGGCACAGACCAAAATAATTGCATGTGATGGTGTTGATTGTTGTTTAGATATGTAACTAATGCATGATGACTGACTCAATCATGATTTTCTCTGGATGTATAGTAATTTTATTTTGTGACAAGAATAATAGTTATTCATACAGTTTTTCCATTAACCTACAAAATATGAATTTATAGTTCAAATGTTAATACTATATTGATCATCATAAATTAAAATAATCGATTTTTTTAAATTCACCGATGGTTTCAGGTGAACTTCATCTTTCCAATATCAAGTCCTCTTACGATATTATTTTGTTAAGGTTTCAGAATTTACAAAATTGGGGTTTTTGAAAATATTCTCTTTTGAAATGTTTTTAGACAATTGGATACTCATCTAACATCCCTGCAAGAGTTGATTTGGAAACATTCAATACTCCTTTTTCTCTGAGAAAAGTTCCTAGATACTGAACTGAAAATTAGGATGATGAAAAAATGGGAAGTCTTTGAATATTGTCCAAGCATAGTGCAAACACAGAATGAGAAATTCAGGATGGAAGCACACCCAAAGATAGCACTGCATTTATGCCTGAATTGTGACTAATTGACAAGTTTTTTACGATCATAACAAATGTATTGTAGTAGGGGGCACCCTGAGACAATAGATATGTATACATAATCAACTATATATTAGTTCCCGAGAGTTGCACAAAACGTCCTATTTGGTCATTTTATTTTGACTGGCCGTTATTTCTAGACTTCAGAAAATTAGTTCCAAACACACACACAAAAACATTTACTCTGCTTCACATGAGACCAAATTTATATTAATTGTTGAAAGTGAACTAGCAGCATCGCAAATTATCTGTCATTTCACACAGTATTTCAGTGAGAGCATGATGAAAAATACCCCACTCACGGAGTTCAGAAAAACAATGATATATTGTTTATCTATGCTGCCACAAACAATTAAAAACACGAAGTTTATGCTAAATGTTTATACTCCATAAGGCACAAGAAATCGAGGCTGCCAAATCCTATTACCATATTTACAAATATGTAACATTAAAATTAAACCATACTCGCCCGGTAAATTCTAGTGTACTTCTTCCTTAACAATTTTAAGGCATATCTAGAGTTAAGACTAAAATAAATGCAGACATACTAGTGATATTTCGCAATCTCAAAAACCATTTTATTAATAACCACTGATCTACAACTACCAAAAATGGCTCATGGAACCAGTGGCATGGCTCAATCACGAGTGAAGTTACGCGCAATAATTCCCGTAATTTTTCTTCACAGTTTTTCCCAGTTCAAACATATTTAAGGGTCACATTGCCGGCTGCTCTAAAAAATTAACCGTTGACCAGCATTTCAATATTCACTGAAAATTTCATTATCGAGCTATATCACATGAATAAATTTGTGATGACGAAGTAAAAGTTTAATAATAAAGTTACTCTAGAAATAGTAAAGTTACTCTCACTGAGTGGTGATATCGTTCAAAAATGATTTAAAAAATTACGCTTAATTCAATGTACTCGCTTGAAGCAAAATCTTTCGTACAATATGGTAAAATGCATTGATCCCCCCCTAATCAGTCGCATAGCATATGGAAATAAAACTAAACAAATTTTGCAGGAGAAGAATGCGACATCATTTGACAGTTTTCACATGGGTTTTAGAGATTTATCAACCAGTTGTCCCATATAAATAAGCTGTTCAGCATCACTAATTGAGCGGCATAATTCAGATTATATTAACGCCTGGGTTGATTTAAAGTCTAAAAAATGTGTGATGGCATGTCATTCTTTATTTTTAACATCGTCATACAAGATTACATCAATATTACTTGTTTTGAAGAGGTCTAACGTAACAATTGTCACAAAATCAAAATGAAACCAAGAGAAATGGAATTCAGTATGAAAAAAAGAGGAATCATATAAAAAATTGTGCAGATAATACGTTCATATAACTGCTGACTTTAAACCTTAAATGGATTCACATTTCTGAGGTAATAACCTGCAACCTTAAATACTATACTGTCATTCTAACGACATCAGTCGTATAGGTAACGAGTTACGACACAAATAATGCGAGAAATAAAATGTTGAATATTCAGTCTAAGCGCCGAATGTGAGCATCAAGAGTCATAAATGTAGAACAACATTTCTTCAACTTACAAGAGGGGAAACATCCATCCCTTCAAACGCGTGCGCTGTTACACTAACTTAGGTTGAAAAAGTCTTGTGCCTGAAATAAAATCACTTCTTTTTCGGAGTACCACTTGTGCCAGACTTTTTTCCAGACGTAAGCGACTGTTTTCCACTTAAAGCTTTGGATCTCAGCTCCTTTTCCATCGATTCATTGATCGTTTTCAGAAGGACTTTCTTTAACTTCCGTGTCTCAGGAGTCTTCTTCGCTTTCGGCGGTACAGGACGAGCTGAAAGAAAATATTCGAATATTAACTAAACACGGAAAAATCCTAATCCTTCCATAGCACGGAAGTTCCTGCAGCCCGTGCAATGGCCGAAACTATTGACGGAATAACAGCTTACTTGGTTTTTTCGTCACGCCCTTACTCTTCTTCATTTTCGCAGATGCAGGTAATTTAGCCTTGACCTTCAATTTTCCTTGCGGCATAATTATTATCCAATAGTACCCTGATCACAAATATTACTTGGGTATCCTTATTCAACCACGTGATCAGACGCGTAACCTTTAAAAACAACCACCATTGATCAATGGAACGGGCAGAGTTGCCAGATATGTTACGAAACTATTCACCAAAAGATGGCACTGAAATGGCCAGAAACCGCCGACAGCGCCAGCCATCACGAAAAATCGCCATTATCGTGTTGAATTCGAGAAGTAACTTGAAGTAATTGTAAGAAATAGTGAAATTATGTACCAAAATGAATGAGGTTTTGTAATCACAGCAAGTTAGCGTTGTCCTTTTCTATTACAGAAACTACTCTTGAGAGTGCACACGTAACCAGGGTTTCAGATTATGTTGCAGATGTCCTAGGAGACTTTTCTCGAAGAAAGAGTGAAAGAAACGTATAACGTTTTGAAGGACGTGGGATAGGATCTTAAAAAATATAATAAGGAAAAGATACATATTTAATACAAAGTAATTGACTTTCGTGATACCTCATGTCGTTGATCAATGATTAATCAGTTATCCACCTAAAGGTAGGTGAGGCTCACCCTTTTTAATTGTAAGCCCTATGGCGTATGGGTTTCTGGCAAATATATGCGGGCTACTTCACGGCCCTTAAACGCCTCTGATTTCCCTGGAAGATCTGGTAGGCGAAAACTGATACAGCTTTGAAGCTGGCGGTTCCCAGAGGCGTTCCTGTGAATCTAACACTAGCCGACCGTGTAGTAGCATGTAGTATGAAACAAATATCAAACTACAAAAATCGAGGGGGGGGGTTGTCAACGGTAGTTTTAATATGCCATGACGCGGTACCGGAACGGGTGCTGAGGCCCTTTAAGGTTCATCTGGAATATGTTGTATTTAAAGGAAAGCTAAGACAATGGTAATAATAATAAATGGTGGGGGGCACAAAAGCATGGAATTCACATGCTTACGATTTACTTCATCGATAACACACACAAAGGCAAAGCTTTCCATATTAACTATCAGAATAATTTCTAGAATACAGGGAAGGAACGACGCACACCAAGGACGGTCAATTAGAGATGCTGATTTCTTTTTTCATGCAAATAAATGTATTTAATATGAAATAGTACCAGATGTTTGGCGAAATTATCACATCTGTAAGTAGCCCAACTATCGCCAAACCTGGTAACTTTGGGTATAGGAGATTCGACAGTCACCAGCCAAGCAACAGCCGTATGTTCAAGTTGAAAGACGGTCCTGAGCCGAAATGTTGAAGTCATCCGAACTGCCTAGCAAAAGAATTCATTAAACGTTGAACATTATTGGGCAGTCATTGTGAACACATGAAGCCTTGCCCTTGATGAATCAATTCGAGATGAATAAGCTGGAAAATTCCAATAAAAGGAGGTATTGACTACACGGTGGTGGAGAGAGTGATATTTTAAAAATTGCTCCGGATGACGAGAACACTCAAGCGATCTCTTGAATTGCGATAATTTCTAATATTATGGAGCATATATAATGAAAATTAATTTTTAAAGTAATTATGCAAGTTTATACATCTTAATTGGTGTGGGAAACTAATGATAAGCATTCGCTTCACATTTTACCATGTAACCAAGACCTAGTCATACTCGTTTTCCTGATTTTCAGCTTAAATGTCTCTTTTTACCTTTGCTATTTGCAAGTTATTTCACGAAAGACAATCACGTGAATTGGTCGAATGAGTGCGTTATTTAAAACTCCCAAATATAATAAAAAACTAGCCCTAGTTCGCAACTCCACTAGTAACACTACTAGAGATGTAGTGGTTACACTCATTTTATGGGTCATGCTATGTGTGGTAAGACAAGCATTAGCATGCTGTTCCTTCTGTTGGGCGTTATGTTCGCTAGTTTTTCCCCGCGTATTCAAACGACTTAGCAACACAGATCTCCTTTAATGGAGGAAAACCATCATGAAGTCATAACAATTCTTAGTCACTCAGCAGATGTTGAACATACTATAATACTACATAGTGAAGTAGAATTTTCTCTTTTTTCAGATTTTATAGTCTCACTAAATACAATACGTTTGATGAAAACAAGGGAGAAAATTCCCGTACTATGTGTAAAATTTCAATGACGATTTCAACTATTGCTTCCGATACATCGATATATTTCGACGATTGCGATCATCTCTTGGAGCGATTGCATCTAGGAAGGCATGGGCCCCGCTGAAGTAGTTAGGGGGATCGAAGGACTGACTGTAAATAAGAATGAGTTCCAGTGTTGTGTAGATAGTTATGAGTGTGGCCCCCGTGTTTAGTATGATGGCCTCTGGGAAGAAGTCAAAGTTATGCTTCAGTAAGTGGATTCCCAATGGTGATTTACTACTTAATTTGGTCTGTAAAAGGAAAAACTTAAAAGATTTCTCTGTTTTCTGCTGTATAATCAGGCTTACGTATCTCCAAATATGCTGATAATCCTATAATTTACCAGAAAAAGTTAATTTTCGGATTTTTTGCTTGTCCTTTTTTTCTTAATGTAATCGTGACTTAGTATTTTCTTTTTTGTTCTATTGTATTCAAGGTTCTTTCACTCGCCCTGGGGCAATTAATACATTTTTGTTGGGATGTATATTGTTCATACCTCCAGGAGGGCAGAGGAAAAGTCTATGGCATTATATATCAATGGGTCATGATCCTTAAATATTTTGAAAAAAAGCTTTCTGCATCTACGTCTTAACAAAATGTACTAATTGCCCCAGGGCGAGTAAAAGACCCTTAAATACTAAAAAAAAGTTTTCAAATACACTGTGACTGTAGCCAATGAAACGTTGGCTTCAGGAATTTCCGAAAAGATTTGGTCATGTCGGTGTTTGTCGTTATATTTGAAGGGACATAATTGCCCAAGAAGCCTAGGCTTGAAGTAGAAATGCTTCTGAGGTGGTCGGAGGTAATTTGGCAACTTCTAAAAATCGTGTTGGTCAGTCCTCATATCAAAGATTTTCCTAGTATTTACGGGGCCAGCATAAGGGCTTGAGAAAATGTTCGGTCGACCGTGTGGGACTTGTTTAAATAGTTATGATTTTTGTATTTGAAATATACTTGCTAGTAAAAGCTGATTATTGAGTTTTTATCACTACCTCAATAAATATCTGTGTATGATGGTTTACGTTAAGTTATAGCCTCATTTTCAATGTGCAGATTCTGAAAGTTTGATGCTCAATTTCAACTAGTGTTTTCATGTTAATGTTTTACTATGGCAGTTATTCATTATAGGTAATTTTTTCGTGGTAGACCTGCGGTCGTGCTCCTGATACGAAGCGGAGTCAACCTTTCATGCATATGAAAAGTTGATGGTACTTAATTGCACGATGAAATTATTAGAATAAACTCTCTAGTTATCCGATGCATTTGCTTATTTCTGCCCAGAGAGTCTGTGATAGATAAGAAAGGGAGCACACTAACATGTAATCTGGTGATAGTAGTACAGCCCAAAATCCTTTCAAGACTCGATTAACTCCTCATTGAGATATTCAAGGAGTCCCGTAACAGTGGATTCTACAGATACAAGATATTTCCAATATTCCTGTATATTATACCTGTTGATCTGTGTCTATTTTAACTTCAGTTGTTGGCTAACAAATAATTTTAAGACTTGATATAAATAAAGATGTTAATGACTCTAATCTAAGTAAGTAAAAGTATCAGTTTTATTAGTAATGGCATAGCAAAAGGAGAGGAGTAAATATGCTTCCCTTTTATTAGAAAATCCTTCAGTTGAGGACTTTTCAAAGGTTGCCAACCCCCAAATCATTTCATTTTTCTGGAAGGTTGAGACAAAATTAGAGGTTATACCAGAGAGGCTAGCTAAAGTTAATGGTAAAGCTTAGTAATTAATGGTGAGTAAAATATGTGATCACATAGTTTTTTCAACACCTTTAATGCTCCATTTATTTTCCTTCATTAAAATTATTTTATATCAAATAAAAATATATTGACCAAAGAGTAGTGTAAGTATAAATGTTTTGCGCTTCATTAATGACCTATATTGTTTCCTTTATCTGATATAAATATAAAATATTCTTAATTTCCTTAATTGATTCTTCAGATAATTTTGTTTAAGTGTTGGTTTTATTTCTAGTTCCTACATTTTTGGTTAATGTTTTCCTTCTACAGATGCAGCTAATTAGAGACGTGTGGAAATCCTACAGGAATTACTTCCTGGAAATTCTTAAAAGAAGCAAATTCTTTTAATGCCTTTACATTGGTCAAATAAGCCACGCATATTGACTTTTTTTAAGAATCCTGAAGAATGCTCATTTGTGCATAGTTTAAGCAGTATTTGGTAAGTTCCTTTTCAAATGACTTTCTCGAATCATTTTGGTGCATTTATGGCCAAGCAATTGCTTGGGCAATTTTCTATCCCAATTGAAGTTGTTTATTTCTTCTTTAGTCAAAGTCAGATCAGATTATATTTCAGCATATGACTATTAAATATGGGAGAAAGCTTTATAACAATGTTGCCCCTCTGAATTGTGGAAATAATATGTATGTTAAATATCTACATTCATCTGAATTGTAAAAATACTGGAGGGCGGTCAGATATTTTCATATTTTAATTGAATAATTGTGTACTTATGAATGATAGGATGAAATAGAATTTTACTTTAAATTCTTACTCAATAAGATGCATTGGGCTGATTAATAAAGTTCATGACAGCTATTTGTCATTATTTTCTGTGTATGTAGCATAATGGTACATGCTCTCCACTTGCTGGTTCTTGTGGTGAGAGACATGGGGGTAATGAGTCTGGGAAGTAAGGTCATGCAGGGGCAGTTCAGTTATAGAGCAGCTTTAACCTTGTTGTGTGACTTTTCCGGAGCGTAATGGGAAACCACGGGTGAGTGAAGGGAAGGAACTGGCCCACTTCTCTGACATGTGAATTTCACTTGCTATATGGGTTAACATTTTGCAATAGGTTAGCTCTACCTTCACATATTAAACTATTCAGGTTGACTACTGTGGATATTTCTTCTGTGTTTGCTTCCAATAGCTAAGATATCACCACCACAAACCATTGTAACCACCACGAATGTGAATATTTGACTTATAGTGCATGGAAAATCATAATATTCAACCCATAAGTTTGATAGGTGACGAATGACCACACTTTGCTCAGGTCATAATGGCTTGTGAAATTAACTCTTCAGGTAACGGGTGCCGGGTCCTTATGCTTCAGTATCTGTGGTTTCCCAGGAAGATTTTACACCCAAATAATCATACAGTCAGGTTGATTTTAGGAGTGAGGAATGTCATCAGGCCCTCTTTACGTAGCCAAATGCTCCACCCAATGGGCAGAATGTCCACACATATTGCAAAAAAGGCATTATGAAATTTTTATTATCTTTTTTATTTTTATAACATTATTTTTGAATGTGGTACAAAATTATAAACCCTCTTTAATTTCTGATCATAAAATGCCTCTTATGGTTATATCTTAGCATCACATTAAGTCCCGTTTTAATATAATCTTGTGACTTACAAATAGATTCTTCCTAATATTTTCTATATTGATCTAAATTACTAAATTTGCATAAATTAAGTAATATATGCAGAACATAATTAGTATCGCACAAGAAAGAGTTGTACAAACTTGTTAAAATAATAATCCCGTGGTACTTAAAGTAAATTGTACTGCCTGTATTTTAAATAATTGTGGGGAGCATGCCAGTGAGTTTCTAGAGGTTAATTTAGATACCGAGGTTTTAAAATATTTCAGGGTCTTTTCATTATCAGTGAAACAGAAGAATATTTTAGTATCATTTTCTTAGTTTGATATTCAATGTGTCATCTTCCAACAAGGCAAGTGCCTTTAGGAAGGGAAGCAGATCAGTTACTAATGTTTTTTTAGGATTCATTAAGCTTTTTCAAGCATGTTGCTGAATTCTCTGTGTTTTTTTGAATTTTCCTGCTTAAAATTGGATTGCAAGGGGTTTTTTACAGTTTTATGTTATTACCAGTAATGGTGTTGAACTTTTCAGAGAGCATACTTTGACAAATTTGAAATGTATGAATTGACAACCAGCTTAATAACAGTTTTGAGAATAGGTTGTCCCCTCCCAGGGCAAATAATCTATTGTAAAACTTCTACTGCATGAACAACAGAAAATATTTGGTTATGTTACGTCTCTTGTAGAACTTCTCCGTATCATATCAGGAAAAAAAATATGATTTGACTAATGATAACATATTCATAACAGTGAAGTGGCTGGTTTCTTCCCTGATTAATTTTCAGATTTTGTAAGAATTATTGTTTTAAATCCTTCAGGAAAACTGTTAAAACTATAATTACAATAATTTTGATGAAGAATTCTTGGTTTTTGCGATATTTTAAGGCAACTAAACAATCAGAAGTTGACCTTCCATTGACTATTATAAGCATGCAATCATTAATGCCATATATTTTAAGCAATCTTGCCTCAAATTGCTGTTTGAAGGGTGTTTTCAATTTTCAACCAAATATCAAATGGTTTAGGAGGAGCAGTAGTTGGAATATGAATGGGTGAAATTCAGATTATGTGAAATTGTAGTGTGGCTTGGCAGGGTTTTTTATGACTTGATTTAGAACAGTATTAATTTTATTAGCAATGCAAAGAAAAGTTCCAAATTTGCTCTTTGTGCAGAATATGACTGATTTTACTATTGCAGTATTTAATTAGGAGGTGAAAAAGGAGGAAATGAAATTATTATAGTACAATCAATATGTTATTGTCTTTATACTTTACCTGTTATTACCTATGAACTGTGAGTATATCATAACCTATCACTAATCATTTTGACTACTGTTAAGATAAACATTTCTCTCCAAAATATTGTAGGAAATTATTCTGGTTTCATTTTTAAATTGCTTTATAATTCGCCTCTTTGCCTACCAACCCAAAGGTCGCGGGTTCGATTCCCGCCTAGGTGGATTTCCATTCATCTAGGGCTTGATTGTATGTGATTGTCTTCAATATAATGTCTGTAATGTAGGGTTAGGTGGAAGAAGGGACTATTAGTCTCAACCTCGCCCAATGAAGTCGATAAATAAATAAATATAATGATTTAATTTCTTGGCCGAAATATCTAGCAGTTACACTCAAGCTTAGCGAGAAAACAATCTAGGCATAAATAGGTATAAGACCTGGTTGTTTTCTTGAGAATTACTTAATTTAAACTCATGGCTGGATTAAATCTACTGGATTAATGCAAATACAGGCATTTTTGTAAGTCTTCGGTTATTGAAGCCCCTCCCGGGAGGTAATTCTGTAACTCGTAAGTCGTCCAATGCTCTTCTTCGAATGGCATTGGTAGTTATTCCATTAAAGCCATTCGCAAATGTGGCATGGGTTGTGACTGATGCTAATTCTTATGTGACAGAAGAATTGGGGAAGAGTGCAGTTAATGCCTTATGCATGGCAATCCAGGTTCTTGGAGGTTGATAAAAGGAAAACATTTCATTTCAATCAATGCTGTTGGTTGAAATAATAATTCCCTGTGATTAAAAAACTGCAGTTGCAGGTTATTTACATTCACTGAAAAAACATGTATGGTTTTTACATATTCATGGATTCAATTTTTAAATCATTTACCTTGTATTTTATGATTAGCATTTTTATATCATGGATAGCTTGTGGTAGGTAGTACAGTCTGATATGAAATAGTAAAACAAGAAATCTTTGGTACTGTTTAGTAAACTACTATCATTGGCTGTTCATATCCATTTGCCTCTGCAAACATCACTCATGTCACGGCATTATGGAAATCTGATTTGATTATAGAATAGCATTAAAAAGTAAAAGCAATTAAAGACGTGCTTAAAATATGCTAATTTTCTTTAAAATTGAAACTCAAGAACTTCCTCCATTTGAAATGTTTTAATTCATTAAGTGAATGTTTAAATGACAAGTAATAACAATGGCACTGTTTAATCACATACTCTAATGTAAATGTTCTTTTTCAAGCATGTTTGTTGTGTTGAAATGTACCTGTATTATGTACTTGTCTTTGTTTGAGGACTCCCTTACTTACATGAATTGTTTGATCAGTGGACAAAAAAATATTATCATTATTACAGTTGTTGAAGTTAACGTCTAGCTTCCTGGCATGGAATTTCTGCCCAACAACTAGCTTGTAGCTATATTAAGTTATAAGTTTCTATGTGAGCAAAAGTAGCTTTTGTGTAAAATACCATTAGGTTAAAATTATCAAGCAATATTTTAATTCCAAATTCATTTCACAGAAATATGAAATGATTACGCTATGGAGCTATATTGAATCAAATATTACAAACTAAATTTGTTTAATTGAGGTGTGTCGAATAACAACCTTATGTTGAGATGTTGCAATTTGGTGTATGCTATGTAATTTCTTTATTAACGTGGCTCATTCATGAGTGTAATGTTGTGGATCAGTGTAATCTAAGGTATGCATCAAATTGAACTTAAAATTAAACCATTTGGCTTTTCCACATGGAAAAAAATTTTCATTTACAACCTAGGTTTCGTTATGGTTTAACATCATCTGGTAAAAATACAAGTCAAACACAGTATATATAGCTCTGGAAGGAGGGAGGAAAGCAAGGATTGGTTGAGTTAGGAAGAGGGGGTGGAGGAGGAGGCATAACAGGTTGATTCATTTTGTTTTATTGTAGAAGTCTGGTCTCACCTTTTCTTTTGGGAGGATTCTTTGTACATTTATGGCATTTGCCAAGAAAAGGGAATCTCCACCACTGTGGGTGGTTTTCTGCAGATGGTTTTCCCACACCCAAGGACCAAGTTAAACCCATGCACAAGAGTGGGGTGTACAAACTCCTCTGCAAAGACTGCAGCTGGATATACATAGGCGAGACGGGAAGGAGATTTGAGATGAGAATAAAGGAGCACCGAGCATGCTTTAGAAAAAACATCTCCACGTCACTCTTCCCCAAACACGTGAGAGACATGGTCACAGCAGCAATTTCATCCCCGAAATCATGCACTTTGAGGAGAAAGGTCGCCGCTTCGATGTGCTGGAGCAATTAGAAATACTTCAGCACATGGATTACAAAGGAGATGTCCAACGGATTTCTTTACCCTTCACGTTCCCCGTTATTGTATTTTCCTCACTCATCTGCCAACTAAACTGACACCAAGCAAAACTTTTTCAACAATGTAGTAACCCTTCCCAGGGGATCGAGATGGTGCGGGGGCTAACGTACTGGCTTCCCACCCTGAGGGCGCGGGTTCAAATCCCGGCGGTGTTGAATATTTTTCAGAGGTATCTCGATCCCTACTTGAGGTGCTTTGTGGAGGGCACTTTGAGTGAGTACGCCGTCCGTCGGATGGGACGTTAAGCCGCGGACCCCTTGGCGCCTTTCGTAAAGAGCAGGCTAATGCCGACGCCGGGTTTCTCTCCACCCTTCATCATTTCCTGTCCTTCCCCTATGGCGCAAATGACCTTAGCTGTCGGTCGCCTCCCCTCAAAACTACTACTACTACCCTTCCCAGCCTGCTACTTAATCACCTAATTACCCAGTGCCGTTCACATCACCCATTCCCCCACTCCTCTGCCAACTAACCGATACCAAGCAAAACCTTTTTCAACAATGTATTAATTCCTTCTCCAAGTCTGCTAATTTATCATTATTACCAATCCTCCTCCTGAGCCCCCTCTTCCTACCTCAACCAATCCTTGCTTTCCTCCCTCCCTCTTCTTCCCCTCCATCCAGAGATATATATAGGCTGTGTTTGACTTGTATTTTTACCTGATGATGTTATACCATAACAAAACCTAGGTTGTAAATAAAATTTTTTTTCTATGTGGAAAAGCCAAGTGGTTTAATTTTAAGTTCAATATGAAGAATTTCCACCAAGTAATGCCAGAAACTGTTTTATTTATTTAAGTATCCATCAAAATGTAAACAATAGGTATATAGTTATATAGTTAATGATCGTTGTTATTATTGATAATCCACTGGTAAAGTTAGGGTTTTGGATGGACACAGCCTAGATAACAGTACAAAGATAAATTAAATTGCCTCTTCTACCAAACCACCTGACATCGAAACCTGCAATAAGCCTCCTTCTGTAACGTACACTTTCTTCATTTTGTCTAACTGCTCAATCCTTTTCTTTCTCTTTCCTCGCTTACCTAATGTTCTCCCCTCTACTACAGTCTTGAATGTGCAAAGAGAGCTAATAAACAATGGATAAAATCTTCGACGCACACCAGGAAATGGTTTAATTGACCCCATAGCCTTCTCTTTAGAATTATTACAAGTCATATTTTTATAGCCTTTAGCAAGTGAATAAAAATTAGCTGCATCAATTCCCTGAATTCTCTTTATTTTTTGTTTACATTGTGTGTTGTGTGACCATTTTGACTTGAAAATCTGGCAAGTTTAGTTCCATCAAATCATCATTTCTCAATTCCTTTCCAATGAGTTTTGGTAGTTCAATAAAATAATTTTAGCATTTATTTTTAATGTCCTATACATTTCCTCAAGTTCAACAAAAGTATTTTGCTCTTTAAATCTACTTAAGTCCTAATTACATCTATGATACTACCACCATGCAAGTAAATCCAAGCCTGCAACAACCCGATAACCTGATGAGCCAATGCATTTAAATTTCTGAATTAACTGCTGTGGGTGTGGGCAATGGTAAATTTAGCAGCCAAAAATTGAATAGTGCTGGTTTAGGGATATACTAGGCTTCTTAAACATTTTCATTCGTCATAGGTATGGTCATTATAAAAAGTTCCAAGTTTGAAATTCGATGAATGAATAAAATATATATATTTGGACCCGGTAAAACCATCTTCTTCACTTAGGGGAAAAACTTAAGTAAGGTGTGTAAGGTGACTGGTCCCTCAAATACTTGTGCTGTGCTTTTGTTCACATAAGCCTTTGTATCAATCCCTCACAAATTCGGCATATTAATTAATCAAATAAATGGTGTTAACATGCTCTGCGCTATTTATAATATTATATATATTATGCTGATTATTAAAGCAAACGCATCTCTTATGATCCTTGGAAAGTCCATTTTTCTGACATGGATAAAGCCTAATAGTCTATGATCAGTGCAGTTCTAGTTTTTATTTTGTAATTATGCAAAGTGTTTTTTTGCTGCAAATCATGGTATATTTTGGTAGGACTGGTTTTTCTGTGCAAAAAATGTTTCCACTTTGGGTAATTGTCTTATTAGCTACCCTAAGCTGCATGTCAAATTAAACTTGTCCTTTAGTCCTCATGTGTGATTGCTTCTCTCTTTTTTGAGTGGGAATTTATACTCACTAGAGAAATCTCCTGACCAAATACTATGAATAAACCCCAAGAAAATTCTTCGTTTCACATATTCCTGAACCCTCAAATAATCCTGTTGGTATGTTATCTATTATCTTCTTTGCCATTTTCACCTAATCTCCATGAGGTGCCTCTTAGAAGTATTGTGAAATATACCCCATCACCTCGCACTAGATACCTTATTGAGCTACTGACTTTTTTCAGAACCAGATGTATTTCCCGTGTATTCAATTTAAAGTTCCTCTCTGCAGTCACCTCCGTAGGTCAATAGTCACTCAAGACTGGCCAGTTGCCAATACTCCCATGGCCAGCAACCAGCTTCATTCGAAGGTTAAAGGGCCTTATCAAAGAGTTATCCTACCGCAGGGTCATGCTAAGAGTTGTTGAAGGGTGCCTTTATTTGGAATTGCTGGTGAAATTACCCTCAAGTTTAATGTAGCCGGCAAAAAAATCCCATCATGATTTGATCCTAATGTGGCCACCACTTAAGAGGAAAGAAGAGTATCTGAGCCAAGAGAAGACCTGAGCCAAGTGTGTTTCTATGGTGCGGCACTTTTTAGAGCCTTGTGTCCATCCAAAACCTTAACTGGTAGATAAGTGATAATAATAATCTACAGATTAGCCTTTAAACTAAAAGTAAATCCCTTTAGGAAGAGCAGTATTTATTCTAGGACCTTCTCAATTAGCCACTGCGAATTGTTAAGCAGATTCTCGAAAGATACTGCTGTATTTCATCAATTCAGGCTCTCTGAGAATAGCGTATTTCCCAACCCATGATACGCATGAGAGACTGTGACTTTTCAGGTCTGAATTCATGAAAAATACTTGTATCAGGCTGAGAAGGATCAAATTATTTTGAAGTTAGCACTTATTATGAAGAAAATTGAATTATTAATTTAAAAAATTAGGTACTACACATGTATTAATGTTTATTCATTGTAGAATCTCTGGAATTTGTCATCACAGCTGTTAAATCATTCCCACAGTTATTTTCACAGCGTTTGTCACTTCCTCTTTGCACAATTTTATCTTAATTTCCATGTAGAGAATTGCTAATTTCACATTTTTAAAATGATATTATGATAGTATCACTTTTAACTTTCTGTCATGACTTTCTCAATCACTAGCACTAGTAATCGATGGCTGTTTCATTCTTCTTGTCAGTGTGGTGGCGAGTTGGTGCCTCATAACCTTTACTTCATATTCAAATGGCAGTTTTTGTGTTATTTTAAGAGCAGATACCTATGCATGAACATTTTCCCTTCATGAATTTCTCACATCATGACTTCCCAAAAAAATTGACAATAGGCATACATATCGCTTATTTTCTCGCTTCAATTAAAATCAGTTTTTTAAAATGCTAATCCGATTCTTACGTTGACTTACTATCCAGTTTTTAACATGTTCCTCAGGCTTAGTACATTTAGGGGCATATGAGCATAAATGTGTTTTTACTCATATCTGCATTTACTAAATCCACATTCTAATCCTTATTTCCGGATAATCTTCTCAGTTGGAGGTGGTCCAAAATGCCTTTCAGCTGCATTGTTTCATTGTCCTGAAATGCATTACCCTGCTTGAAATGCAAAACTGTAATGCAATTTCCTGTCTGAGAACCTGTCAGGATACGTGTATTACATTTTAACGTTTTATGTGGGGCTAAGTTTCTGATATTATTTCAATATTATCGAAATTTGTAATAAAAGCAGCTTTTTTCTCCGCCTTCACGACATCTCAAACCACTTTAGGTGGAATTCCTGTAGACTCCGAGTTTATCAGGGGAGAAGCAATGTATGTGTGTATTAGCAGAGGGGTATAATCCCCATTAGCCCAATGTGTACAAGTTTTGCCGCAGAAACACTTGTGAATGTAACAACAATGTATACATTTGCAATCCAGTTAGGAATTTTTTAGCTAGTACTTTCAATGAAATATTAATATTCTGTTGTTTACTACTTACTCAAAAGAGTGATATCATTGAAATATGTTGTGAAGGCAACCATTTTCTGACTGATGAAGGAAAAAAATACTTAATAGTATGTATTTTGCCGATGAATTGGCTTGAGCTTATAGGTCAAAATTATACCCTTTATAACTTCAGCCCATTAGATGCAAGCTGATGTTTGAGCATATTTTGGAATTAAATATATTAAATGGGCCGGGACACATGGTAACTGCATCTGGAGGCCATTTCCCTGATTTCCTTCATCGTAGTTTTCCACTTGCCATGCATGTAGTGAATGAAGGTAAAGTGAATGAAGACCTGAAAAAAGTTGAACTGAGTCTGGAGGAAAGTAGAAAAGTTATCCTGTGGAGGGATTAGAGGATTTCTGGGTCGAAGTTGACTTAAGTTTTTAAAGGTTGTAAGTAGAACATTGTTAAAATTAGCAGTAATATTTAAAGTGCTTGGAGGAAAATAATAGTCGTGTGAATTAAAAAGGAAGATGAAGAGTAAGATTATGAAGTATCGCCTGCAAACTGAAAGAAAGCAACTTTGCTTAGAGATTAACATTCAGTTGATCAATGTTTCAGGAGGGGGCTTGTCATGTAGCAAAAAAAAATAATTTGAAATTATGCACACAACCCACTATCTGAAAAATGGAAGAATTGCATAATCTTCTCACAGGTGAATGGGCATCATGACTGTTTGAAAGCCTTCTACATTCATATTTTAATCTGTGAAAAATTCAAGTGAGAGAATATAATGATTTTACATAACTGATGTATCCTTCTTCTCATGACATTTCAAAGGTTCTCTTTACAATTTTGATGGTTATTTACTTAAGCATTATAAATTGATGGCCAAATTTAATACCTACGTCATAATTCAAAATTGGTAAATGGAAGTAGATGGAAATAAAATTATTTTTATTATTCAGATTTTCATAAATTTTAAATTTCATTTTTGATTAACTTTAAAGCTATGTAACAGTATGGTATATTGGCATAGCTATAAGTAGTTGAATGCATGGTAGTCCTGTGTTTGGAGTCTGCTAATGAACCAATGGCCTCTGTTCAGATCCAATTCAATCTGAACTCACTTTGCCTTAAACACGTTGTTATAATGGTTAATAATGAGAAAGCAGGTAATGAATGAGATCAAGGAAAAAATAACAGGTGGTGTATAAATACACACAAAGGATAAATGGGTATGCTATGAAATGTGTCTTACTTAATACAGATGCAAGAAGTGATGATCGCAGCTGATGAGAAAAGGAAACTTTTTAAAAAAATACCAAAAATTAAAACTAAAAAATTTTTGCTGGTCACAGCCACCTTCATCAGAGTACAAGGAACAACTTTCGGTGAGATACAGAGAAGAGGGTATAGAGGGAGGGTGGGTTGGCGTACGTAATGTATGGGTTATTGTTCTTTTAGAGAAGGAGATGTAAGCTAATTGTAAAGGTTTAATCCATGGGGGCAGAATTTAAAAGCCCAGATTAAAGCAAATTATAGTGTTCTTAATCAGAGAGAAATGCTTAATAACAATTGTGATTTCCATTATAGTATATGTAGTAGAGTTAAGCCTGAAACTACAGAGTTCATCCTTAATTAGATTGGCTGTTGGTGGGAAGGAGAAAATAATAGATACTTTGTATCAATTATCAAACTGTGGGTAGCTGTTGGTGTGGGAATTGGGAGGATGAGTAATATGGTTGTGTGATGTGGTAGGGGTGTGGTGCATTGGGCAATATAAAAAGTTGGGTAGATTTTAGGAGTTATATGATATTTTTAGAAGTGCATGAATAAGTCGGATGGGATGGGAGATATTTGAGCGGGTGCTTTCGCGGAAGGGAATTTGTTACAAGGATTGAGAAGGTTTTACATCTAGCACGATTGCATGGAGTTGGAGGGGTTTTGGGAATAAGAGTGGATTTGGAAAGGGCATGGTGGGTTGCAGAATATTGAAAGATCTTTCAAGTTATGGCAGTGGAGCTAGGAGGAATAGAAGATACTGGCAGGTTGAAACTGGATTATAGATTGCAAAGCCCCTTCAAATTAACCATTGGATTGATAACCTTTCAAGATGATGAACATGCTTGAAGTTTTTATTGATAGTGAATTGTGTGTGTTTGCAAGATTTTTCTACTTATTGTAATGGTATCTTTATTGTGATTTTAGCATTCTTAATTTTTGAATTGCTTTTAAAGATGAAAGTATTTTGTAACTACCAAGCTCCTAATAAGGTGTGTGACCATAAATCTTCATGTACTGTGGGTGCACACTCACATGCCGTTGGCTTACAGGGTATCATGCAGATACTGACCTGGGATCTTTACGCTTAGAATTTCCATTAAATGACCTATGTTTTTAACTAGCTGGAAGCAGCATAGGCAATATTTTCTAGATTGAATTCTATTGGAGTTTTTGGTAAGCCACCGCAGTGTTTAACCCAATGTTTTTATTAACAGGCGAGGTACATGTCGTAGGTCTTGCCATGTGTGATAACCCACTTATGTTTAAACTTCTGATGGGGGGAAGTGAAGGACTGTTGGGGCGATAACGTTTTGGGAGGGGCTAAAGGGTTTTATTTCGGGAGTGGAAATTCTAGGATGGAGGTAACTAGGGACAAGTAGAAATAAATATGGCGAATTGTCTTTTATGGTGGGAGTCATATGAGATTTTGAGTCTACCCTTTACAACGGCGGCACTAAGTTAAATCGCTGGGTGAGTGCAATGCTGTTGTAAAAAGTAGCGGAAAACGCGTGCGACGGCGAGATGGGCTAAGAATGGCCATACGCCCTCTTAAAATTTCAATTTTTTATACATTTCTGATACATCATGATTTATTTTGTTAGCCTAGCTGAGAGTAAGGACAATAACTCATCTCTGAAAATGTAATAGAGGGAAAGGGAAAGTCATGATAGATGTTTCGCTGCTCTTTCGCTTCTCCTGCGAAAAATCCCGATCCGCCAGTCGTTGCTCATTTCAAATATGGATGTTAACCTCACCGTGGCAGTGTCGCTTATTTGCATTTCTATCTCGTGCCCTGTTGGTCCTCATGGATGCATTTTTCGGCTTCATTTTGTTGTCACATTGTTCTTCAGAATTACATTGACCTCGCGTATTGTCACAAAGGCAAGCTCCTATGAGCCTTAGAAAAAGTGGAAACAGAGATAACCCACCACTTCAAGTTCATGAGGTGACATCGCGCGTATCGGCATTTCAAGCTTTTGAGGAACTTGAGGGGGCCATCGATAAATACTACCTCGGGAAAGAAAATATTTGACGCCTGATTTGCTTCCCTTCAAATAAGGTGTTGTTGAATAAGTCATGCAAATTTTTCTTACGCCATGAGTGAGTGAACTCAAAGAGGGGCTGAGGGACATATCGGAACTCTTTTGCTGGACATTATTCATCTAACGATTATGTAAATTGATCGCATTCATAAGTGCAGAAATATTTCTCTATATGTTTGAAGTCAATTCAATTTCTAGAACCCGGAGCGTTTCATTGCCTCCCTCTTACTGGTTTCCTCTCTCATAACGGGAGTTGTCATTGTGTGTAAGTTGGATCAGAATATTTATAGCGGTTTTAAAATGTTAGCAAAATCAGTGCTCACAAGCACATTTTATTCATTGCTTAGTTACTCATTTGGTGTACGTTATTTACAGAACTCAGGTAACAGTCCTTTGAACTTTGTTATTGGGGTGCTGATATTGCCCTCGTTTTCAAACGTAAATGCATGCGTCCTGTATCTTTGTACGCTGTCATCATCTCACTCTATTGACTCCTTTGGTTTGAGATATATTTCTTTTCAAAGCCCTCAATCTACGCAATCAATATTTACGGTTGCACAATTTTTAAATGTAAATATGTGTTCGTAGAAGTGTTATAAACTCTTGATAATTCTTCCTTAGTTCATAGTTATCGTCTCCAGTTTTTTTTAAATCTGTGTTTACGAATATAATTTAAATTTTCTGACATACACTTGCGCATGTGGTCCATTGGTTAGAAGTATTTTCGGACGAGCAAAGTTTTCCCAAATCATCGAAAATACAAATATGTTCGAGAAGTTCAGTTTGATTTGTGCCTTCCCTGTTATTGAAATTGTTTTTTTCACTATCCGAAACCATAGTTTCTTTACATGCTATCCATTGTCGAGATTACGACAGTGTACCAATCTATTTTAAGAAGATTTTTATTTAAGCTCGATCATGGAAATGCATATGAACCTGTTGTTTTGTGCATATTTATGTATCGTATAAATATTTATATTGCCGAGTTTGAATGTATATTTTGCCAATTATTTATTTATCTAGCTATTATAATGCAAAAAACTAAGGAATCAGCCCTTCCCCTGGCTGAACTGGTCATCTAAACTGCAGAGTTACAGAAAATCTACCATAAATGATTACCAAGTCAATAGAAGTTATGTAATTAAACTAATTAAATTTATATCGCCATTATTCTAAATTGAACAATATAATTCAACAGACTTCGTAAGTTTATATGTATTTTCTATTGAATTGTCCATTCCATCAGTATCTTTGAATTGCATTTGTAATTGTAAATATTAGTATTTATGAGTTTAAAATACAATAATTTCTTTATAATTTCATAACCTTATTGTTCGAGCATAAATACCTGGCACGATCAGAATACCATTGACTACGCTCGTGTCCTTAAATTCGCTTAGTCCGCACGATGAACATTTGATCTATAACATTTCAAAGGCAGTTAAATATTCTCTTCATATTGCGAATGCCTACGGAAGTTCTATCTCAGTGTCCTTGTTTTTCAATGTAAAATTAATACGTTCTTCATGTGTATCATAAGTAATTTGCCGCCGAATTTCTCTGGGCATTGTCCGATCTAAGGACCCCCAAATATTTATGTCGAGCCTAAGGATTGCATTTTCCCTTTCATTAATTTGATGACTTTATAGAAATCATGTAATAATCGCCTTTCTGCAAATAGTCTAACCTGGAGACCAAGATGGCGAGGTAAATAAGAGAGAAAAGCATTAATTTCAAAAGTTTTACCGAAATTTTAATTTTTAAATTTCAAATCATTAATTTATCTCCTGTCTGAGGACACTACATCAAAGAAGCTGAAAGGGAAAGTGGCATCCCTGGGAAAAGTTAAATCTTCCCTATCAAGTTATCAGACCTTGTTTGTATTTTAATTACGTAGATTTCTATTTTCTTCCATCTATTGGATTACTGGTAGATTGATTCGGTTAATACCCGTTTCTCTTGTGTATTATATTCGTGAAAACCCATCACTTCTCACAGCTGAATTGGTAAGTTGGGCGCCCTGTATTTTTATCAATGTTGTTTTAGACCAATATATACTTGGATGAAACATGAACATAATTTTGCTCACTGCTCTATTCGGCTTCGTCTAATTTAAGGATTTTTAATCTTTACGGGTTTCTGCGATCCGCGGAGGGAAGTTCCTTCTTGCAGTTACCTCTCAGAATTGGTTATCGTAGACTTGATACTTAACCAAACCGTTTATTGTGTGTGCCATATATAAGTTGTGTTTAAAGCCCAATGCATGTCAACAACCAAGTATATCACTTTTGGATTCTGCTGTAACCAGAATTGCTTGATGCGAGCTTAGCAATAGCCAAAAGGTTTTCTGGATGACCATTATTTTCACCCCTGCCCCATCGCTCTAATATAGGGTTTGAGCACCCCTGGTTCAGAAGTGATCTAGTTCCGCCTAGTCCGGGATTTAGTTGTCGATTTCAAAACGTTTGTTTTGAGAAATGAGTCCTTGGCTCATGACAGCCCCTCGGAACGACCTGCTTTTCTGTGATAATTTAAGTACTATTTCATCAAACCACCATTTCTGAGTAACGTTGGTTAACGATAATACCTGTTTTGCATGAAAAATTTGGTTAAATTCTGGTCGCCCAGGCTTGCAACTAATGAAGAACGTAACAACTTAAGTTTTCGCCGCACTTGCTAAATCTCATAGTCAACGAGCCGTATTTTACGAAGTGGATTTGTAAGCAGTTCACTGCATCACCGATTGCAGACGTCATTGGAATTATGTCATTGGCAATAAATATGCTTAGTAGCATATCTGGCTGTTAATAATATGAAATGCGAATTAAAACTCCATTAGAGTTCATTTTCGACGTTGGTACAAGTTGCATGAAATCGCAATTGTGTCACATTAAATATTCGAGGATAGCCTGTGATACCAATCGCCCAGATGATGATGGTTTCAGAAAGAGATCCACTAAGGTCTTAAACACAGCTTATTTGAAACTTCAAAAATAGTGGTGTGATAATTTAAGACCAAAGGTGACCGTGAGTGCCCTTATCATAGGAAGCAGCTGTTATTAGGCGCTTGCAGATATCTCATGGGTTAATTTAAATGGAGTACGAAATGTTAAAAAAGAGTGCCGCATTAGAAATCCATAGGTCTATAGACTCCGCGGTTTTTAGTTTCACTGTGGCATTAACAAAAAACAGTGGAAGACGTTGACCATCGCGTTCATGTCAGGGTAAGCCGTAGCGTTGCGCAAGATTCTATTTATAGTACCACTTTCGACGTAATTTTGTATGACAAGGTGCTAATTTGACTTCACTCAATATTTTTTGTCTGGATTCATTTTCTTACTCTTTTTCGGGATTTGTAATTGATTGACCAATAATTTAATATATTTCTCATTGCATTCATTAAATCACAGTAGACTCAAATTTCATTGAGTTTGAGTAAATTCACCTTTATTATCGGATCTTTTAAAAAATATTTTTTCCGACTGAATTCATTTGTGTTTTTATGTATGGAGATCGTATTTGATTGTTTTAATTTTTCATGGTGAACATTTCAGTTTATCGCTTCTGTTGACAAGCTGCATGAGATGTTGATGTTTGCGAACAAATACTTACCATGCATGTACCGTCCAAATAAAGGGAGTCATGTTTAATATCATCGACTGCCAATCGACGGCATTTTGATATAATAGCATGCGACATAGCAATAAGTGGCCATCTTTTGATTTTTATTTGAGAAATATATTTTCTGCCTTCTCTGGATAAGAGCACAGTGAAACGCTGTGCATTTATTTGTGATCAGGTATTGTCTTATGTTACATACACCAAAGAATGCCTCCAAAGTGGCCTATCATTGTCATCGCGATGAGAAATTGAATTTATTGAGTATACCCGTCTATACGAAAGTATGTCCTGGAGGATTTTGAGGGTGCTTTGACGTAGGTAAATTATTCATACTGTATCCCACGTATCAGTTGTATTAGAGTTGACTAAATCAATAAATATCGACATGTTTTATGAATAAACGACGTGTTCCAAAGCCTTTTTTGGCGACACGGAAGGAAGTATCTTAAAAAAACCATTTGAACTCAAGTCCCATAAAGACTGCCTCTGGCAAAAAAATGTTCATTTCTGAAAAGCGAGTTTACCCAGCCATCCGCCACTTTTCTTGATTTGGAACAACATAAAAGAAGCAGAAGCTTATTTTGATCAATTTTGTTGGTAATTTTAGTAGTTATGCTACCTTAGCCGAAAGGTAACATCTACAACATTTCTTTGATAATATGTTTTGCGACATAGTAATAGACTAAAGGAAATATTTAAAATAGTGACTTAAATAAAATGTATCTCCATGTTTTACCATAAACTGCTCTTTACGTTCTTATCTCAAGGTCGACGACCTTAGGGACTGGATTTTACAAAACACCGGAAGTCTGGCCTCCGAACCCGTGAGGGCACATTTTAATTGATTATCGTTTTAAGTGAACGAAAAAGATAACTGATTTTCTGTAGGTATTCCATGTTAATTAGACTGTCTGAGGAGTCAATACATGGAACACCGCATCATGTGTGATGTCAGGGAATTTCATTATTGGGTTTTGCGTGCCATCTTGCATAGTAAGCGGTTCACCCTGCAGTGCGAAAACAGAAGTGTACAAACTTGTGTCCAACTAATCCTTCAACGGCGTTAAATACCCTAGTTGGAGCTCGCACTGCTCGTCATAGGTTTTTATCCAATTCGGAAATGTGACGTTGAGACTTCTCACTCAGTCTCAGCAACAGTCGCTAACTGGCCAGCGCGGTGCGTGTTTTAATGGGCTCACGCCTAAATTTCACTTCTTCGACTCTTCATGTGACCTGTTTCGTCCTTCAAGCATATGGTCACTGCTGAGAATGATCAAATAATTAAAAAAATGAGTTCTCTTACCTTCAAACCACTGGATTCCCTTACCTACGCAAAAGAGGTGACCCCTCTTCTCGATTAAAGGCTCATTATTCCGGCTGTAGATTTGTCAAGAAGTGATTGAGGAAGATGGAATGGAGTAACGACAAGCACATTGGAGGCCAAACGCATTGCAGAGCTTGGAATGTGGAAGGAGGGGCGGATTCGTGGAACTTCTTTGGGCTGAAACAATTTTGCTGCTTTTTTCCCACAATTCAAGGATCACTTCAGGTCAGGGATTCATGCAGATGGGGGACGGGGCGCGTGGGCCAACGACTGAAGAAAACAATTTTTAAGAACTCTAATAATGGTGCCTTTTTTTAACCTTCACTTCTTTGCATACATATTATTTTATTTGAGTGTTCAATTGAGCATGTTAACTAAGTGAATTAGCGCAGTAAATTGGCCAAATTACGCTGTTAAAATGTTGTATTACCACTTATCTGTATCCCTCGCCACACGCCTTCCCAGTGGCTTGAAGGTTATTATGTAGATGTAGACATCACATCACCACGTACCACACATATATTACCACGTACATACTCGTATATTTGATGTTAGGTGGCGGCCCCGAAAAAATATTTTATTAGCCCCGGCTCAAGGCTTCATGATCTGCGCTGCATGAAATTGGGTTGATGGATATTGATCGTGTAAAGCGAGAAAACCGACCAAGAGACCAAGCTATTTTTACGAAGTTGAACTAACCCAAATTCGCGTTAAACAAACTCCATGGGGTAGTATATTTTCTTGCTGGGACCATGATTTGGTTCCGTGGTATCGTGGAATCCGCCATAATCGATTGCGTATTGACGATAGATGCTATGTACATATTTCATTGGTAATATGGTTAGGAAAGGTGGCTTTGCACGGTCAGTAATAAATACTTATTCTATATGTATTTCCTTTTGCCTTGGCTAAATTTATTTGCCTTATATTAGTGACGAGGGCGGTTCAATAAGTATCCGTGTTAGAAATGAAGAAACCATTTTTTCAAAAACATTTTTTTTTGTTTTTCACTATAGTCCCCTTTTAGAACGATACACTTCTCCCAACGTTCCGGCCATTTTTTTAACCCCTCCAAAAAATAGGATTTGTTGAACTCTCTTAAATACGCCTCTGTCTCGGCGATAACTTCCTCGTTTGAGCTAAATTTTTTTCCCGCGAGCCATTTCTTCATGTTAGGGAATACGAAAAAGTCGCAGGGAGCGAGATCGGGTGAATACTCGTACGGGGGGTGCGGCAGCAATTTATAACGTAGTTCATGCGGTTTGGCGGCGACAATTCCGGATCAGCTTGTTGTCCACCGTGAGCAATCGCGGCACCCATCGGGCCGACAATTTTTTCATCGCCAACTTATCATGTAAAATATTAATTGCCGTTCCGGTCGACACACCCACGGCCTCTGCTACTTCGCGCACTTTCGTTCGTCGATCAGCGAGAATCATGGCGTGGACTTTTTGAAGGATTTCCTCGGTAACTACGTCTGCCGGGCGTCCTGGTCGCTCGTCATCAATAACAGATGTTCGCCCATGTTTAAATTCGTTGAACCAATGTCTAACTGTGGTCATAGATGACGAAGTGTCACCATAAACAGCATCCAACTTTGCTTTTATCTCCTCGCATTCCTTCCCATCCAAAAACAAAAAGCGAATTACCGAACGATACTGCTCTTTTTCCATTTTAGCGAAGATCATGATACACGTCTTACTCGAATGGCTGCCAAATCCAAACTAACCTTTAGTCTGAAATTTGTTTCAGCGTCGTTTGATAGATGGTAGCACACGATGATAACACAAACTTCCCTCAGGAACGCCCTTTGTCGTCAAACACGGGTACTTATTGAACCGCCTCGTATTTCTTCAGTTCTCCGTACTTCCTGCCTCTCTTCATACAATTTAGAAAGTCAATTTTCATCCTTTCTTCTCCGTTAACTTGACATTCTCACTTCTTTACACCTTTGAGCATCCCGCTGCATATCTAAATTTCCTCCTCCCACATTTTCTGTCTTTTTCGGTCTCCACCTTCCTCTCTTTTCTGACCAACGTTTCCTACCAACGTCTTTAGCCTCCCTCTCTGTCAAAATTCTTCTATTTTCCCCTATATACGCCTCTCAAAAACTTCTAATCTGTGCTTATCCTCTTCAGGTTTTACATCCATGCAGCGCCTCTCTCCATGTGAATGAATGATACAATCTTCTCTTGGAGTATTTACCTACCTGATACGGCTTCAGTTCCCTTCGTCACGTGAATGCTTCTTTCGCCTATGCAATTCTCATTCTGATGGCCCTACTGGACCATTCTTTCTCCTGAAATTAACAACGAACGATGCGCAAATTGCTTTTCCTAAAAATACTGCCCAAATACTTGAGAAAACTTCCGCTGACTGTAGTTTATTCCCTCCTGTAATGTTTAACTTAGCCTTATAAAGATTCTTATTACCTACTCTGACTATTTACTTTGGTCTTCTAATGATTTGTCCTTATTCTAGATTTCTTGCACCCATTATATAATACGTTAAAAAATAGCCGTACCCCCTTTACCGCCCAACTGTTGCTTGGCTATCAGCAAACCTGAATTAATCACCTCTACCCACGGTCAGTGGCAGTTCCTCTTCCCATGCTCCTTGGCTTTATATCTGTGTATGTATGCATTTACACACGCATGTGGGTGGCCGATTTTGCACGTGTATTCTGAGCCATGACACTTCGTGATATATCAAGTCTCTTGAATGTCGTTTAGAGGTGAACTCTTGTTACTGACGCAGGCATTTAAGAATTAATTATTTAAATACGATCATTATTTGGTTATATATCTTGGGTAAGTATTTATTTGTTAAACTCGGTTTGATAGTTTTGAGTGATTTTGGGCTTGGTGTGACCAAAGCTCCCGTAACCTTCGTGTAACTCAAACACAACGAGTAATATCTAGGATACGCAGATAAGGATGAGTAAGATGTAAGAATCTTGGTGAACTTTTATTGATTTTATTCACGTTTTCCATTACCAATACTCATTTCATAAAATGAAAGTAAACTTTCAAGCTAATCAATCTCGAATCAATCATGGCGAATCTAGGTGAAACTTTTATCCTCTTTTTTTCTCTGGCGATGAACTAATTTGCTCTTCTTCCTTAGGGGCTAAGAATAACGGAACAACCTTTGGTCATAGAAAACATAAGCAGATTGTCCGCGCGTAGGATTCGACCTACCAGATAGGAACTACGACATTTTAACCTCCCCCACAACGCCCAGGCATGCCATATTTGGTAGGACGGGCTATTTTGAAATGGTAACTATGGAGGAAAACTTGAGAAACAATATGTTGGCTCGTATCTTGATTTCTGTCCTTGAATTCAAAGGCAACCGTAATGATTTTTACAGTAATAATTTTTGAAACTGACAAAGATGAAAGTAGAGCATTTAAGGTACATGGAGCCTATTTTCTAAGAAATTTCATCTCCGCGGTTGCGAGCATAGCTTGTTAGAAATTAGTTTTTCCTTAGTAAATGTTAGCGTTTTTATTAAAATGTTAAAAAGTAGCTATTAGTTGAGAGCAAGTATTAGTTGCTTCGAGGTGTAGATATTGAGGGTTTCCAAACGTTTTGACTGTAAATCTCTCCGTTGTCAGTGCGTATTGGCTTACTTGTGGGCGATATTTGGCGTCTTCATGATCCGCGAAACTTCAGAATTGAAATTGATTTAAGGCATATTTGCATGATATGCTGCTAATCGCTCGATTGTGGTTGTGTGTGTGTGGGGGAAAGCGCGCGTGCCTATTGCTATTGCTTATTCCTTAAGGTTTGGAACTGAGGATTATAAACTTTCCACCCTTTCCACGTCTTTCATTACCTGCCGTCACCAGTGTGTGTTGCAGTGTGTGTGTGTTGCAGTGTGTGTGTGCAGTGTGTGTTGCAGGGCATGTTAGGTTACCATTAGGTGTAGTGATTAGTCATTCATTGAGTTGTGGAAATTCAAAATGATTCCTCTTACCTCGATCACCCTTAATTTCTCACCTCGATAATACCGAAAAGCTTAATGCCCTTCCCGAATAATTCCTTCTGAGTCAGCGTTAAAAACATCGTTTGTATGTTTATTAAAAATGCAATATCGTGCATGTACTCTTCATCCTTCCAGTGTCTCCCAACCCGAAGGATACACTCATGACGAAACTTCGTCTTACGGGCTTAATTAAGGCATCCTGCGAAGTGCTCCATTATAGCGATAGGATTAAATGTTTTAAGCAGATTTGCATGCATTGCAGTATCGATGCTTCAATTATTGCTGTACGAAAGCGAGATGAAGTGCTTGTAGTGGTTGTCATAAAAACTGAGTTATTTAAATGTAGTAAAGCCGTCGACTGCCTTAGTGCGTAGATGCAAGTAGCATGAGAGACGACTGGAATGCCTTATCTGCAAAATGTTTCCTCGGCGATATCGGGAGTTTCGCTTACTAGTAGAAATATTTTGCTGCCCAGTCGCACGCAATGTCAAAACATTCTCGGTTAGAAAACCCCTCTGATTACATGCTATATCTGTCAATTGCGTCATTAATTTTTAAAATGGGTGTTGTGAAACGTTACCAATGGAGATGCTGGAACGCGGTCTCATGAAATTCAGCAATAAAATAAATAAATATGTTTCCTATAGTTGGAGAAACGACGGGAATGGCGCGATACTAAATCCATTGTAGTCGTGCTGATTTGATAGAAGTTGTGAGTGGTTCGAGCGGTAAAAAATATTCGCCTTAGCGTAGACTCAGGAATTCGTGTGGAATATTTGGTTTCGACCTAAGGACGTACCTATACGAGAATATTTTCGGGCTTGCATCTTTCGTGGAATTAGGACATGGGTTCCATTTCATGATTTTAGGCTCAATTTGCGTCTTAGATACCTATGATACGATCTCACATAGTCAATTAAAACCCGTATTCACGTAGCATGGGAGGTGCATTTTGTGTCAATAATTGTATTACCTCATTGCATCGATATTCACTCCACCTATTAACCCGTTTTGTTGGCTGTTAAATCTTCAAAACTGAGCGAATGTATTTAGTGAAGCTTTCTTGATGTATCTTCACATACGTTTGTGTATTTTACTCTCGTGAATTGTGAGTAATTACTACTAATAGTTCACATATCATGGAATTTTCAACAGAATGTATGCTTTTCCTTGATCAGCCTAGGTGACCTCATTCGTGAGAGCGTGTAAAACATACGATTTTTGCAGTGAAGTTGAATTTAGAAGTGGAGCTTTATTCTCAAGTATTTCATGTGTCGAATTCCCATTTCCGGTTGTTTAATTTCGGTAGCATATTTTTTAAGAGCTTAAAATCCTAATTCTCGCATATGTCGTCGCCGTTTGTAGCGACTCTACCACCAAGAGCAGCTTCTCCCCTTCTGGAACGCGACCGACTTCGGCATAAGGTAGAAGTGGAGAGAGTCAAGGAATGCGTCCCCGTAATCCTGTGTGAAAACGTGACCCTCCAGCTAAACTTGACCCCGTTAAAAAAACTGGTTTAGGTGTTCTCGTGTGTCTATGGGATCGAGCCAAGATTACGGGCAATATGACCATGACATCGGCCGTCGTCACGGTAATACCCCTGACCCTGGATGCCTCATGCTACTTGTGATTTTTGTAGCTCAGGTGATTATCTGTTTAACCGACCCTTTTGTCTATTGCAGGATAATGGGTAAATTTACTTCGCCTCCTCTCGCTCTCAGTCTCATAGTCTATTCGCCCGATCTTTCTCTCAAAAGATAGGTGCGTCCGCTTTCCAATGAGACGAGAGGGCTTTGTAGAAAATCTCCGATTATTGGGCGATCGTGGTTTTTTTTCACTCTTCCTCGCAGGGGATACTAATGAGCAGCAGGCTTTCTCCATGCCTGTCGCCTCTCCTCCCCTCCCGCTTCGTCTCACTGCTCCCTTTCTCCTCCCTCCTCGGCTGCTTTCCACCCGGTTGCTTTCAGGCCCCAGACTCACCAGCCGCACCTCCACCCTCTTCCCCAGTTCTCGCTTCCTCTATCTTCCGTCCTTACCCGTCCAGTTTTATTTTGACCAATCACCTCTCTGCGCCTGCTTTAAGTGACCGACCCATCGGATGTTAGTCCGTGCATACCTTTGCCGTCTGTAGGTGAGCGCCTACCGTTGCTTTCATCCGACTGCTCGGCGAGCGCGCTTTGTTGTAACTCAAGCCGCCTGTGCAGTGCCTTGGGGAATCATGGACCAGTAAGTTCTCGTGTTGGTGCTGCTGCTCCAATACCATCCGTATCCTTCGCAGAGGAGTCTCTAGTTAAAATGTAATCGCCATTAATAGTGTTTGTTTGCGAGAGTGACGAAAGCGTACTTATCTTCTCAGCCGTCATGACGCATGCTTTCTGCTGTGATTTTTAAGGGATCAGTGTTAGAAGGAAGGTGATCTGGTTTAGTGTCTAGTGGTTAAATTTTTCAGCCGTTCTCTGGGACCCCATTTCGCCGTAAAAAGTTTTTAAGTATCGAGGAAATGAGTGTTTTCATCAGTTAATTGTGCTAATCGTGAAATGGTTCAACATTTCCGTGGCAATTTTAGCGCATCGCCTTCGAGACTAGTGGAATGCTTTGACGTTAAGTTATCGCGGATGATGTGCCCATATTAAAAGTATAGACTGAAGGGAAGGTTAAATTTTTATCGTACTTATAGGATGCCAAGTGTATATTTTTTACGCATACCGTTACCGGTTGGCCTCCGTGTAGGAAAAAGATCTCTCGACCCACATTTCGGTATGTTCGTGAATGGCGGGACGTCATGTAGGCCAGTGGCACAAGATAGCCTGCAAAATATTTTGGTAGTGTCTTTTCTGTTAGTGGTCATTATCCTCGGCGCTTCTTGTGTATCAACTGTATGACATACTTTTGTTTAACGCGTGACGTTTGCTCAGTGACATTTCAATTTAGACGGTTGAGGTACCGTGCATGTGATTTCCGCCTGGAGGCGCAGATCCGTTTGCCTCCTATGAGGGTCAGTTTAATTTTCAGAGCTTACGAGATTTCTGTGCGTCCAAATTTCTTTTTAACTTTCTCCCCAATGGCAAAAATAGGCCCCGGGGTTTGCCTTGATTCCTCTCGCCCAAATGACGGCGTGAAAACCACCAGCTCCATCTTAGATTTCCACTTAATTTTTTCTTCTTAATGTTGTGCTTCAGAACTGGTCCGTTTAACTTAATTCCCTAGCCTTTCCCTTGGGGTGGAGTGACCTAGAGAAATACGGCGATTCAATCCCGGGTTGGATGGCAAAATTAGATCAAAGAGCGTATGAATGAGAGTGGTTTTCTTTCAGGCATAAAGAATGTCCGTTCGTTGTTTCATTGTCTATCATGAGTGAGGATTGCATATTGAAACATTAACTCAACAAGGAAGAAAATCATAAGTCGGATTTTGTCTCGTATTTCGTCTTGTTTTGTGAACGTTATGTGTTACTCTCAGACTGAGGAGAGAGATCACTCCGCTGTCATCCGAATTCTTTTGCTTACTAGCGCTCCTATTTCAATCAAAATGTGAGTACTTTTTTAAAGTTGGTAGATGGTATAGATTGTGTAAGCCTTTAATGCCTTTTGATTTGCTGCATATTCCATAATACTTGTTAATGGATTTCTGCGAACTTTCTTTGGCTATAGCACAAATAATATTTCATAATGAATCGAAAACTGTCAAGCGATTTCCGTAGGGTATTACTACTTCATGCACCTTGGATTCCCTTTTGAACCACTCGGTAAACTCGATGTTTACAGGACCTTAGCAAAGATTAATGATCCCTTTCTCGTATGGCATTTGTATGCTTTATAATTATCTCATATTTATTTTTTAAGGGATTCTACATGATACGAGTAACTTAATCCTGAGAGAAGGGTTACACTTACACGAGTTCTCCCTCATTATAATCACCTATTCACCTCAAATAAGGCGACAATTCTGTATGTACAATATATTATATATTTTTTCACGCGTTCACTTTCCATATTTAATGCTTATATTTACCCATGGCTTCGTTGGAGGAGTAAAGATTCGCCAGTCGGAAAGAAATTTTAAATAATGCAGCACTAAGTTCATTCCTCTGCGGTTAAATTTTTCGGATCGCTGAGTTAGGGTACTGAAGTGCACACATGATATTTGCCACCAATTAGGGCGTCTTCAGATCGTGTTACTGGTATAAAGCCATTTTAGTAGTATCTTGAAGACGAGGGTAACTCCTCATACGTTTATTTTTGGAAAATTGAACTTCCACTTTCATGAATTCTTGGTGAATTTTCTCAGTTGCAGAACTTAGTTTCAATGTAATTCACACCGAATATAATCCCCTGAGCCTTAAATAAAAGCTCGCACGACCGACGGGGCTCAATGGGATGTATAAATGTCACCGTGAAGTCAATAAGAAATGGTCCTGATATCCATAGGTAATGAGGCGTCTCGTGAGCATTTTAGCTTTATTTCCATACTACTATGAAAAACTCAATGCAATCCACTACAAATCATTCATTTAAAAAGCTCACGGCTGCGATTCCTGTGGGCGCGAAGAAATTCTATTACATTTTCTTTGTGAATCAGATCCACATAAGAATTTCGGTGGCTAATAATTAATTGATCGGCCGACTGAAATTTTAAAGAATGCATAACCTTATGTTGAATATTTTACCATTTCACGAGACTGGATCAAGTATTGCTATTGAGTAAGTTCAATTCCACAACTTACATTAGTCATAACTAACGTTTTCCAAATTTAGCGATTTAGTAATAAGAGAATGCTCGTTAGTCCTTTTTGATACAATTAATGTGGTATATATTTTGCAAAGGCAAGTTTCTCCGTTGTAATTATAACTCGCTGAATAGTGGGAAGGTGAGTGTGAAATTATGACCGTCTTGAGGTATGAAAAGTTATATTTTGACTAATGATGACGGATTCAATTTCGATGAAAGTCTTTAGAGATCTCGGATGCTGTAAATTGGTAATAAGTGAAACGCCAAACACATGCGTTCGTTGAGCATTCCTAGAATCCCCGTTTGTTTCATGTTCCATGACTTCAGCCCCCGAGATACCATCTACCGGCAGTAAAGGTAACTAATACGCATTCGAAAGTTTGCTGACCCTTCTTCACGATCAAAATTCACATCCACAGGTTTCACCCACAATATCCTAACTGTTTAAAAAATTAATGATTTTTTATGAGTTGGCGTGTGGCTCATTCCGATGTATGTTGCGATATATTCTTCCGTCCAAGAAATGCATTAAGTCATTCTTCTTTAATTTTTGCTGTATTTGTCTCGGCTTTGAAGTTATACTTAAAGAGTAATATTTACCGCGAAACTATGATCAGGTATTGCGGAGAAGACCATATATAGCCAAGTGTGACCGCGCTGCAAAAAGTAGGACCTGTGTTTTCGAATCAAGTTTTTAATTTGTTGTTTTTTGTAGTTAATTTTAGCCAATCGACAAATCGGTTCTGCGATTTGTTAAATACTGTTTGTTTTTTTATAAAAAAGGCAATGAATTCATTGAAATTAATGTTTTAATGAACATTAAAATTAATGGAAATGAGGTACAGGACTTGGCACAGTAAAATTGACATATTTAAAAACAATGCAACAGTAGAAGTCTCTCTGGTTCAAGATTGTTCATATTTGACATCCCCAATTTTTTCCAGTCAAAGAATCTTGTAGGGCTGTAATACTCCTTTGGTTGAGGTTCTTGAATCATTTTAACCAAGTTTCTTTTATTACGCACCTCAGCTCAACATGATATTTCTGTCAGAGGCAGTTTAATAGTCAAAATTTGTCATGACTAGGAAATATAGGGATGGTTCTCCACTTGGAAATATCATTGCATATCTCAAATGTATACTATTATGATCAGTAGGATTATGGATTAATTTAGAGAACAGTCTCATCTTAATATGAAATCATTTAATCCATTGTTTCTTTTGTTTCTGCAGACACAATATGGATAGGAAGCCAGGATGGCCTGACAATGTTGGAATACAGGCAATAGAATTAATATTCCCCTCCCAATATGTGGATCAGAAGGAACTGGAGGAATTCGATGGGGTATCTGAAGGGAAATATACCATTGGCCTTGGCCAATCAAAAATGGGCTTCTGCACTGACCGTGAAGATATCAATTCCCTCTGCCTCACTGTTGTGACTTGTCTTTTGGAGCGTAACAGTATTGGTATGTTATTTTGAGGTGGTATTAGTTATTCTTTGTAATTTCTGTTATGTTCACTGTTTAATTTTATTTTACTTGCCTTGCAGATCATGCCTCTATTGGCCGATTAGAAGTTGGGACTGAAACTATCATTGACAAATCTAAGAGTGTGAAATCTGTGCTGATGAAAATCTTTGAAGAGCATGGGAACTACAGCATAGAAGGCATTGACACCACAAATGCCTGCTATGGTGGAACTGCTGCTTTATTTAATGCAATTTCCTGGATCGAGTCAAGTGCATGGGATGGTAGGTTGGCTCTCCAAGTCCCCAAACTTCCAAGATGAGGTTGATATGTACTTATATGTTTTTCTCAAAAAACCTCTTTTGATGCTGTATTGCCATGACGCCAGTACCTGGCCCTGAAAAAGTATTATGAACTGATTAAACACATCTTATCATTCCTGTGGTGTGTGATTGAGTGAGGAATGATATTAACTGCCCGTGAAGAAATACCTAATCATAATTTGGATTGTTCATCCTCTTCCATCACCTCTTGGTGACAAATATTTAATAATGGGAAGACAGTTTTATTCATTAAATGATGGTATTCTCATGTCCATTGATAGTTTAGGACAGATCAAATTATGAAACACCATTGTAATATAGGTAGCATTTAGACAACATTTCCAGGCTTGGAAGTTGGTTGTTTTTGAGGAGCTTACTCTCAATCTTTCAAAGTATGGAATGCTTTGTCTATCTAAAAAAATAAGGTTGAAGTGGTGGTTTTTCAATGGCCATCAATTGCTCCCTTCCTCATTAATTAATTTGACAATGTGCCTATTTAATATTATTCCCTTTTGAAAATACACCCGAAGTCCCATTTGAAAAGATCTCAAAAGTATTCATGGTTATGGAATTCATTAACTTTCTTTTTTACCAGACTGTCTTAAATTTTGAATAACGAGGGAGGTCCCATAAGTACCTGGCCTGACCTAGTTATAGCGGGAGTTATTTGAAAAATATCACTGTATTAGTAAGTATGCAGTCTATAAAGCATATGTTTCAAGTTTGAAGATGCTACATTGTTTAGTATTTGTTTAGCAGACATCAGTGGTGAATGTTTTCCATGAATTTGTGAAAATAGAGAATATTGGTCATCATTATTTGATACAATACTTTTATTTAAAAGGCCTCAGCCCAACCAATATAGAAGCTGAACTGGATTCTACTCTGGGTGAGTCTGCTCCTTCGTTTACAACAGTAAAATATTGGGTAGCAAAGTTTAAATGAGGCCGCATGAACTGTTTAGACAAGCATCGCATTGGTTTACCAAATGAGGTGATGACTCCATAAACAGTGAAGAAAATCCACAAAGTGATTCAGGATGACCGTCAACTGAAACTGCATGAGCTAGCAGACATAGTAGGCATTTCAAAAAGTGTGGTACATTGCAAATTAACTGAAAATTTGGACATGAGAGAGCTGTTTGCAAGATGGGTGCTGCGTTTGCTCACACTCGAGCAAAACCAGTGTCATGAAGATGTTTCAATTCAGTGTTTAGCAAAGTTTCACAGCAACGCAGCAGAATTTTTTCACCATTTCATAACCATGGATGAAACATGGGTCCATTACATCACACCCAAGATAAAAGAACAATCAAAACAATGGATTCAAAAGGGAGAACCCCCTCCAAAGATGGCGAAGGCCATTTCATCTGCATGCAAGGTCATGGCGTTGGTTTTTTAGGATGCACGTGGGATAATTTTCATCAACTATCTTGGAAAAGGCAAAGCTACCAAAGACGAGTATTATGCAAACTTATTGCAACATGTGAGCAAAGAAATCAAGTAAAAGCGGCCGCATTTGGCTAAGAAGAAAGTGCTGTTTCATCAAGACAATGCACCAGCTCACAAATCTGTTATTGCAATGGCCAAAATTCATGAATTATAGTTTGAACTGCTACCTCATGCACCCTATTCGCCAGTTTTAGCCTCCTCAGATTGTTTTGCTGGCTTGAAAAAATGGTTCGGTGGTCAAAGTTTTTCTAACCATGAAGAAGTGATGTTGGCAGTTAATGGCTATTATGAGGAGCAAGACAGTTCTTATCATAAAAAGGGTATCAAACTTTTTGAACATCGCTGGAAAAAGTGTGTGGAGCTGAAAGGAGATTATGTTGAAAAATAAATATATTTTTATCCAAAATTTTTATTTTCTTTGTTGGTTCGGGTACTTCTGGGACCACCCACGTAAAGATTAAGTTGTGAGATACTAGGAGAGTAAGAAGATAATAAATGTTTGTTTGAAAGAGTAGATATAGGGTCTCCCTTTTAGTAAAATCCTCTCCCCTCCCCAGGGATGGGTAGTCTCCCCTTTGGGCAGCATTCCCAAGAAAGAATATAAGAGTAGTGGTCCTTTAATAATACATTTGATGTAGTACCACTTATATATGTGGCTACTGACAAATTATGCCAGAAACCACCGATACAAATCATATTTAATGCATTGCTAAACAGTGAATCAGACTAATTCCAATGGATGTCCCCAGTTAAAATGTCTGCTGCCTTCTGCTCTCAAAACCAGGCTTCTCTTTGTGTGGCTAAGGGGAATGGGAGCCCTCTTTTGGCCACTCTGTTAAGTGCATAGAGTTGATGAGTAATTGTTTGCTAAATCGATGAAGGGCTGTGTAATTAATTAACCACTACAGTTTAATTTTCCTATGGCATACACAGCACCTTGTTTAAAACTGTATCTTTTTTCAGGTCGATTGGCTATTGTGGTGGCTGCTGACATAGCTTTATATGCAAAAGGCAATGCTCGTCCTACTGGTGGTGCAGGTGCTGTGGCCATGCTGATTGGTCCTGAGGCACCCTTGATTTTTGATCGAGGTACATTATATTTTTTTGGAATTTGTTAGCACTTATTTGTATTACCAGGATACTGTTATCCATGCTTATATAGTTATTGCAGAGGTAGTTTTCGGGCTGGACTGCGTGAGAGACATTTTTGGCTCAACGTTTCTCTCCCGTTGCAGGGAGCGTCTTCAGGAGCGAAGTAATTTTATGCTAGCTGATCCGCCGGTATTTATACCCGGTTCTCGGTCCTTTCACTTTTTGACCGTTAACGGGCGTTGATGTTTATGTGTTGGGGAGGGGGGGTTAGGGTGGGGGTGGTGGTTGCCTTTCTCTTTTTGACCGTTGGTGACTGTTTCCCCCCCACGCAAAAAGCGTTTCCAGGTATCTGGCAGGTGGAAGCCGTCGTCTCGGTTGAAATTCCGTGGCCGTTTCGCTATTTCAATAGACTCATGAATTAGCCTAGGGAAGTAGAGATGTTATTTCTTCGCTAGGACTTTCGTGTTGTCGAAGTCTATTTTATGTCCTGGCTCAGACATGATGTGCTCTGCAATGGCTGATGTTTTCCACTGTTTGTTTTTTACTGATGTTCGGTGTTCTTTTATACGTGTTTCTATAGCACGTCCAGTCTGGCCAACGTAGCTTCCACCGCAGCTGCATGGTACTTCGTATACCCCTTCGGTCAGTAGAGATATTTATATAGTTATTGCCTTACAATGTTCTATGCATAGTCAATGTTTTAGTTCTTCTGCATTCATGTTGTTGTTGATTTTTTGTCTAAAAAAAGGACAACTTATGCATGTTCAATCCATTTTGATGATTTGCCATGCTGAGTTTATGGCTCTCACACAAGAAATGGGGAAGTGAATTGCCAAATTTCCTTCATTCTGTTGTTGTAAATTTTTCTGAATTTTCACAGTCTGCCCTAGCATCGGGATTAAAATAGATGGCATTTATAAACATTTGTTTCCCTTGAAACAGTGCCAAGTTATTTAACCCTTTCTTGTTCATATAGTTCATGAAATTAATTTTTTCTTCCTGGCTGCTTATTGTTTATTAGGATGTGTAATTAAGACTTCTCGAGGTATTTACAATTGTATTTCCATTCCCGGGTTCCTTTGTCAGTTAGATATACTGTTAGCATCAAGTAATAAACATATATTTTTGTGAAATTCAAAGGTATTGCTCCAGTCCTGTCTTCTCTTATTTACAGGGTGTACATTAATTTCTTCTCCAAACTATTGTGGTTGATTGTCCTAATTTCTCATTTAATATAAGCCATCATGCTATATAAATGCATTTAATCCTCTTCCTCAAAATATGTATACAATAGAGAATGCATTTGAACCTTGAGTCATAAGAAGCAATTCAGAATATTTGGATGCATGGATACATTTTTTTCACATATTTATCTCGGGTGCAATATGCATTTTTTTGGTGGTGTGACACATTAATGATCCTCTAAAAAATTCAATATTTTGTGTTTAACTGAAAGGATACTAGAACTAAAAATAGCATGTGTTAGAATTGAATATTTTACATTTAGGCTAAAGACAACTTTGGGAAAGTGCATTGTCAAGATTAAAATGTCTTTTTAGTAAATTAATTCGCTATGCCTGATTGTTTTTATGAACAATTAGATAATAATTTATTTAGATTTTCCTCTACTGTTTTCATCATTGAAATCATTAATTGCATTTGGAATGCAGGCTAATTTTATTAATTTATGGCAAAATATCCTGCATTTCATGCTTAAATTTGATATACTCTTTTGTTGAATTGCTATTATTTTCTGTTATTTCTTAATTTCATCAAGAAGAATGTATTGTTTTACTTTCCATTGTTGAAATTTCATTTTTAATGCCCAGTTCTTGGTATAAATAGTTGAATGGCAAAGCTAGGAAATGGGCATCAAGTTTATGGTGTGTGGCAGATGATTTGTTCCACTTCTAGTGATGTGCTCTTCCACTCACAATCATGCCAGATTTTTCAGCAACTTTCTGGGTAAATTTATCTTTCTCTCTAGCCAGTGAATAAACACTTCCACATGAAATCTACCAACCTAAAAGAGTATATACCCACGATTACTGCCATCCTGGTCGCAGTATGTGGTCTTTCCTGATTCCTGTGGTATCTACATTTGTTCTGTTCCACCCCTTATTTCTTCTCCAATGACAACATTTTCAGCTCTCCTAAAGCTGATTCCATCTTGCCATCTATCATGGTACCTAAAAGCATTCCTATTTTGAACACTCCCATCTGCATTGTCTGTGCCCACTTGAATCTGCCGAGTAATGGTGAAGTCACAGTTTTACTTATGCATAATAGTTTTCATGGCCTGACCATTCATTATCCCTTTACTTGGTGAATGGGTGTTATATACCTTACTTATGCAAGTAGGTTATATTCTTAGAATATAGAATTTATTAACATCCTAAATAGATTCATTTAAAATTTTTCTCTTTTGGATTCCCTGAATATCTAAAAGATATGAAGGGTTCATAGTATTTGGGTGAAAAGGGAAGTTTGAAAGCTTATTTTTGAAAAGTTTAATTAATGCTCACAGTTTGTCTCTCAAAGGTTTCATAAAAAGATGCATCATGAGCCTTTGCTTTATTCCTTGAGGCCTCTACTAGCTCTTTTTCTCATCATTTCCGTGATCCATATGCATATTAATTTTTTTTCACAGCTTTGTTGCAACCTTTCTCATTATTAACGTGAAGTAATCAGTTGGCCAGTAACTAGCTGGTTACTGTATGGTGCTAAGTGGAATTATACAAAGCTGATTTTTTTCTGAATAAGTTACATATATTGTGAATTAAATGCTAAGTGATTTTTGATAAATGAATATTTAATCATCAAATTAGTCCCATTTTTTTGTTTTTATTGATCAAGTGTGAAAACATGAGATCTTGGGAAGAGTTGTTCTTGGAATGAATTGTTGTACATACTATCAAATGGCATAACACTAAAACTGATAAACCTTGTCTTTCTTCTGAAATCAAACTATTATATTACGTTTAATGACTAATACTAAAATGTTTCATTAATTGAAATTATACAATAATTCATTCACTTTTCTGCATATCAGATTTCCATATAAAGGGATACTAAATAGGTACTATCAGTGTGTGAAGTGAGATTTTTACCAATAAATAGAATCATGAATTGAATATCGATTAAAAGATAATTAAAGAAACAAATCAGCAAGCCTTTTCCATTATTTTACATTCACACATGTGCTTAGCTAATGATTTACCAAGGTTTAAACATGTTTAAGAAAGAACACTTCTGAAGGATTTTTTGCTGTTATTATTAAATGGTGCATTATTACACTCAACCACATTTTTCAAATTATAGGTTTTATAACAATTGTTGCATTGTGTAAGTGATGGATATCATGCAGTATTTCATACTATTACTCACGTAATAAATCTTTTCATTCGGTCTTAAGTTGAAGTATGGCATAATTTGCTGAAATTTCATGCTTAAATAATATTCTGTTATCACCTATTCAGTAAAGATGCTTCTACCAATCAGAATTCCATGCAGTAAAATATGAAACAAGTATTGTTAAAGTGACAATACAGGAACAACTAATTGGTCGAAAGAAATCCATTCAGTGATAAGCATCAATTGAAATAGAGGGTTTCACGTTTGAAAATGAATTCTAGTGTCTATATCCATGTATACAAACAATCAGACAATTGATTATGAAAATTCTTTTGCTGAAGAAGAGGAATTTGATTTTCCGGGTCAGAGAAGTTATTGGGGATGCCGTAGTCCAGGGTTGGGCGATGCAGTCGTCCAGGGGTAAGGGATCAAATTCTGGTCCAAGCAGTGGTCCAATTGCTACTGACTATAGGGCTTGGGTTCGATTCCCTGGCACCTTCTCATCTCAGGCACCTTCAGCTCCACCCAAGCTGTGTGAATTTTGGGGTACCAGATCTCCCTGGGAAACCATACCCAACACGGAAAGGATCTGGCCCCCCTACTCTGATGCACACATACTGTTGGGCTTAGTACTAGGTGAACCTTACCATCATCTACCAAACCGACCTTCAGGTTGTTAACTGTGTTTATATTTAGAGATGTAATTAAAGGGGTGCCTGGATTCTAAAAGGTGTGCTTATGCATTATGAAGAAATTACACTAAGTACATGTGGGCGTAGGCCATGCGTGGGAAGTGGAAATTATGCTATTTACTAAGTCCCTCTTTAGAATTTAAGGATAAGGGACAGCATACATAACTTTGTGCGCAAACAATGCCCTTGCAACTTATGCATATGCACCACACACTTCATAAGTCATGAAGTTATTAATGAAGATGGTCATCACTTACCCTCCTATCGCAAGTTAATAATGGCATTAAAATGGTATTTTCATGGGGAATCCGTAATGATGTTAATAATTTATATTTCCCTACTATTTTATTAATATCTGAAGCTCCATGCAATATAGAGATGATCTAAAAGCAGCCAGCTTATATCATACTGCTGGGTCTAAAGGTCTTGAAAGATCACATTGCAAACATGTTTTAATTTTCCATGGGCTCATTACGGGGTATCTCACCTGGATAATCAACTGTGGATAATTCTTACTCTAAATTAAAGCCATTATCATTCATTGCTGCTTGTTTGAGAACCAGTAGCTCTTATAATATCTGTTTCATGATTAAACCTTAATATCATCCATAGCTTTCCATTATAAGATTTTTGCAGACCAATTGTGATAACATTTAGAGGTTGATCCATTGGTGTGCTGTGTGTTGTCAATTTGATTTCTACAAATGAAATAGATTGTTCTGACATGCATGATAGCCTGCCAAGAATGAATTTGGATCGTTTGTATCTCTCATTCCACATTTAATTAAAATTCTTCATTAAAGTGCATCTTACTTCCTTTGTTACTTTGTAAATGTAATACTGCAGAGCGCACTTTATCTTTCATATTATGGTATTTACCCAATCATAACCATGTGTTAATGATTGAAACAATGACAATGTGTGTTGTGTAATGAAAATTGAAAAACTCCAAACATTTGCATAGTTGGTACACAACTTTTAAAGAAGAGTCTCGCAAAAATAAATTATTCTGAAAGCATGCTTTTTTAATTGCATTCCATTTTATACAGATCTGCTACTGTTACAGTTATTTCACCTCATAATTTTTATTATATTTTATAAGGTAATCTACCGGTTAAGGTAGGTCTTTGGATGGACACAGCTACTAAATAAATATTTTGTGATTCCTGACAAAATACAAAATCCAGTATCCTACTCTACATTAGACCCCTCTTGATCTCTGAGTACTATCTTCCTCCCTTTATCCCGTCCAACATCCCTATCCTGTTCCTTCCCTTTCCCAGTTTGCCTAACATTCCCCCTATATTATCGTCTTCAACATCCCGCTGCCGGTCAATACCCCCGCAGCCACTTTTCCTGCCTCCATAGGATTTCTCCCAAGGAACCCCTCTCCTTACCCACCACACCTTATACTTGCTCATTTGTTTTCTTCTCTGTCCATTTCACCTTCTCCATTCTTCTCCAAACCCACATTTCAAAAGCCTCCAGTCTACGTCTATCCTCCTGCTTCAATGACGCGTTTCCCCACCGTACATAGAAACGCTCCATATCAAAGTTTTTGTGAGTCTTTTCTTAACATCCTTACTCAACGTCCCTCTCATTAACTCCCTCCTTGTGAAAGCCTCTGCCTAGCATAATTCATCTCCTTAGGTCCCTACTACTATGACCGTGTTGATCCAAAACACTTCCAAGATACGTAAACTGTTCTACCTGCTCTTCTTTTTGCCCTCTTATTTTAATGTTTAGCTTAGCCTTTTTCATTCTAGAAAATCGCATAACTTTTGCTTTATTAATATTGATTCTCATCCCTTACCTGTCACACTGAATTTCCAATTCGCTCTGCAATGCCTGCAACCCCTTGGCTGACTGACATACTATTGGTCAGCTTGATCATCAGCAAACCTAAGTGATTTTACGAATTTCCAGCCCACTATCATTCCTACCCCCAGGTATTCCCATGCCTCTTTAATCATTTCGTCTGCATACAGGGTGCACAACAACGGTGATAATGGGCAACCCTGCCTTACACCTCTTCCTAACACTGTCCATCCGGACTCTCCCTTTCCCACCCGCACCTGAGCAGTCTGAGACATGTAGACAGGTTGTGGATTAGCCTCCTATCCCTCCAATCTATTCCTATTTTCTGCAGAATACCCATTAGTTTTTCCCAATTCACTCTTATCAAACGCTTTTTTGAAGTCTAAGAAACAGGCAAATACCTCCTGGTTGTATTCCATATTCCTCTCGATTAATAATGTAATTACTGCAATGGCAACATGCATACCTCTCCCCTTCTTAAACCCAAACTGAACATCCACTAAGTAATCTTTTGACCTACCTTTTATCCTTTTGTTAATGGTCCTGAAAACAACTTTAGCTGTATGGGATACCAAACTTATTGTCCTGTAGTCCTCACATGATGTAGCCTTTACCTTTTTCGGAATAGGAACTAAAAGTGATAACTGATCCCACAAAGTTTTCCGGCCAGATTCCTTCCTCATTGATACTATGAGTGAGCCCAAATAGCCTCTTCCTCCCACATTTTCGTAAACATTTCAATAGTTCCGCGGGTATGTTATCTACCCCCATGGCCTAATTTAGTTTCATCTCCCTTAATGCCCTTTCTATTTCATTATCGAGTATGCCTGGACCTAAGCTATCTTCCTCTACATCATACTCTTTTTCAACGTCTAACTTTGTTGGTCTAAGTTCTTTACTATACCGTTCTTCTATATACTCCTTCCATCTCTCTTGGATCTTCCCTGTGTCAGCTATTATCTTACCCGCCTTATGTCTAGCTGTTAGCATAGATCTTCCTCTCTTACTTCCCGTTAAAGATTTAACTTTCCTGCACAGGGCAACAATTTTACCCTTCCTCTGCAAACTTTCCATATCCTCCAACTGCGTCTTCCACCATGCTCCTTTTGCTTTATTTGTTGCCTGCCTCAATTTATTGTTTAACTCTTTGTACTTCATTTTGCCTAACTCTGTATTTACATTCTTCCGTCTTCTCCATTCATCCACCTTTCTAATC